>NC_132792.1:9696969-10000000 GCF_048418805.1 Vulpes vulpes | reverse complement strand
CTTGTGGCAAACTTCTAAGCAACCTGCGAAGTGTCTCTCCAGAGTCAACTTCTGAGAACTCTTCCCTAGCCAGACGCGGCCACTCCCTCCTTCCTGTTAGCCTACAACCATTCATCACAGGGCACTGGCTAAGGGTGCAGATTTCGGAGCCAGACAACCCTGGTTTTGAACTCCCGCCCTACCGTCACCCAGTGGTATGAGTTTGGACTACAGTGCCTCAGTCCCCTCATCTATAAAATAGGAACAAAACAGTATCTACTCCACTAGATGGGTATGAGCATCACAGAAGATAAACTATGCAGTGCAGAGCACAGGGCTGGGCCACAGGGAGCACCATACAAATGGTAACTACTATTCATAGCTCTCCGATGGAACGTAACACAAATGATGATTTACGTACTGAGCGAGCATTTCAAAGACAGGGCCTGCGCCTGGATCATCTCTGTAACCCTAGTCGCTAGGCCAAGCTCTGGCACAGAGCAGCCGCTACGTTTCTGCTGAATGAAGTCAGGGCTCTGACTCATCTGCTTCTCTGCCCATAGCTTCATTTCTCCCACACCTGGGGCAAGGCCTCCGTGGTTTGCAGACAGGAATCCCATCAACCTCATGGCAAGGCAAAGGCCAAGGCAAAGGCCACGGGGCCATGCCTGGAAAGGAAAGGGTGACTTAGGACACCTTCTCAAGAAAGGGTAGTATTCAAGGGAGAAACAAAAGCATGGAAGCAGTTCAATCCCTTTCTATATCTTCCTGCAACTTGAAAGAGGACTCTTACGTATAAAAGGTGCGTAAGAGAGAGTTGGAGACGGACGCTGAGGGGGCAGGTGAAGAAAGCTGTGGCCAAGACTCGGGGTCACCTGCTGTAGCTTAGAAACTTCAGGCCAAGGCTTTATGGACAGAGAGGATGACACTGGTCTGGCAATGAATGACATAGGCTCCAAGAATCTTCTGGAATAGTGGATATATACACGAGTCCTGGAGTCTCCAGTGGGTTCAGATACCAGCTCTAAAGTCACCAGATTTGGGGATCCCTGAGTGGCTCGGTGGGTTTAGCGCCTGCCTTCGGCCCGGGGCATGATCCTGGGGTCCCGGGATCGAGTCCCACATCAGGCTCCCTGCATGGAGCCTGCTTCTCCCTCTGCCTGTGCCTCTGCCTCTCTTGCTCTCTCTCTCTGTGTCTCTCGTGAATAAATAAATAAAATCTTAAAAAAAAAACAAAACATAAAGTCACCAGATTTGTGATTCTATACAAGTATTTGAGTGCTCTGTGCTTCAATTTCCTCACTGGTAACACGAAGACACTGACAGTCTCTAGCTTACAAGATGGCTGTGATGGCTAAATACAATGATGGAGGAGCAAGTGCACAGCACCTGGTACATGGTAAACCACCTACAGATGGTGGTCGCCAGTATTAATTTCTAGACTTGCATGCACAATGGGGGCGAGGGATGGGGGGCAGGGACCTGACATGAAAATATATGGGGAAACCCAAGAAAATGGAGGGACAAAAAAATTTCTGTCCAGAGGCCTTTTTTAACAAACTAATACTGCTCCGGTAAGTAGATGCGCACGTCTTGGATCAGACATTCCAAATACTGAGTTTTTCACCTGAAGTTCTGGCCTTGAAATAGAAGTGAACCAATCTGTGGTATAGTTTTTTTCAACTATTGCCTGCTCAAAACTTAAACAACTTTAAATCCCAATGATTGAAGACAAGGAATGTTAAGTGATTTCCAGAGGTCACTTAGCTTGGGACTAGGAACTAGAACCCAGGCTTCCAGAATGTTCTTCTAGTGCATGTTACGGTTTCTCGTGAGAAACCGAGGAGACTTCCTGAGTATCTACCAAAGGACGGAGGTCCTGGGGTAAACTGTTCTTAGGTATTAATTATAAGACTCTCAAGTGTGAGAAGAGGGTTAATCTCACAGCCGCCACAAACTAGATAATTAGTTGTATCTTCCCTTTGCTCTTGCCTGTAAAAACTTCAGTGTCAAATTTGTGGTCTATTTCCAGCCACTGTATGTGATCTTATGTTACACATTTTGTGAAGAGATCACACTCCTGGACTTTTATCTTACTTTGTCACCTTTACTTTCCCTTTGTCCTCATTTCTTAATTAATTTTACTTACATTGTGTTAAAATGTGGGTTGGCTTACTACAAATTAGGTTATTATCAAATTATTTATTTCCAGAGGTGAGGTTTAATGACAAACCACTTGAAAAAATCAAAGTCCCCATAAAACCCAAATCTGCCCATAAGCCTATTTGTTTTCTAATCAAAAGCCTGCTTTAGTCTCCTGAGACAGATGGCTGAATTCATCACAATAGGGGGACTTCAGTAATGTGATGCCTGGGCTATTTAGGGTGCTGTGGACTCTGGTGCTGGCAGGGAAAAAGCCTGGAGCGGCCTTCCCTGCACGACAGGGCTCCATGCTACAGATGGACCAGGAGGCAAAGCCAGGTGGAGTGTACCTTGCTGCCCGGCTACTTTCTCCTGTCTTCGCTCCATGGGCAAAGAAATAACTGCTGCAACGGGGAAATGGCCAAGGAATCACCAAGCAATCACATGGAGATCCCAGCAGGGCATGGAGAGGGGGAAGAGGGCAGGCTCTCCCAGCCACACAGGCTGGTGACCAATCCTGGCTCCCCGAGTACTGGCCATGGGAACGTGGGCAGGTGATTTAATCTTTCCGTGTCTTGGTGTCTTTAAAGTTATGGTCCCAGCATTGCCTACTTTGTGGAACTGTGGTTAGGAATCAGATGAAGTACTGGGGTGCCTGGTTGGCTCAGCTGGGGAAGCATGGGGCCCTTGATCTCGGGGGTTGTGAGTTCAAGCCCCATGTTGAGTATAGAGATTATTTAAACAAAACTTAAAAAAAAAAAAAAAAGTTAAGTACTATTAACTAGCCTAGCCCCATTTTATAGTCAGAGAAACTGAGGTATGGAACAATTTGAAATTAATTACTAAAAGCCACCGGGCTACCGAGTGGTAGGGATGGATTAGAATCTGGGTATGGCACAGGGTCCACGCTGGAGCACTCTGCTCTGAGACAGAGACAGCACAAGCCCTTGTAAGGAATTCAGAATGCCCTGGGAAAGAAGAGATGCACCCACAACCCCTATGGCAACCCCCTGTGCCAGTGGGGCCAGAGTGGGAGGGTGGTGGTGGCTAGACTGGGAAAGCTCCTTGAATGGGTCTCTGGAGAGCAGACCTTGAAGGATGGCTAAGCATTAATACAAATGAGTAGAATATTCCAGGCTGAGGCACTGTATGAGCAAACGCTCAGATCATAGAGGAAAGAATGTGGTTTGGGAATCTGGTGTACTTCAGCGTGGCAGGCATGTCATGGGTAGGTGAGACCTCCGGGGAGCCAAGGGGCTGTGCCTGTACCATCTCCTCCTGCTGGTTTCCATACCCTGGGCCCAGATCCCAAAGGTAGGTCCACAGAGGGAAGCTATAGGTTATCATAAATGTTGCCGAGGAATCTGACCCCCTATGTGTTTGAGCAAGAGTCAGTCTGGATCCTGCTTCTGGCTTCTGGAACACCATGTCAGCGGGAGATAGGCAGGGAAAGACCAGGCCTTGAAGTCTATCTCACATACATGCACACACACCAACTACTTAGGAAAACGGCCCTGACCGCCTCAGAATGACTATTTAGGGTTGTTTGTGAGTGACCACCAAAGTCTATGACGTGGCGAACTGTCACTATGCCACAGACAGATTCTGGTTGTAGGTGGTAGGCTCTAGCTGGGGAGATCCGCCAGCAGATGGCTTGGGGCCCATGTCTTCGGAAGGCTCCCTGTTGGTGGCACTAATTCTCACAAAGTGGTGCCTTTCTTAATGAAAAATGCCCCCGGCCCACAAAAAAACAAAACAAAAAGACCAGTAACTACTAGTCCTGCTGCTCACCGACGTGAAAGAAAGTGATGATTCTAAGTCAGAAAACAGAAATATCATATAATTCACTGCAGACCGACCAAGCCTGTGAGGTGACTATAGGTGCTATAAACTTTGCACAGAAATAAAAACCGATTAACAACAGCATCAACGCTTAGTGAAATGTGAAAAGAAGGTTAAGTTTATGATTTGTGGCATGAAAACCTGCACAGGGGGTGACCTTCAGTAGAAGGTTGTTTGGGTTTGGAACATCCTCTCGGATGAACCTGGGGACGTCTGAAGGCTCCAGAGACCAACCGTGGACGTGTCAAGGACAGCGAACACACTGGTGTGTGCCCGTGCCAGCCCCTCCATTGCTCTTCTCTGGCCTGTCTCACCAGGGAACTAACTTGTTAGCGCCCTCCACAAATGTCTCCTCCTCTGGGGAGCCTTCTCCTGCAGTTTGACACTTTTTCTCAGCATTTCCACAGCATGTGGTTAACATGTCAGCCCTAACGGTCAACAGTGCTCACCCACTGGGTTGCCTGTCTGTCTCCCTCACCAGGCCATGGGCTCCCTGAGCAGATGGACTGAGAAGGCCCACGTGACAGGCACACACGCATGCAGACTGGATGGCCAAACACACAGACACGTTCGCATGCACACTGTGACACTGTGGCTGGATGGGAGGACAGACATGTGCCAACCCACAAATGGGTGAGTATGGCTTTTTCCAAAAACTCCAAAGATTCACAACACCTTAACACAGGCTTTAGAAGAGGCCCTGTAATGCATTCAGCTCAATTACCTGTCAGTTACGATCAGAAACTCATTGGTAGGAGGAGGTGACACATGCGAATAAGCATATTCCTCCGGCAAAACTTCTCTTTCTCTGCATGCCTGTCATGGGCCTGACCCCGCTGGGCACTGGGGAGACTCTCGGCTCTTGCCCTAAATTGTGGTGGGCTAGTGAAGAGTTTTGGGGAACTAAGAAAGTAGGAAAAGATGGGGAGGGGGTGTTGCCTGGGTGGCTCAGTTGGTTGAGCGCCTGCCTTTGGCTCATCTTTGGGTCCTGGGATGGAGACCCGCATCGGGCTCCCTGCTCACTGGGGAAGTCTGCTTCTCCCTCTTGCCCCTGCTTGTGCTTTCTCTCTCCAATAAATAAAATTAAAACAACAACAATAACAAAAGGGTAGTAAAGATGGAAATGATGAGCCTTGTGGATATATTTTGTCGTCTGCAGTCAATGCCACTAACTGATTCTGAGCACATTTATCTATCAGGCAGTGACGACTGAGGACCTGCTATACGCGGGCTTGATTCTAGGCCTTGCAAACACAACAGAGAAGACAGACAGAGTCCCTGCCCTCTTGGAGCTTACATTCTAGAGAGCAAGAAGCCAAACAGAGTACTGATCCACAGTGATAGGTGCTGTGAAGCAACTGGAGCGGGGAGGAAGCTCCTTTAGAAAGTGGGGTCGGGAGATAAATGTTTCAGCAGAAAAGGACAAAAGGGAGGCAGCCTCTCAAAGCGCAAGGTCACAGTGCAGGGAGTGCTGCGGCCTCAGGAGGGAGGGCCTGGTGTGCTTGAGAAAGAAGAGGCAGTGAGGCGTGAGCGGAGGGCTGGAGCTAAAGTCAGCCCCTCAACCCTGCAGGGCCCTTTAGGTCCCAGGCCAAGGAGCTGGTGTTCACCCTAAAGCACAAAAGGAAAGTTTTAAAGGCGAGAAGTGCCTACGTCTGATTTATGTGTTGAGAAAAACTTTTGATTTGTATTCTGGCTGTTGTGAGAAAGGATTACTTTGCTTTTCTGAGCCTCCATTTCCTCATCTGTCAATGAGGTTGACAATACCCATTGCACAGAGTTGCTACTGTGAGCGAGAGAGATTTATTAGCACAGTGTCTGGTGTGCAGGAAATGCTCAGCAGTTTAGTATTGATTGGTTTTTAAATGATCCTAAATATCTTCCAAGATGCTTCTTGGCCTTAGATACAATCACACCGAATGTAGCCAAGCCCTCGTCCGGCGTGTGTGCAGTCTGGCCCGTCTGCTGGATGTGCTAAGTGTCCACTGCCCACTGTACCCCACGCACTGCCTGGCCCGGGCAGCAGTGGCCCTGACTTTAGGATGACTTACCCCAAGGAACTGCGCCTTTGTTTGGGGGCCCGTGAGGTAGTGGGCTGGGAGGGTCGGATAGGGTTCTCTTGTGTCCGGGTGGTGGGGGAGGAGGCCTCTTCTTGGACAGGGTGGAGCTGCCACTAGAGGTCTGGGTGCTTAGAGGGAGTGTTGAAGGTGGGCCAGTTGGACCTAGAAAGGAAATCGAATGGGGCAGGAAGGTTAATCCCAGTCTCATAGACAGAACAGCCAGTATGCAGTTACTTCCACACAGCAAATGTGGTATGGTTTGCAGACGAAGCACAAAGCTGGACGTGGCCAATTCCATCAACTCAGTTACTCACAAAGAGGGATTTCAAAATTGCTGGTAAAAAAAAAAAAAAAAAAAATCACAAGAAAAGAAAGGGAAGTTTGTGCTTTTAAGGAAATGCCACATGGAATGCTACTGGGTTTAGATCTTCATTTAGGTACGACAGGAAAAATAAAGCATATATTTTAAATGAAGAACTTAGTGGGAGCATCACAAAATCTACTGAGAAAGAAGGGCCCACAGCACTGGCAGCAAAATCAACGGAGAAGGAACAGAGTATGGGCTAACCCTTCAGGGGGCCACAGGGTGAGACATGGATGCATTCACAGAAAAGGATCTTTCTGCTATAACTTTTTCTCTTACTTGGTAAATTTTGCCTGAAGTTCTTTTTTTTTTTTTTTAATGATTTTTATCAAGAACAAAGGATCCACTGTAAAGAATTACTTGGAAAAAAAAATAAAAATCCCAAAACTCTTTCTTCCTTCAATTCTGAATAGTTCCAGGAATCATAAACCACCTATCGGAAGCCTGAAAAAGTTATAGAAATTAGACATTGATTTCTACAGATTTGAAAAAAGACTCCACTTTCTCCAGAGGTAAAGACGGGATGGCAGTAACGATTAATATTACACACACACACAAAACCACTACTGCAAAACTTGACTTTTTTGACCTAATGTTTTTAAGGGAAAAAATGGAGTTTGTTTTCAAGAGCTGTTATGGGATTAGTATTATGGTCTTAGCTTTGTTTATCTGAAGTGACACGTTGAAGTGGTTGGTGTGTGCCAAGCACTATATGCTGGGCACTGTGACAAGCATCTCTCTTTACGGAGTATTCCCAGGTACATGGTGTAACTGTGTCCATGGACAACTGTTTCTGCAAGCAGTAGAAGGGGGAAAAAAAAAAAAAAGGGGAAGAAACCAAAAAAAGCTAAGAACACTGTCACACCAAAATTTTCACACAGGATAGTAGATACCTGGTGATCCAGAAAGGCTCCAAAAGAGCTTTTTACATTCTGTATATTAAAACAAAAGCTTGGGGCACCTGGGTGGTTCAGTGGTTGAGCATCTGCCTTTAGCTCAGGTCATGATTCCGGGGTCCTCTGGGATTGAGTCCTACATCGAGCTCCCCACAGGGAGCCTGCTTCTCCCTCTGCCTGTGTCTCAGAAATAAATAAACAAAATCTTAAAAAAAAAAAAAATAAAAGAAAAGCTTAATTACTGCTGGCTTCTTTCCTTGGTATTATTTCCCATTACCGACTCCTGGTCAGCACCGATGCTGACTTACACCAGTGATTCTCAAAGATGGTCTCATCTTGGAATTAATACTGACAATCTCAGTAAGATCACCAGCTGCTTTTGGATAAAATGGCCTGAGCTCTACAGTTTACCCTCTGTCCTGATGTGATGTCTGGTGGAAGCCTTACTGTTTCTCCAAATGAACACCTGGTTATGCTACCAGTCATGTAGTTTCAGAAGTGGTCTTATAACAATAAAGGGACCGTTACGGCAGCCTTGCATTTGTAGGATGATTTGTACTTCTCAAAAATGTGTTCATGGGGTACCTGGTGGCTCACAGTCAGTTAAGGGTCTGACTCCTGACTTTTGGCTCAGGTTGCGATTCTGGGACTGTGGGATCGAGCCCTGCATTGAGCTCTGCACTCAGCGCGGGCTCTGCTGTACATTATCTCCTCCTCCCTCTGCTCCTCCCCCTGCTCACATGTGCGCTCTCTCTCTAAAATAAATGAACAAAATCTTTGAAAATGATAATGTGTTCATATATGCTATTCCCCTTGATTTTTTCATTATTGCCCCCATCTGCAGTCAGGAAAGCAGGAGTATGGGGGTTCGGAGGGTGTAAGGTTTCACTACCATGGGGTGTGAAGGTCCCTGGCCTGGCGGGGTGCTCGCCTGTCTCACACTGCCGTTCCTGAAAGCCAGGACTGCGCTCTGTGCGGAGCCCAGGGGGAGAACAACACGGACAACAACAGCAAACGCTCAGTGTCAGGAAGTGTGACTTTCCTCTTGGAAATAGGCGGAGAAGAGAGATTAGACGATGATGAGATTCTCCAGCACTTTCATCTCTACCACCACCTAGGGATCTTCTGATGCAGTGCAACTAAAAGTCATGGCATCAGTTCCAAATCCTGTCTGCAAACAAAAATCGCCAGAGACAAGGCACTAATAGGGCTGTGTCTCTGAGCAAAGTTGTATGTGTACCTCATTTCAGGAGCGATCCGAACACAGAGTCGCCCTGTAACCATAAGCCGAGCAAAATCCAGCCTCCTGTGCCAGCATTCCAGGAATGAAGGGATTAGTGTTCTGTGCAGGATCATGTACCTCTGTCTTACTTTATCTGTAATCATATATTGCTGCTTACTTGTTTATTATTGCATGTCTCCCCCCTCAGACTGTAATTCTATCAGGGCCAGGCCTTTTTCTGGACTAGTTTAGTCTGGTGTAGACTAAACTAAGTTTAGTAATATAGTATTGGATAAACTGACGAATGACCATTACTTCTATCTTTTTAAGGCTGGTGACCTTGGGAAGGTGACCTTTTAAAGAAAACAGAAGGGTGTCGCAGGGTGACCAACAGAATACTAGAAATCGGGGGAAATATTAGAGACATGTTAAGCGTGAAAAGAAATATTCAATACTCTAATTCCCTAGCCAGAAAACACACACATAGATCCACCTATTGTTTTGTAATAGAAGCTACATAAAATGTGGCTGGGAGGGCATGAGTTTAAAAAAAAAAAAAAGGCTGAAAAACACTGTAGGAGGTCCCTGAAAAGCATAATTAAGCTTTCTTAAGATTTAAGGATCTTAGGGGTGCCTAGGTGGCTCAGTCAGTAAAGTGTCTGCCTTTGGCTCAGGCTGTGACCTCAGGGTCCTGGGATCAAGCCCCATGTTGGGCTCCCTGCTCAGCAGAGAGTCTGCTTCTCCCTCTCCTTCTGCCACTCTCCCTGCTTGTGTGCTTTCTTTTTTTTCTGTCAAATAAATAAAATCTTAAAACAAAACAAAACAAAAGAAAAAAAACGATTTAAAGATCTCAGAAGACTTTTAAAATTAGTAACTAGTGTCTCAACCACCAAAGGGGATGTTTCATGCAAAATAATCTAAGTCCTGGCGTGGTGAGGAAGGAAGCAATTCTGGCAGGATAAAGAAAGCTAAAATAAAACAAAATAGAAAAGAATAAACACGGCATCAAACAAACACAAAAAAAGGGTGGGAGGCAAGCTTTACAGGGTGGGGAGGATTGGAGGTGACGTGGACAGCCTGCTAGGGCTGGTGGAAATAAGGAGAAAATGCCTCACTCCTCATTTGCTACTAATACTGACTAGTATGTCAAATTATCTTCTTTCTTTTTTCTTAAAAATATGGCTCTCAAAAGCTTCCAAAGCTGTTATAAATAACTCTGAGGTTAGTGAAATTATTAGAAGGTCTCCTTGGAGGAGATCATGAACCTCACCTCTTCCCAAGATCGTGTGCCTTGTTCCACAACCCCACCAGCCCTCTGGGTCACTCTGTGTGGATGCTCTGCTGTGTCTTTAGCTCCAGAGATGCCCAATGGACTGCTGGGGGCTGCACTGCCATGCACGCCTCCATGTCATCAGTTCAGGGAGGCCCTGAGTGAGGTCCGTGTGCCCAGCACACAGCCAGAGCTCAGGAAACTCACGTGCGAGGTCACTATCCACCTCGAAGCCACTGTGCTTGCTCTGGGCAGTTTGCAAAGCCCTTGCTCTGCAACCCCTCGCCCAACCATTCAGACTCACAAAAGGCTGTGGCTGTTTCCTGAGACCCGCCCAGGAACTGGTGTTTCCTCTGTTCGTGAAAGCTTCCCATGGAGATGGGAAAATAATATATTCATAGACTCCAGGGATGGTTTAAATGAAACCTCACCAGATAGGACTTGATTGTCAACAACAAGGAAATGAATCTACTTATTTTGGAAAAACTGTCCTGAAAAGCCATGCATGTACACCTAAATACATATTAAAAAAAAAAAAAATCTGTTCCTGGGATGGCCAGGTGGTTCAGTCGGTTAGGTGTCTGCCTTTGGTTCAGGTCATGATCCCAGGGTCCAGGGATTGAGTCTTGCATCAGGCTCCTGGCTCTGTGGGGAGCCTGCTTCTCCCTCTGCCCTCTGTCTCTCATGAATAAAAAAATAAAATTAAAAAAAAATCCTAAATTCACCATCAGCATGGTTTTTTTTTTTTTTTTCAGCATGCTTTTCAAATCTCCTACATTCCCTAAATTTTGCAGAGCTACCATTTACTGAGTATTGTGTGCCGGACCTAACACTCAGGAGAGGCTTATATACATAATTGAGAACTCCCCTTATGAAGCAGCACTGCTGTCGTGATCATCTACTTTCGGGGTGAAGACACCTAAGGCTCAGAGAGTTTAGGAAATTGGCCACTCACAGTACATGAGTGTGGCTCTGTGTGACCCCAGGGCGGGTGCTGATCTTTGATGGTCGGTACCTGTTCTCCTCCTGTGACTGCCCCTACGTTCTCCCTGGCTGGGATACTCAGGCCCAACTACATTCCCTCCTCACCTCTGCACCTCATCTGTGAAGGGTCAGCTCAATCGGAACCTCATCCAGAGCCTTCTCTGACCCATCCCCTTTGCCTTGGGCAACTGCTTTTACCTGTAACCGTCCACAAGGCTAAATAGCACTGAATATTCTTCTCCCCATTGCATTATAGCTAGATTTTTCTCTTCTTTCCCAAGCAGAAAGCTCCCTTGGGGCAAGATTCATGTCTTCTTCATATCCCTCAGCGCTTGGCACATTCTGAACACTCAATACAAGTCTATGGAAATAATTCATGGTGTAACTCGGGAGGATGCTTTCTCATTGTCCTTGTACATTCGGTTTTTAGTAAAACAAAACACCCAAAGGTCTGCCCTGCTATTATTTGGGAGGCCAAATAATAGTACATCTTCATAATTTTAAGTAAAACAACAAGATCCAGAAGATGGCTTTCAATTTCTGAAAACACCATCTGTAGAAATATAATGTACATACTCTAAACACACCATAACATATACAGTAAGTAATAGTAGCAGAAATTCTATCTACACACAACTCTGGATAAGATGAATGTGTTTCACGGTGTGGACCTGAAAAGTTTGTTATGTCTGGCTGGCTCAGTCACTGGACCTTGAGACTCTTGATCTCAGGGTTGAGTTCAAGCACCACGTTGGGTGAAGAGATTACTTAAAAGTAAATAAAATCTTAAAAAAAAAAAAAAAGTGGATAAAGATATAGTGTATTTATATAGAGAAAGACACTGTATGTAGCAGGAAGGCACTATTATCACTGCACTCAGATGGGGAAACAGAGGCACAGGAGGGCACGGTGGAATGTGCAAGGAGGCCACGGTCAGTCAGCAGGGCTGGGCAGGGCTCTGGTGCAGCAGGGCCATGCAGGAGCAATACCATGCTACATATGATGTGGCAGGAGCAATTCCCCATCCTTCAGACTCCTTCTAGGAGCCCAATAAATAATAGACTAGTGCCTGGATTTAAGGGCCTAAGTAAGGGTGGCTCTTTAACAACTACCCATGGGGCACCTGGGTGGATAAATAGGTTAAGCATCTGTTTTTGGCTTAGGCCATGATCTCAGGGTCCTGGGATTGAACCCTTCATTGTCCCTCATTGGGCTCCCTGCTGAGCAGGGAGCCTGCTTTTCCCTCTTCCTCTACCTGCCACTCCCCCTCTGCTTGTGCTCTGTGTCACATAAATAAATAACACCTTAAAGAAAAACCAAACAACTACTCATGCATCTCCATACGTTAAGAAGCACAACACGATTCCCTCTGATTCCCTTTGCACACCTGGCAGTCAGGTGACTTGGCTAGTGAACCTGTGCCAGTGGCCACCCCTGAGGGCAAAAATCCCAGACACACTCAGCCTGCAATGTGGCCAGTGCAAGGGCATAGATGCACCATGCTTTAAAAAGGATCAGGGGAGACTGCTAAAAACAGGCGGAAAAAAAAAAAAAAAAACAGATAAAAAATAATCTGACATGGATCAGGGATGACAGCCCATGGGATGCTTCAATATAGAGCCACTCAAGTGGTTATCTTTTCATGAGATTTAAAAAAAAAAAACCACCCAGGAAACTATAGTCATCAGTATAGGAATAATGCTGTTATGAGGAAAATATACTTCCTAGGTCAACCGCCATCATCCTGCAATGCCCCTGACGGTGGCAGGCCACCTTCATGTCCTCCCTTCCTGCCCCCTCCCCGCCCTCTCTGATTACTGCCATGAGCCTTGAATGAAAGGTGCAGAAATGTCAAAGGTGCTCATGCAACTCTTTGGCTGTGATGCTGCACACATTCTGTAGACTTTCAGCAAGTCAACCATCACACCCCCAAGGTCTCTGGTGTAGTTTTAGGGGTGTCCCCTCCAGACTCTGGTCACACATTCCTGGGACAGGCTTTTCACTGGCCCTGCTGTGGTTTATTCATTCAGCAGTGACACAGCACACCCGCCCCACGCCAGGGACGCAAGGCCTGCTCACTCACAGCCCCTGTGCTGCAGGACAGGGAAACGGAGACTCCCTCGCCCCTCCTGCTGGGCCGCCCCTCACGGCGCCCCTCGCTGCTCTCTGTACCCCTTGGCTATGTTCCCAGGGCACCGCCCATCTGTTGAACCAAATACATGCACTCGGATCAAACGGATTCCTATCTGGTGAATGCTCGCTATGCGCTGGTTACCACGTTGTTTCACGGTCTCTAAGCGGTGAGCCCGCAAGGTCCGCAACCCAATCCTGGTTTTCATAGGAAGACCCCGAAGCTCAGCAAGGTGAGCTAAATATTCAGAAGAAGCCAGGGCGGGCAGAGGGTTAGCATGTTCACAGAAGGAGCCCCATGTCCAGGGTAGGCAAGAAAGAGGCTTCCTGGAGGAAGAGGAGGAGTGAGGTTTGCTCCACAGAGGTCACGGCTGCCCGGGCCCCTGCAGGGGGCTCTACAGGCCGATGGCTTGAGACGATGTGCTTTGCTCTCAAGCTTCACTCTGGGGTTCACGAGGTCTCCTCACCTAAGCTGATGGTGGGGTGGCACCTGTTCGCCATCCTCTGTGACGCGAGCACCTCCGAGCAAGGCCTGCCTGGGGCCGTCGGCCGGCCAGCACCATCTGCTGCGCAGACCGCCTGCTTCCTCTCAGCCCGGGCTGCAGCCTGTCCGAAGCAGGCATGCACCCTACAGAAAGCGTGTCTGAAGTGCGGCAGGAAGCCGTACAGGTAGCCGCCCGACAGTCACTGGGGCTACGTGATGCCAGGTTCTAGGGTTCCAACTCCACGAACTGACGGGAGAAAACTGTCACTAACGTACCATCGGTTTGTGTTTCTCAAAGCTTGAAAAGTTAGTTAAGTGAAGTAAGCTTCCTGTGGTCAGATTTGCCCTTCATTTCCCTAACAAATCCTTTCCTTGGTACATGGTGCCTGCACTTAGCCAGGTTCACTGGAGAGCACCTGCTCATTTATGAGACCGGGAGCACCTGCTCATTTATGAGACATCACCTCGCCTCTCTTTCCCCAAAGGAGCCTTTTTTAGAGGCGAGGAGCTACGGTGGCCGCGGTGTCAGCAGCAGGGCCCTCCCCGGCACTTACTCCAGGCACTTGGCTAGAGGCTTCCTGTGTGCCTCATTAACCTGTGTACCATCTTGTGTCAGGTCCCGTTTGTGTCCCTGTTACGTAAGACGTGTGCAACCGTATGGTGGGAGAAAGCCGCAGCTCTCCAGCTTTAAGTCACTTAGGAACAGTTACATCAAGCCAAGCAATCACAGGCACGCAGCATGTCTCTGGTCCTGCTCTGGGGGACGGGATGACGGCACCACCTGCTCACCATGTTCCTCCGTGTTCTAGAGACGTCTGTGGTTACGGCCTGACATGACAGTCCTAGGGGGCGCCTCTCCCAGGACTTCAGGGCTCTGCCTTTTACAAAATGCTTTCTCCACATACTATCTCACTGGATTCTGAGGATAATCCGTGAGGAAGGCAAGACAGTGATCGACCGCCTTCCTCAACTCGGGAAAGAAGAAACCAGACAGTCTGGTTTGATGAGTCTCTAAGGGCCATTTTCACTTTCTACCCTCTAACAGCCACTGTGTGGCCTGAGATCAGTTCCTCACCCTTTCCCTGCCTCAGCTTCCTTGGCTGTACAATGGGTAGCAGACTGACTCACCTTTCAGCATCCTTCCAGCTCTCTAAAGTCCAGGTTCTAGGACATCAATTTTTTGCTTAATGGTAAGAAACAAACCAATCTTGGCAAGCTTGAAGAATTTCAAGTCTTTTTAAATTAAATTTAATTTATTTTTATTTTTATTTTTTTTAAGAATTTCAAGTCTTAAACATAGTGTAACGTTGGGGGCCAGGGGGCAGGTCCTAATCACTGAGCAGAAAAACATTCTCGGTGAGAAATGTCTGCATACGTAATTTTACAACTTCACATTTCAAGAGGTTAGGCAGCAAAATATGTCTAAGGCTCAAGGGCGGTGAGTTGGGGTTCTGAATTGCCAAATCTCCCCACTCTGACTGGCGCTCTGCTCAAGCACAAGGGGGCTTTGCTTGATGGCAATTTAGGTCCAACTTCCCTGCATTTTGATGAGGCAGCTGGAGATTCTTGAAAATATTCCTGTGCTGAGTCAGAATAATTCTTTCTCCTTCCCCCCCCACCCCCCCATACTCCTCTTATTACTGGGGACTTTATCCTGAGTGTCTGCAACGCCTCGCCGGAAGCCGCCATCCGTCCAAGCCCTAAATTCACAGGGTGGAAATGACCATTGCTGCAAGCAGAGAGCTCGACGTCACTTCCATGGAAAATGAGCAACCAAACGACAGATTCAAGACATCCTTGTTTTCATGCAAATGGTTCAACAGAATGAAATGAAAAACACATAAGGGCCACAAAACAGAGGAGAATTATCTTTGCACGGAGCGTCAGCTGATTTTCAACAATGTCTTCTAAGATCTCCATTCTAAACATTACCACTTTCCCAAATGTAGGGACACCCGAGCCAGGCTAGCTGCAGGGCACAGCTCCCATTTCAAGCCCCTTGGAAAGTCAGGGGGAGCCTACGCTGCTGGTGTCTGTCCACGTCTGAAGCCCCACTATGAGCAGCCCGGAAGAGCACTCGGGTTCTAGTAGACAGGGATTTCTGTTCTCAATGTTCAGGATTTGGGGAGGTGGGCCTTGGGGTTAGTAGCTTGTCCAGGGCTGACCATGGTTACTATGGCCAAGTCTCTGAGCACTTGTTTTAGCAGCTGGATCCTTTAATACATTTGGTCTTTGTTTTCTGTGCCTCTGCTAGAGAGCTAGCTAGAATTTATTCAAGGCAGGAGACAGATGCTTGGCAGCGAGTCAGAGAGTATATTTTATGGGTTTCTGTGGTCCCTTGAGATAGAATTATAGAAAAGGATGGAGGGAGGTGAGGCAGCCTCTTGGTTCCCAGGACTCTGGGGTCTTTCTCTTTTGTAGACCTTTTCCAAAATTCTCAGTGACCTGGAGGCCCACCCTGTCTAGACAGGTCATCACTCTTATGTTGGTGAGCACAGTCAGGGGACATGAGCCCTCTCGGAATTTTCTTTGATAATTTTATATTTTATTTTCACGGTCCTCTTTGGGGTACAGAAAGGGAAATTTCTGGTCTTATCCGATTGCTACCCCGACAGGAAAACAGGATCACACAGAGGTGGGAAGCAGCACAGTTCTCTTACTGTGTAGGGCATACCTGCAACTTGAGAGGTTAGTGTTTGATAAAGGGATCTGATGCCTTATTTACGTGCATTCTTGTATAACGTATGGATGGGTAAGAGAAACACTGGAGGTTCAAAGCCCTGGCTCACGTGTGCTGTCACTCTTACATTATGGTTACTAGGTATCTTTGATGAGCACCGTTCATGCCAAAACCTTATTTTAGCTTTTCTCCACTATTTTATGATCTATGAGGCCATTTGGGGTCTCTCTAAGAACACAGCTCCCATTTATAACACTATTTCAATGGAGAATAAGCTCTGAAAAAACGCTGTTCTGAATAAAGCTCACATTTCTCAGAAAATAGCCCCAGTGTGATTCAAATAGGCATGGCATTGTGTAGGGAGAGGCCCTCGGAACCTGTGTGAGCATGAGCTGAGCACATAGGGAGAAGCCTGCACTTGGATTTGCTGGCCAAGACCGAACCCCAAGCTGCCGCTCTGGGTACCTCTCACTTTCCCCCTGGCCTGGTGACTCTTTAAATGTTGCCATTTCTGCATCTCATGTGGTCTCTGTACAGGTGGGAACACTGACTTTCAGAGCTGGGCACTCTTTGTGGATGTGGGATACGGGACAAGCGCTCTGTTGCCACAGACCAGGCCAGCGGACCCTTGGCCCTTGGTGCTGGCCCCGGTGGAGGCTCCAGACAATGTGCTACACAGTGCCCCTCTTCTGGCTAAGAGTCTTCCCAGGTAGAGTTTCATGGGAAAACAATCCTCATGAGGAAGCACACGAGAGAGGGCTCAGGTCATATAGGACCTGGGTTAGAATCACAGAGATCTGAGAACATTAGGCCAATCACTGGACATCTCTGAACCACAATCCCCTTTGTCTGCGTGATGCCAGCAACTGCAACCCACCTCATTTTGTGAGCATAAAATGAGAAGTGCTGGGCTTAGGGCCTGTCATGGAGCGAGTGCTCCATAACAACGACGTACCACTAACTATTACTACTAACATGTCCAGAAGACAGACAGCTTAGTGTAGAGAAAATTAATTTTTCGAAGGAATACTACAATTCCACACTACATCGTATAAGAAAGAACACAGGTTTGGTGCCAGGTGGACCTTGGGCTGAATCCCAACTCTACCTGTCACAGGCTGTGTGGACGTGGGCAAGTCACTCTACGTCCGTAAGCCGTAGTTTCCTCATCTGTAAAGTGGGCACCAAAGCACATACCTCACAGGACTGTTGTGAGTGAGCACGGCAAACGCACGAGGGGCGCTCTCAGCACCATCCTACAGCTGGTACTTAGCAAATGGCAAGGCCCCGGTTTCCAGCTGTCCCCGACATCACGGTCCGTACCCTGCCACTCAGAGGCACCTCGCAATTGCTACCTCGAAGCTGCGCAGACCGCCAGCTTTGAGGGCGGAGGGGGAGAGCCCTCCTCTAAGGCCGTACCTTTCCCGGCGTTTCTAGGAGGCAGCGGAGGAGCCTCTGCGGTCGGTGACGTGGGCGAGTCTGTGCTCGTGGAGACGAAGATCTGGTTGGTGAAGGCGCCGTAGGAGAGCCGCTGCTTGTCCCTCGGGGTGCTGAAGCCCGGCAGTGACAGCTTGTCCTGGGGGGAGATACTGGAGGAGTGGCAAAAGCTCTGAGGCCTCGGGGAGCGCTCTTTCTTGATGGGGCTCGGCTGCGGATGACAGAACAGAGCAGCGGGTGAGGAGCTCCCCGAGGCCCACACCTCAGGCTCCGTCGGGAAGGGGGGGTTCCTGCGGCTGCCGTGCCCCAGCACAAGAGGAGGACGCGGTTCCCCATTACCAGGGTCACAGCAGGGAGACACTGGCTAGCAATCAGGCATTCAGGAGCCGAAGGGCATGGTCACAGGTGACCTTTAACTTAACGGATACCTGCCCTCCGCAGGACACCGTGACCAGCACTGACCTGTGTTCCCCCACGTGTGGTCTCTACGGTGTGTTCCTTCCCAGCCCAACCCTCTCCCATCAGTTCTCAGTCCTCACCTCTTTTCTCTTTTTTATATTCCCTTAGAAAGTAGCCTCCACATTGTGGCCCTGAAACCCACCTGTGGGTCCGATCCTATCCCTTAGGATCCTAAACTGTCTTCGACTGCCTACAAGGCGTCCCTTGTGTTTGCACTCCTGGTGACAGCGGTGGCATCCCCATAACTTCCCAAGGTGGAAGCCTCAGGGTCACCCAGTGCCACCAGGGCCTGCGTGGACAGCTCAGAAACGTCCCTGGGATCTCCGCCTGGTGCAGGCGCCCACCAGCCGCCACCGAAGCACAGGACTCCTGAATAGCCCTGGTTGCAGCTGCTTTCAGCTCCAGCACGTTTTCTACACTGAGGCCAGAGCTGCTGGGGAAACTTGCTCCCTTGACAATTAATCTCTGTTGGCTTCTGACTGCTTGGAGAAAGCCCAAAGGCCAAATTTGGCTCATAACTTGCTTCCCGATCTGGGATCCCTGATCCTGCTGGGCAGCCTCCTGCCTCTCCCACCCACCCACCCATCCACTTGAACACACCTCACACAGGTGCTTCTAACCATTCCTCAGACTTCCAGTTCTATCACAACCCCTTGGCCTTTGCACGTGCTGTTCTCCCTCCCTGGAAAGATGCATTCCTCCCCACTTCTTTGGCTGGCAAGTTTCCTCCCTACTCTCAGAAAACCATCTTCAATGGTACTTTCTTGGTAATTTCCTCACTGCTTTCCAAGGCTGAGGCAACTTTTCTGTTCTCTGAATATATCTCAGGGATTTTCCCAAGCTCTTATTTGCGTCTTCTTAAAGTAGGACACCTTTGTATGACTATTCCTTATGTGCTGCCTAGGGAAGAGCAAAGGCTCAATACATATCCAACGTGCAGCGCCTGAGTGGCAGTCGGTTGGGTGTCTGACTCTTGGTTTCGGCTCAGGTCATTATCTCAGGGTTCTGGAATCAAGTCCCGCATCAGGCTCCATGCTCAGTGGGGAGTCTGAGATTCTCTCTCTCCCTCTCCTTCCATCCCTCCCCTTGCTCTCTCTGAAATAAATAAATAAGTAAAAATATGTATCTGATGAAAACTGCATGAATGAACTTTCAAAGGTAGTTCTGAACTACCCATGAGGGTCAGAGAAAACTAGGTTTAATCTTGAGAGTATCTTTACTAGCCCTAAGACCTCAGGTTGCAAAAATCTGTGTGCATCAGTTTTCTCTTCTATAATATGGGGCAGTAACAACACCATAGTGGGCTTTTGGTAAAAATTACTGAGGTAGCACAGACAAAGTCCATACCCAAGTATGGACCCAAGTATGGCAGTCCCACTGCCTAGTCCATACCCAAGTTCTTACAATCTCCCAGCTTTTTATTTATGAAGTAGCTGTTCTAATGGCTAATTTTATGTCTTCACCTTGCTGGGCTATGGCACCCAGGTGTCTGGTCAAATACTGGTCTAGATGCTGCTGTGAAGGGATTTTCTTTAGATGTAGTTAACGTTTACATTAGATTTCCAATAAAAGGAATTACCCTCCATAACGTGGGTAGGCTTCCTCCAATCAGCTGAAAGGCTCTTGAGAAGATACTGAGGACCTCCAGACACCAGACCACACCATCAGTTGCCACCAGCCCACCTCATACCCCAGGTACTCACTAGCCCCCACAATCACATGAGCCAATTCCTAAAGATAAATTCCGATCTCTCTCCCTCTGCCTTCAACCATACTGGGTCTGGTTTTCCAGAGAACCCTGACTAATACAGCTGTGGAACCCAACAAGGATCAAAGAATGCAGCAATAGCCAGCATTAAGTGGCCCTGGGTCAAAAGACCAGACACAGTCTTGCGAAGAACAATCTCATCTACGTGGCGCAGAAAACCTGGGAGCAGCGGCAGGAACTCAGAGGCGCCGTTTGCACTCACTTTGTCATCCAGGTCATCATCGCTCTCATCCATCTCCTCCTGTCGCAGGTTCCACTCATATTCCACGTGGACGTGTGGGTTGAACTTCCCAGATTTAGCCTGGGAAAGCTGAAAGTAACAGCAGGGATAGCCACGTTATTGGAAGTGTTAGCCATCCCACTTTTACATAACCACTGAGCAAATCCCACCTGGGTCCTGGTTTCAAATGAATCACCAGGAGCTGCCTGTAGGGCAAAACTCTGAGTCTACAGGGCTGAACTGCTAGAGGACTGGCTTCACAGGAGTCGCCCGGAATTACATGCAGAGTCTTTCTTAGTTTGGTAACATGAATTCTCTCTCAAATTAAAAGCTTTCTTAAACATTCTTAAAAATGAGCCTCTAAAGTGTAAATCCCTGGCTGGAAGGCAAAATCAAGAGTTAGTGCAGTAGGAGAGGTAAGCCTTTCAAGTCAGACAGTCCTGGATTGATTCATGGACCACTTTTCTTATCTATAAGATGGTAAGATCCACAGCTTCCTCACAGGATTCTCCTAAAAATAAAAACGTACACCTGCTGGCCTGCAGCTGGCACTGGGCAGAAACTCAGGGGATGGAACTTATTTTTTTTGTCTCATCCTTCCCCACTGGTAAGAGATTCATGCTATGCTAAAGTCCAGGTGATACACAAGAACCAATGGGGTCAAAACGCTGGGGCTGGAGGGGGAAGCCGTGCAGTTAGTATTTTGAAAACCACTATATTCTGAACTTAACTCGCCCAGTTTTTGGACGTAGCTCCCAAATAATTCTTCTTTACTATTGAGCTGCAGGGAAAACCTAAGGGTCTGGCATATAAAAAGCATGACCTTAATTTATAAGCCTGTCTGGTAATAATATCTTTCAAATGCCTTTTAGCTCCTATGTCACAACTGCTCTGAGAAGACACGGAATGGCAAATTTATCATTCTACCACTTTTCCAAATGTAGCCTTAGTGCCTGTCTGAATTTCTTTAGCCAACGTTCAGAGAGATGAATCTGTTTCTTTTATCCCAATTCCAGCTTCTGAGAATGACATTTTAAGGCAGCTGGTGTCTAATGGATACCCCACCTCCATTTTGCTTACCAGATCTTCACACTGGGTGGCTTTCAATCTCTTTGCTATGTCCAGGGCAGTCTCCCCAGCTTGGTTAACTACAACAGGGGGGAAAGAAATTGGCATAATTATCTAAGGTATATATTGAAAAGGTTGCAGACAATAATCATGAATGCTGACTCTTGTTATGAAGACACTTGGTCACGCTCTTACCGACACTCACGGTGGGCTTGCTCCTGAGAAGAAGCTTCAAACACTCGGGTTTACCGTACATACTGCAGTAGTGTAGAGCCGTGTTGCCCAGGGCTGTCTGCTTATCCAGGTTCCCACTGAAGAATTAAAATGTTACCAGAAAAAAAGTATGACTTAAAATGCCATTTAAATAGGGCATGAATAATTTAAAGCTACAGATGAATCCCTTATTTCTGTGCTAACAACGGAGTCAAGTTTGAGAACTACTTATAAGCAAGGAAAACGATGCTGCTGCTAACATTACACCTCCATTTATAAGCCACATGATGAGAGCAATAGCCAGCATTTTCTGAGTGCCTCCTCTGGGACAGACACTCTCAGCTTTTACATACCTTGGCTCATTAAATCTTCACAACCACCCAGTGGGGTAGGTTATGACCATCTTTGTTTCACAGATGAAAACACCAAGGTGCAAAGAGAATGAAGTACCTGCTTTCAGGACTATCATGGCACGGAAGATTGAGTAGGGATCTGAAAAAAGGCAGTTTGTCCCAGAGCCAACGCTCTTAACTACTACACCGTACTACCTCCAAGGAGAGGGGTGGACATTCATACAATGTGGCTTGTGTCCAGGCACCATTCTTCACATGTGGGTTCAGATCCCCTTGCTATTTTGACCACTTGTCTTTGGATGAGCTTCAGTTACTCCTAATAATCCGTGGCTTACAGAACTACCCACTGAAGAATATGGCAAGTCCATACTTCCTGTGTTCAATACTGGACTCCTATTACTATGTCCCAAATTTGACTTAGCTATTGAGTCAGTCACACACACTGTACAGTTTTTTTAAAATTATTTTTTAAAGATTTCATTTATTTGAGAGACAGAGAGACACAGAGCACGAATGAGGATGAGTGGGGGTGGGGAGGCACAGAGGGAGAGGGAGAAGCAGACTCCCCACTGAGCAGGGAGCCCAACATGGGGCTCTATCTGAAGACCCCAGGATCATGACTTGAGCTGAAGGGAGATGCTTAACCCACTGAGCCACCCAGACACTCCGACACTATAGTTTCATAGTGAAATTATGAACAATGAAAACTCATAGATGCTGTGGAGCTGTGCTGTTAAGTCTTCCCTCTTACAATCTTTCCTAATGCAGTGGGTTTTGACAGAGACAGGATTTTATATCTTTCTAGGCCAGAGCTGGTAAGCTATAGCCTATAGGCCATGTCTGGCCCTCCATTTGTTTTTTAAATAAAGCTTTATTGGAACACAGCCATGCTCAATCATTTACATATGGTCTATGGCTGCTTTCACAGTACAATGGACGAGCTGAATAGCTGTGATAGAGACCTCATGGTCTGCAAAGTCAAAAATAGTACCTGACTCTTTACAGAAAGCTTGTTGATTTCTGATCTGGGCCCCTGAGAAGACTGGTTTGCATTAACTTATAAGGTGTATTCAGAGGAGACGAAAAGCATACCAGTTTTGTACAAGGAAGTCAACCAAATGGAGAGACGTCTGGTCTGCAGTTCGGACTGCAAGATGAAGTGCTGTCTCCCCAAGCTCCTGAAAAGGACAGGATGAGTGTAAGTAGGGTAACCGCAGATCCTACTTTACCTATAGCAGCTCTGTTCATATCAGCTACCTGGAAATAATCATTAATGAGTACTCCTCTCACTCTCAAATTGGCCTGATTTAGACACGGTCACTCAATGTATTAGAATCTCAGTATCTTTTACATTCATTTTCCACATTCTGTTTTATCTTATGGTTTTAGTGGAGCCTCACCTGTCCCGATTCCAGCAGTGGTTCCATTAGCTCCACCCCCTCTGCATAGACTTGAATTAGTGCAAGTAAATCCCTGGATTTGATGGCCTCGAGCAATTCGTTCAGTTTAGCTGATGGAGATGAACAGGCCTTCCTTGAAAACTTATGATCTACATACTTTGCGGTAATATATTCTTTCCGTACAGTCCTAAAACAGGGCAAAACAACATGAACAAAGATTTTTTATTTTCTATGAGCTAAGAAAAATCTACATTTTTCTGAAAAAAAAACAAAACAAAACAGTTCTCTTTAAGTGAGATAGATTCACCTGTACTTCTTTCAGGATTTAAACAAACCAGGTTCTAAACCAAGTTACCTCACCACAGACAGGATGAAGAGACCGACATATATATGTAGTAGTGTATGTGCAAGCAATATACAGTTACAGAATTAATGAGCTCACAGATCACAGCAGATTTCTTTTCTTCCTTGGACAACAGCTTGGGAAGTCTGGTATTTACTACTTCAAATTCAGATACATATGAAGTATACAAAGAAATTAAGAAATTTTATTACTTATTTTTGAAAGTAAATTTTAAAAGAACAATTCTTAAATACCAGTGAAATTTCCAGAGGTTTATTGAAAAAATTTTAAGTCATGTGGCACAACTCCCTATTTTAACAGGTAAGGAATCCGAGGCTCCTTTAGGCCAAGCACTGAGCTTCAGAATAAAGGGGAGTTGTCTTTCCTGCAGGTCCAGTTTGGGAGTTACTCCCTAAGTCTGAGTGTGTGTAAGCGTTTCTATTCTTGAGGACTCATCCTTTCTCCACTTCAGGTTTTGCCCCAAACTCCGGGACTGAGGTCAGCCACCTCCCAGCTACAGGGGTGAGGATCTGACCTAAGTGGCCCATGGTTACTTTTGTCACCTTTGGTGAAAGGCTGAAATGGAAGTCCACTCAGAGGAAAGGAAAGGAGTTGGGGAAGCGAGTTGGGATCCAGATGATACTGTTTGACATCCTGGAGCCGGCCATACCTGAACTTATCCCATGATTTTCCCAGTTACACGAGCCACTTAATAAAAAAGCAGTAAATGGATTTTGGGTTCAAATCCTAGTTCTACAGCACACCAGCTGCATGACCTTGGGCAAATTACTTCATCTTTCATAAGCTTTAGCTTTTTCGTCTGAAAATGGGGAGAATAGCACATTGGTGTATTTTGAATTAAAGAACGTACAGTACTTATAAGGGGCTTTCTTTCTGAGAAAGCTCTAACTCATGGGACATAAGATTTCTTGCTCCGGAAAAGGTATTCCATCTGTGAAGGCTGCTGCTGTTTCTTACCACTCCCCCCCCCCCCCCCGCCCCCATCCCACAGCATCACTATTTAAAACCAAGCTGATGCCTCTTCATTTCATTCTGGGTCAGTAGTGAAGGGGTGAGCTGATTGATGGTAGCACACGCCCTTTGGTGACTTGCAGATTCAGCTCAGTGACTAAGATCCTACTTTTATGGGTATCCTTTATACTCAAGTCAAAGTCCTTTGAAGATGGCCACGGCCTGATGAGCTGGAGGACTTTCAGACATGTGAGAGGTTGGCCGAAGCCTGCCTTCTGGTCTCCCACTGCACATGACTTTACAAAGTTTGAAAGGCAGCTACTGTGTGACAGATGAAGTATCAGATTTAAGAATGAAATGGCTTGATTCAATTCCGATATCAGATGCTAGCCATGTGACCCGGGGCAAAGCTATGCCTCAGTTTCCTCATCTGTAAAATATTAGTAGTCCTACCAGTCTTCTTGCCTTCCGGGGAAGCAAGAGTAGATACGGAACAAAGAATGACACATCACCATGGGTTCATATATAAGCTTCCTTTCTAGTATTATCCAAGATGGTAGAGTGAGGATCGATGGTAGGAAGCTATAGGAGGGAAATCTGAGACAGCTGTCTCCATGTATTGAGCTAAGTTGTGGCACCATCTGTGGGAAGGCTTCTTAGCACTAGAAATGTCGTGCAGATGCCACACAATAATTTGGCAGAAATGATGCTGAGGGCACCTAGTATTGCATGGGGAGATGCCCCAGACCACTCTGAAGAGCACTTCCGCCTTGGGTCTCTACTTCCATGGCTACAGAAAGTGGCTGAGCTCTCCACAGGCATGATGTTTAACTCTTCCTGGGCTCAAACACAGTCCCCGGCAGTAAAAGGCTTTCTGACATGGAGTGACAGGGAAGATGGAAAACAGATGTGTCTGAAAGTTGACATCAGAGCTCTACCTGATGGCTGATGAAAGACAACTTGCCTTGTGTCCTTGCCAAACCTGGCCCTTCCCACTCACCCTGGTGCAGGTAATGGCATTCGCTATTTACCTAGACGCTCAGGCCCAAACCTTGGGTGTCAATTTATAGTTTTTTTTTTTTTTTAATTTATAGTTTAATTAAATGTCCCATGTTTGAAGTGGTCAGCAAATCCTGTGGACTCTTCCTTCAAAACATATGGAGAATCCGACTACTTTCCACCACCTTCACCACCCCATCTTAGTCCACACCATCTTTGTTTCTCAGTGGACCTGGTGTTAAGTTTCTCCCTGGTGAAACCCGCTCCTCCATCTCTCCCTCACAGACCAGCCACAGCTGGGTTTCTCAACCTCGGCCCTAGTGACACTGTGGCTGGATGATTCTTTGTCATGGTTGCTGACTTTCGCATTGTAGGATGTTTAGCAGCATTCTGGTGCCTCCCTCTGCTTAAAGCCTTCTAATCACACAGAAAATAAAATCCCCAAACAACCCATTACCTAAAAGGCCCTCTGCGACCTGGTTCCATCTCCACTGTGCATGGCGTCTGTGGCCACTCTCCTGCTCAGGCCTCTCTAGCTATACCTGCCTTCTTGTTACTGTGAGGAATGTGCCCAGCCCGTCCCTGCCTCAGGGCATCTTCACCTACCCTTCCATCTCCCAGGCTCGCTCCCCCATCCCTCCACCCCACGTGTGTCCTTCATATCCTTTAGATCTTCATCAAATGTCAAGTCCTCAGTGATATTCCTCGAACATCCTGATGACAATGCCTCCTATGCTTCATCTTCTTACCCTATTATATTTTCTTCAAAGTACTCATTACCATGCTTTGTGCCCTCCTCTCCACAGTTGGAATGTAAGCAGGACAGGAGCTGTCGTGTTCACTACTGTATCATCAGCACTTAAAAGAGTGCCAGGAACATAGAAGCTGCTGAATAGGAGGCAGTAAACTGCGTCACCAGGGATCTGCTTTGTTCCTCAGGGCTGCTGGCCAAATAAGAGGATGGTGATAATGAAGACTATGGTCGTGGGGACAGTAACGGTGAGTTCACTACATATTGCCCAAAGCACTGCTGACTCAACCACTTCTGTCCTCACCACACCCTCGGAGACTAGCACAGACAGGTGGGGTTACTTGCCCCAGATCAAGATTCGGGAATTGGGGGACACCTGGGTGGCTCAGTGGTTAAGTGTCTGCCTTCAGCCCAGGGCATGATCCTGGAGACCCCGGATCGAGTCCCACATCAGGCTCCCTGTATGGAGCCTGCTTCTCCCTCTGCCTCTGCCTGTGTCTCTGCCTCTTTCTCTGTGTCTTTCATGAATAAATAAATAAAATCTTAAAAAAAAAAAAAGATTCCAGTAGTGTGGAAACTTAGTCACTCCGTTAGAGATTATATGGAGGCTCACAAGCATTTTGGAGGGAAGGCCTGAGAGAAGCCAGATGGCCATGGGAGGTCACAGAACAGACGGGCCAGAGTGGGCTGCCTACCGTGAAGGAAGCAGGAAATACAAATCCAAGCAGGAAACACAAATACAAAGTTTATCCTAAAGTGATGCCTCCAAGGTATGGGCCACATAAACATTTAAAACTGCTGCTGAGGCAGGAATGCACTGTATATCGGAGCGCTCACTGCTTCCCACTCTTTGGCGTAACTTCAGATAGTGTTTGTTCGTGGCTGTTTTGTGATCAAATTCACTTCTGAAAAAGCTTTACTTCTCAGTGTGTTTTCTGCTCATTAGTGTGGAAAGACAGCCAAACCGTTTCTGCTAGGACGGAGCTTGAGCACTGTTGTTTAAGCCCAACGCCCTGAGACAGGGTTAGGATATTAAGTAGGTGCCCAACTCCCCTGACTTCTTCTGTGACACTTTCACAGGAATAAGGAAGTGACTGTCTAATCTCTAGATTAATAGCCACCTTCCTCTCCAGATGGCAGGCATCACGAGGACAGAGTTTACATCTAGTTTATGTTTTGCCTATTCCCCAGCACCTGACACACTGCAAAGGATGCAGTGAGCATGCAGCATGCATTTGTTGGATTCAAGGAAAGACCACCGCTGAGAGGCCTGCTGGGAGATTGTATCTCATGATTTTGGAATGAAATCATGTTTCTTGACTGTGCCCCATAACTGTCTCAGTGCTCTGTGGACGTGGTGCCTGAGTAACTCCCAAGGAGGGGCTTGGCAAACATTTGGGTGGGCATCTACCTCACAAAGGCTCCCCACTTAGTTGAGCTGGAATAGGAACTGTCTTCCTTTTTTTTTTTTTTTAATATTTTATTTATTTATTCATGAGAGACACAGAGATGCAGAGACATAGGCAGAGGGAGAAGCAGGCTCCATGCAGGCAGCCCGATGTGGGACTTGATCCTGGGACCCCAGGATCACGTCCCAGGCTAAAGGCAGGTGCTAAACCGCTGAGCCACCCAGGGATCCCCAGGAGCTGTATTGCTATCCACGCATGGTACTTAAGAATTTTAAGTGTAAATTCAATGTGAAAACATTTTTTAATAAGTTCAAATATTCACATGACTCAAAAAATAAAAATGATACCAAAAATCGTTTACTGAGGAGGGCTCATGACCACGACCACCCCAGAGTAAGCACTTTTATTAGTTTCCTGTGTATTTGCTTGTGTTTCTTCCCATAAACACAAATAAACACGTTTATGTGTTTTTGACCACCCTTCCCCTGACTGGAAGACGGGAGGTTTTGGTGCAGTGCTCCACACCTTGCTTTTTTGTCTAATGGTAATTCTTGGAGTTTGTCCTAAATCAGGATAAGTAGCTCCCTTATTCTTTTTACATCTGCATAGAGTTCTTCTATGTGGCTGTACCCTAAGCTATTTTAATCAGAGGCCTACAGATAAATGCTTGTTTTTGTTCCTCATCTCTTCCTATACAGAACAGGAGTAAATTCTCAGAAGTGACACTGCAAAGTCAGAGTTGATGTGATGTTAATGAGAGAGATAAATATGGTGACTGCTCCTCCTGCGCAGGGTACCATTAGCAAACCCATCAGCAGTGCCCAAGACAGAGCGTCTGTTTCCCCACAGCTTCACCGGTAAGCGTTTGGACTTTGGCTCATCTAATAGGAACGGGCCACTGCTTTTGTCTGTCTCTTGTTTATCATAACCTGCCATGATTTGGAGATAACCACCCTTATGAAGACATATTCTCCACAGAGCAGCTGCAGCTGTAGCTACCTAGGGGACGGTGTAGTAAACATCATCTGTGCACTCCAGAAATGCACTGCAAAATACTTTGCTTTGTGTTTTCCTATTGGGTTTTCCTCTGGAGAAAAAAAATACTATAACCACTAAGCCGCTGCTTAATTAAAGAATGGTAAAGAATTCAGTGTATTAGAAGTACTTACATATCACTTGAAGGGGTGGGTTTTGGCGAGGGGCTGGGTAAATTTGCTTCCATAATATCATTAAAACTATTGTTTCCTACATTCTTGGCCAGCTGTAACATAAACAAAACACAGTTCAGCCACTCTTTACTTACTAGTTTAAACGTTTCCTATGATTTGCTTTTGAGATTTGTGAATGTGTATCTTTCCTTCATTTGACTCAGCATACAAACCATCCATTCATCTGGTCAACAGGTATTTACGGAGACCTACTATGTGCCAGGCATGGAACCTTAGAGTGCTGGAAATAAAGAGAGGGGTAAACCTTATTCCTTCCTGTAGGAGCCAACAGACTTGTAGGGCCATTGATAAGATAACCAATAATTTTTATAAATACGATGTTGATAAATGTTGAATAGGATATAACCCCCTCACCCCATACACCCTGAGATTAGACAGCAGGTTATACATGTGAATCTAGGTTAAATGCTTAACGGTAGCAATTGTTTTTCAATCTCTATCATACCTCATTTTTAGACTGAGAAGATTTACTGGGCAGAGGAGGAGATAGGACTCCTTTATATTTGGGGTACATGTAAAGATGCTGCAGGGAGCAGTTTCTGAGTTCAAGACCCTTCCAGGAAAATCTGTCCTGAAGGACCTCTGGTTGTTCAGATAATTTGGGGAGCAACACAAAACTTAAGAAACATTCATCTATCAGGTCTCTGAGGGAAAATTCTTGGGTTTATCACTGGGCAAGTGTCTAAGATTTGGACTATCCATATTTCTAGTTGTCAACTGGTTTCATTACCTTAAATCAAGGAGATGGAGTGATATCACTTCCAGACTAAAGAAGAATGTGTTAGGTATAATAAGATCAGAGCTTTTTTTTTTCTTCAATTCTGATGTGAATCAAGGAGTTAAGCATTAGTATGATACTTCCTAAATTTGCTACTTCCTCAATTGGGCTAACACAACACAGACTGACCCACCACTGCTTAGAAGTTTCGGGTTAACGAGTGATGGGCTTTTTGGCGGTAGCTAACAGGTCACAATTCATGGGGGGCTTGTAACAAACTTACGAATAGTAAAAAGAGAGAAAAACTCTTTATTCACTATAGTAACTCAGGCCACTAAGAAAAGTGATTATTTGAGTTTAACACCTAATTCCCTTTACTGCTCTTTTAGTCAATCATCTTGAGTCAATCATGTGAAAACTAATTCTGAAAGAAGAAGGCAGCTTTGAAAAAGCCCATCCCAGGAGAAAAGAGCCAGTTTAGGTGAACTAATTATACAAATGTGTGATTCATCAGTTCTTTAGAAAGGAAAAAGAAATAGTCAACATTACATACCACAAATTTACATTTTAAATACCCATGCAAATTCACTAAATTCAGGAACTGCAATTCTTTGTACTCAGCAAAAAGAGCAGTCCAAAGCCGTGTATTATTTATGACAGCAGTCATTCCCAAGGACAGGTCACTACTTACCAAGAGTTCAGAAGTTCCTAATTTGTCTAGTTCCAAAGACTGAATGCGAGAAATGTGAACCCCCATTTCCCTATGGATGCCGGAACATTCTATACAGGTCAAAATACCCAAGTTGGTGGAAAGCCAGGTGGGTTCTGTGTGGAAAGAACATTTTGAAGACAATGAAACAAACATGATACCAATTTTTAGTGTGCCAACTACAAAGGAAACTAAAACAAGAGTGGTAAACCTTGTTAAGAATAGGGAAAGATTTATTTATTTATTTTTTAATTTTTATTTATTTATGATAGTCACACACAGAGAGAGAGAGAGGCAGAGACACAGGCAGAGGGAGAAGCAGACTCCATGCACTGGGAGCCCGACGTGGGATTCGATCCAGGATCTCCAGGATCGCGCCCTGGGCCAAAGGCAGGCGCCAAACTGCTGCGCCACCCAGGGATCCCATAGGGAAAGATTTAAATGGAAGACACAGATGCTTTCAGTTTAGCCTAGAGGCTCATATGAAGCCTCTTCTCGGAGGCTCAGCTTCTCGGAGAGCAATATGGGTGATAAAAGAAATTTAAAAAAATTTTTCTTTCAATATTGAATTGAAAACAAAATTAAGTTCTTCATTCTTGTGAAAATGTGAGAAAGATTTTTCCTGTGTAGCCCCATGAAACATCCTCTCTAAGCACCTGTGTCTTTCTTGGCAGCTGCACAGACTGATGTGCAGCTCATGGGGACATGGCATAAGCTGTCATTAACCTCCCAGTTACAACCTGCATTAAGCCACAACCCTGGTCACGGCTTCTCCACAAGCACTTCCCGGTAATAAGACAGTTGTAAATACTGAACGTCAAGGACTTCTTTTCACAGGCCTAAGCTATTTCTACAGCCCCCAAGGGCTCCACACCAGGGAAAGTATTTCCTTGTTACCAAAACTGTCAGGGTTCACTCTCTGTGGAAAGCTTGTTTCTGAGAGGTCAATACTCGAGTACTAACGACTCTGCTGCCACATCCTCACTATGTGAGTGTGTGAGTCACTATCACATGCACATGAACATAGTAGAACCTGGAAGATTTGTCTCCGAGATGCTCGTGGCATGTTGTCCGGAGAGTCCATTTTCACAAGGAAAACCATTAGAAAGTATATCATAAAGCTTAAGAAGCACAGGCTTGTGTCCACCTTCTGATCCCTACTAGATGTGTGACCTTGGGAGGTCACTTAACTTCTCAGAGGCTCCTAGTTTTCTCAGCTGTAAAATGGCAAGGTTATCAGTGTATCACAGAGCATCTGCGAAGATTCAATAAGAAAATACAGGCTAAAACAACTAGCAGAATCCTTATTACAATGTAAGCACTGAATGCATGTTACCTGTCGTCAATACCTACGTAATACAGAAGCTACCTGAAATCAGGAGCTTGGGGAAGGAGACACCCACGTGACATAGAGGTTGGGGGGGGGGGGGTTCACTGAGCAGAAAGGAAGGAAAGGAATGTACAATGTGTTGGGATGGTTTCATATGTAGCATTTCAGGAAGTCCTCAGAACAAAAGAGGTTTATTATCCGATTTTAGGATAGGAAACAGAAGATGAGGACAGTAAAGGCACTCGGCATGAGGTCATCCAAGCCGGCTGGTGATTCAACACCAGGATGATGGACTCCACGTCCAGTGCTCTCTCCGTATATCCATGGGGCTCGTTTAACTGGAAGCATTTGGGCAGGTAGCCATTTGGGGGCATTTGAGGAGAGCAGGTGGGAGTTTGCCAGGCTGAGCAAACAGCATGTGTTAGAGCAGCTTACAGGTAGGACCATTCCAGTTAGAAATGTGTGGTGGGTGTATATCTATGCCCATAAGGAGATAAAGACTTAAATAACTAGCTCATTTTTATTCTATGGGAGGAGAAAGGCTGTTGAACAAGCTGGCTCATGTTTGGGGGCAAATACCTGACGAGCCACAATCACAGCAGATGTCATTCCCGGGGAGCCGCTGGACATCCTCAATAATGGCTTTCGTCAGGTCTTCCAGGCTGTTCTCTCCCGTGCTCTGCTCTCCACGGAAGGCCATGGTTAGGGCCTCTTCTTTGCTATTCGTCAATACTGATATCCATCTGTTATTGAAAATAAAAGGAAGGAGACGTAAGAGCACAGCCACCGTTTTCTCCTCCTACTGCAAAAAAAAAAAAAAAAAAAAAAAATCCCTTTTCGTCAAGAACATCCAAGAGATTCCCATTCACCCTAGCCCTAACGTGAGGGAAAATGTAAGAAATCCAAAGGAAAGGGAAAGTCAAAAGAATGCAAAGCAACACGTTGAAGAAAACAAAACAAGGGAGAGGAACAGAAGAGAGGTAAAATCAGGGCGACCGAGGACGCGCAGGGGTGACGAGGTGGGTGCATTTCCACTTGGACAGAGTAAACTGAATGTCAGAATGAAGAGGACTCGGAGTGGGACTAACCCGATGCAAGGATGAGAAAAAACTGGCAGTAAATGGATAGAAGGCCAGATAGTTTAGCACACAGCATCTGTTCTCTGGAAGTCCGTTTCATGAGCAACCATGAGAATTTATGCTCGTGGAAAAGGTATATTGATACGGAAACATGCTGATGTTAATAATATGAAATAAAAAGTACAGATTATTAAATCACACACACAGCATGATCACAGTATGAACTGAACAAAACCACTGTCTGCGATCAGCCAATGCATAAAACCACCCCAATACACAATAATAAGTGTTCGTTATTAACGTGAAATGACCGCAGAGTGGAACAGTTAATCAGGTGTTAAAATTTAAATTGTCAACTAGTTTTTCTAAATTGATTTTTTGTTTTTTTTTTTTTTTAAAAGCAAAAAGACTTTATTTATCTGAGAGAGAGAGAGAGCGCAAAAGTATAGCCAGGAGGAGGAGGAGAGGGAGCAGCAGGATCCCTGCTGAGCAGGGAGCCCAATGTGGGGCTCGATCCCAGGACCCCAGGATTATGACCTGAGCCAAAGGTAAATGCTTAACCCCAACTGAGCCACCCAGGTGCCTCTAAACTGATCTTTTAGAATCGAAGCTTAGTTGACAAAGTTTTCAACTAAGTTTTGGAGGGACACTGGGGAAATGCTGACAATATCATGTTTTCTGAAATAAATAAGAAAAAACTGTTTATGTGATATAATGCCAAATTTAAAGGCATATAGGGTTTAAATACTTCTGTTTGGGGGAAAGACGGCTACAAGGAAATTCACCAAAATGTTAATACTGGCTGTCTCTGAGTAATTTTCTGTAGGAATAATGGACAGACAGAATGCTTGACTCTGCCTGTCGATAATTTTCCAAACCTATAATGGGTTTGTATTACTTTCCTGATTGATTGAGGGGGGGAAAAAAAAAAGCTAAGTTCATTTTTTTTTTTTTTTAAAGAAGAAAATGAAAAACATTTCCAAACCAGTGTGTTCTCACCTGCTGCACGGACAGCTAGTAAGTGCTCCCAGCAGAGAACACAGAGGTCCAGAACGGAGGCTCTGGCTTTTCTGTGTCTGGTCGGAGGACACAGATATGACCCAAAGGGCTATACACAAAAAGCGCTGAATAAGTGATAGAGCAATGAGAATTACAAACCAAATCACCTGGAATATGAACTGCAAGGCACGCCGGCTACTGTAGGCGGCGCAAAGCTTCTGTGTGTTGGAAGAAATACATTTGTACAGCTCAGCGTTTCCACTGTGCTGCAAACACTCAACACCTCAAAACCAACAGCCTCGGAATGGGGGCGAGGGGGAGTGCCATTCAGTACCTTCTAAATTATATTTTTTCTATCATTTAGTCTCAAGCTAAAAACTAGAAACTGTCTTCTTAAAAACAATTCAAGGGATGCCTGGGTGGCTCAGCGGCTGAGTGTCTGCCTTTGGCTCAGGGCATGATCCTGGGTTCTGGGATCGAGCCCCCCATCAGGCTCCCTGCGAGGAGCCTGCTTCTCTCTCTCTGTCTCTGCCTCTCTCTCTCATGAATAAATAAATAAATCTTTAAAAACAATTCAAAACACTGGGCTCAATGGTGTATTTAACCAGTGGCACCATGTTACTGGAGTTTTCAGTCTGTCTGCAGAGTCTCTGCTTTGCCTTCCTCAAGTATTATGGCATTTCAGCTATCTAATATACCAGGATCTGATTGACTGCGTACCAAGGACTTAGGTTTTTTTTTTTTTTTTTTTTTTTTTTTTTGAGACAGTGTGAGCACGAGAGGTGGGTGGGGGGACAGAGAGAGAGAGAGAGAGAGAGAGAGAATCTCAAGCAGACTCCACGTCCTGTACAGAACCCGATACAGGGCTTATCTCATGACCTTGTGGTCATGAACTGAGCTGAAATCAAGAATACGATGCTTTATCTACTGAATCACTCAGGCGTCTCCCCTTTATGATATTTGAGATATAATCATCCAACAAGCCTCTGAGTTGGGGGTGACAGTTCTTTTAGAGGAGGAAGCACAAGCCTAGAAATGTTTATGACTTGCAAGGTCCTCCAGCAGGACCGGTGTCACACTGGACAGAGACATTCTCACTGATTCTCCTTTCCAGGGTTCCTTCATGATGCCACATTTACCTCCTCACTCAAGAGATCAGGACAGACGGACAAATAAATAAATAAATACATACATACATACGTACGTAAGTTGGTACTGATACTTAGAACCAAAGCCATCTCTGGCAATTAAAAAATAAACTTTTAAAATTAAAGTAACAAGCATGCCAAAAAGTATAAGAAAATAATGCATCGTTGTATTTTAAGATTCTAAGGTTGCTTTGAGTTTACAGGATTAATAATGTTGGCACTGTACTAGGAGTTTTACGCATTGTATCTCCAGTCTCAAAGCCCTGCGAGGAGCCAGGTCTGTAATCCCCTTCTTACTGACAAGGCTGAGGTGGGATGATCCACTCAAGTTCAAAAGGCCACTAGGGGCCTGACTTGAAACAAACATGCAGGGGCTCCTGGGTGGCTCAGTTGGTGAAGCATCTGCTTTTGGCTCAGGTCAGGATCCCAGATCCTGGGATGGAGCCCCACACTGGGCTCTCTGCTCAGCAGGGAGTCTGCATCTCCCTCTCCCTCTGTGCTGGTGCTCTCTCTCTCATTTTCAAAATCCTTATTTTCTATTTTTTTTAAAGATTTTATTAATTTGACAGAGAGAGAGAGAAAGAGAGAGAGAGCACACAAGCAGGGGGGAACAGCAGGCAGAGGAAGAGGGAGAAGTAGGCTCCCCATGGAGCAGGGAGCCCGATGCAGAGCTTGATCCCTGGACCCTGGGATCATGATCTGAGCTGAAGGCAGATGTAACCAAATGAGCCACCCAGGCACTCCTAAATAAAATCTTTAAAAAAAGGAAAAAAAAAAAAAAAAAAAGAAAAAAATGCAGCTGCTCTATTTCTGGCATCCTCCTGCTCCCTCAGGGAGAACGCAGTTCTATGTTTAATTTTACTGGACACCTTCACATGAGAAAGAAACTCAGTGACACCCTGAAGCTGTCTCTATGTAGCATGGAAGTAAATGAGGAACTGAAGCCTCCTCTGGGGGGGTGTGTGCACTTCCTCTGCAGGATGCCATTCCCTCCGACATCACTCAAAACGAAACCTCCTGTCACCACCACCAGCCCCAGAGAAGGCCAAGTGCAAATGTGCAGCAGCTGCTGGATGGGCCAAGCCAGCCTTTTACTAAAGGGTGTTAAGCCCCACGGGTGAGAAGCCTGTGCCTCTTTCATCAAACTGGGACTGAATTCTTGGTAAGTCACCAGGTAAAGACAATACTACAGCTTGGGTTTGAAATTCGAACAAAGAAGCGGATGCGTTCCCTCTCTCACACCAATCTCTTACCTGTTCTCCCACATAGGGATTCAGGGAAGGTGGAAAAAAAGAGAGGAAGAAGCAGTGAAACAAGTCCCTTAACCTGGCTTAGTTTGTTTAATCTGCAAAATGGGCATAATCAAGCCAACCTCGTGACTGAAATGAGTAAAGATATGGTGAGTGAGGCGCTGCTGGCTCACAGTGAGCACCAATACTGAGGGCGACGAGATACCCACTGGGCCGAAGGACCTCCTTCCCTAACTTGACCATAAGCCCCCCAGGCTCCTGGGACTGTGACCATGGGTACACTGCCTCTCAGAGCGCTCATTTTCAAACTGGAGATAATAGCCTCTGCTTTCTAGGGTCGTTGCGAGGATTGACAAGGTCTGCATTAAGCACAGTATGATCTCAGTAAATACTACCTGAGTCCACGGGTGGAAGGCCAGCCCTCCTGCTCTTATTTCTTTCCTAGCCACTTGCCAGTTGGCCAACCTCAGATCAGCAATAGACATCAACTGCTTCCTTTCTATTCCTCTCTGTTGCTTCCAGGCCAGCAAAACCTGCACCTAGTGTGCAGAGTATTTATAACCTTCCCGCACCCTCAGCAGCCAGCTTGGGCTGTTTCCTCTCCTCTTGGGAGTCATCTCTGAGTAACACTCCCAAGAACCACCCGAGAGGATGCGTGTCCCCGTGTTCCCACAGCACCCTGTCCCCTGCCTTCTCTTCCAGCACAGACCGACTTTCTTCAGAGCAGGGGCTCTCACTTAGCCCCGTAGTCTCACAATTTGCAGTTTTTGGTCTGGAATCAGGGTTCACGAAATCTTCAGATGAATGAATGGGTCCAAGACTTTTCTCCTCCTTCTCCTTCACCTCTCCTACCTTCCCTCTCAGAGCTGCCTCCTCAGCCTTTTTTTTTTTTTTTTGCTATGTCTCTCAACTGTGCATCTTTCTGACCCATTCCTTATTCTCTTTCTGACCCTTTACCATTTCTCCTGAAATGGGGAAAGAGTGGGATTCTCCAGAGGAGGAAGAGAGAGGGAAGAGGGAGAGAGGAAGGAAGTGAACAGAATTCTGTGGCTCTCCAGAAAAATTCAGGAAAATAACATTTATTGTGTGTCACCAATGGGACAGGGCTTTGAAAATGGGAATGCCACAGAAAGGCCTAACTGCCAGCTCCAACACAAACATCCTCCCTTTCTCCCAAGCAGCTGAGGATGTAATGGTTCCACACTGCCTGGCAGGCTACAGGAAGAAGAGGGAATGAGGATGGCCCAGGACTAGGGACAATATGAAGAAAGGCAGTGGGAGCTTCCTGAGGTTGCATACCTGGTCAGGTGAGGTGGGAGTCTACCCAGCAGAGTGTGACAGCAAAGCCAGTTCTCCTCTCTACCCCCGGCTCTTGAGCCAGGCTCACCCACAGGAGTCACTTGCCCATCCTGCTCCCTTGGGGCCAGGCTCTACTCCTCCCTTGCAGTTAAGAGCCAAGTATCCAGGCAGACAGGCTCAGTACCAGGTAAGCCCCTCCTGAGTACAGGCAGTGTGATTAAAGTGAGTATGGCACAGTTCTTGCCCTCAAGAGTTCTCTGTCTTTATAGGGCTCAGACTGAACCAGGGGATCACTGAGGAACGTGAGGAGGCCCAGGGGTAGGAGGAAGGAACAGAGCCCTGGGATGGTGAGGCTTGAGCTGAATCTTGCAGGAAGTACCGGAATTTACTGAGCACCTGGACAGAGACAGGAGAGGCTGTGAAGGTCCATAGGTGAGACAGAAGCATGTGGAACCCTCAGGAGAGGTTCTCAGAAACAAAAAGGACATTTTTAAGGTACGGTGCACAGGACAGAGGCATCTTTTCAGTTGAAGATATTGTGCTATTATGTCAAAAACTACTTACGCTACATAATCCTGCTCATCTTCTGCCTGAAAGTGATATGTCCTATTATCTAAAATACAAAAAAGAAAATAAGTGAAACTTTAGAAAGTGGAATATCTTCAGGTATAATGTAAATTTTGAAAGTTTCTGGGAAAACAAAACAAACAAATCACAGAGAAAGTAAGGTTTTAATATTATTTTTACACCATTCTAATTTAGCAGTTCTACAATTCACTTTGTCAATATTATTTTTCTGAAGTGCAACAGGAGTACAATAAAATAATGGCAAATACCAAACATCTGGCACTTCTTTTGAGAAAGAGACAGAAAGAGGGATAGATCTTCCACGATCATAGCGGATGTCAGTGACCAACTAGAGACTGTATGTTACCAGTTCAGTATGTGACTTTTCATTTTCTTCTTTTTTTTTTTTTTTTGAAGATTTTATTTATTCATGAGAGACACAGAAAGAGAGGCAGAGACACGGGCAGAGGGAGAAGCAGGTTCCTTGCGGGAAGCCTGATCCAGCACTCGATCCCAGGACCCTGGGGTCATGACCTGAGCCAAAGGCAGACACGCAAACACTGAGCCACCCAGGTGCCCTGACTTTTCATTTTCAATGTCTTTTATTATGTTTCCTCTAAAAAAAAAAAAAAAAAAAAAAAAAGATGACTTTTCTGAAATGATTCGTTAACTCACGGGGCAGCTCCACCAAATAGGCATACGCTGCCCCATGTTACTCTCTGGCTGAATCAGGCTTCAGGGAGGAAGGGCTTTGACTCTGCTCAAGGTTCTCTTTTAAGCCTTAAAAGGTTTTCTTTTAAGCTCAGGAGGGAACAGGCTAATTTGGATAGTTTGGGCAGCTGTACTCAAGGGAGGCTCTTCCTTAAAATTCAAGATTTGCTAGAATGTTTCAACATATTCAGGTTGAACTAACTCTTCCTTATTCACTCATAACATGTCTATTCCAGGTCAGGTACTCACACCCCTCATCTCCTCGAGAGAAGCGAAGAATATGCTTGTCCAAGAACACGCCATGCACAGTGAGCCCAAGAGGCTCGGCTGAACCAGATTCAACCTCTTTACTGCTGTGTGACCTTGGGTAAGTCACTGAATATCTCTGAGCCTCAGTTTCCTCTTCCATAAAATAGGAATCTGATAGGGCTTTTGTGAGGCATGGCCATAACGTATATAGAGCACCTAGGACATATCAGATGCTCAATGATTGATGGGTGTTATTAATAACCTACAATTTCTCACTTCTAGGAGATTTAGCTTTTCAAAGTCATATTATAACTCCGACTTTTCATATTTCTTTCTCATCAATAACCTGATAAATTTCTTGGTCATAAAGAATCATGGGGACTCTGAACTTTAACAGATGCTGCATAATCCGGTTTGGACTCCATCTAAAGGGTCTCATGAAAGATTCAGTCCCTTGGGTTGAAACTGTTTTGGGGCTTCCATTCACCCAACTACATCAGAAGGATTTCAAGGGGCAGGAAAGTGCTTCGGTGTTCTGCACACAGATCATGCACTTGCACTCTTGGACAGCTCTATGGGGCTTTAGAGAGAAGAAAAAATACTGAAAGTTAGTGTGCAGAGATTCATAATATAGGTGAGTCACCTTATTGGCACTATCATCCTCCTCCTTTATAAAAAGGTGTCCCTTCTCGGGTACCTGAAGGTACTCCATAAGTGCATGCCCAGGATCAGTGTAAGCACAGGGAGTCAGTCTAGAGGAAAACAATCTTTCCTCACTCTCTGAAGACCACGAGGATACAGGCTATAGGTCGGAGGATGGGAGGATCATTATGTGCCCTCATCACAAGAGAAAAGCACACAATGACCCATGGATTAAGAGAGTGATGGGGGGATGCCTGGGTGGCTCAGCATCTGCCTTCGGCTCAGGGAGTGATCCCGGGTCCAGGGATCGAGTCCCGCATCGGGCTCCCTGCAAGGAGCCTGCTTCTTCCTCTGTCTCTGTCTCTGCCTCTCTCTCTGTGTTTCTCATGAATAAATAAAATCTTTTTAAAAAAAAGAGAAAGAGTGATGGGATGCAGTGTTTTCCGTTCGGGAAGTGGGAAGGCAGTTCTACTTGGAAGCAAGATGATTTTTTAAGAGCCCTATTTTGCAGGGACAAAACTCTGGGCATGGTTATAGCTCTTATAGGGTTATAGTGGCACACCTGCATTCTCAAGTCTATGCCAGAGATTCTTAACCACAGATACACATCAGAATCACCTGGGACTTCTTAAAAAATATTTATGTCCGGCCTTCATATCAAAGACTGTGATTCAGCAGATCTAGGAGTGACACTGAAATTCCTTAGAAACATCTCTCCAAGGGCACAAAGCTTAGGCTCATGGTCAAGAACTGGTCTAGTTTAATGTATAAATCTCAATTCGATTCTACTGCAGGTCAGATCTGACACTGTTCTGCCTTCCCCGCCGTGGGTGGGCTCAGGGTAAATGAAGAGAGCTGCCCATGCAGAAATACCAGGGGCCAGGCCTTGGGAAAGCTGCTGCTTCCACGCCCAGACGTGGAGATGCCCAGGGTCAGAAGCCACAGTGAACGACCTGGAGAGAAAAAGGACTCACGTGATATCAGGTCAAAAGACTTCTTGTCCTCGGCATTTGGTTTTACTTGGCAGGTGAGAAGGTTCAACTTGGCCGGTTGCCTGTTAGACTAGAAGAGAAAGTGAGGGAGTTACACGTTGCATTGCCCTCTCACCCTCAGCGTCAGAGCCCTGTAGGGCAGGTGCACAGTCTCATGCAGCACATGTGATGGAGTCTCATTTACTCCGTTAGAATTCTGAATCTCCTCTAAGGAAAAAAATCTTACAATTGTTGTTTAACTGTACATAAATATCCTGGTGATTAATCAGAATGGAACTAAGACAATCCACCTCACTTGCAGTGAAGAGCGGGCATGCTCAATGGAAACGCACCTTTCTGAACGTATACACACCCAAGCACGAATCTTTGGCACTCTCAACCGTACTGTGAAATGCAGCGGATTCAAAATGACTCCAGTTATTAATCAGCCCAAACCCGACGTCTCACGGATCCGCAGATTTTGGTTGCAATGGAAAATTTAGTACTTTTCTCAAACGTGCAAAGATAATTGACCTGTAAGACACTGCTTAATGAGCCCCAAAATCTGGAGAGAGGGAAAATATAATAAGGACTTCGTACCATCTATCAGCAAATCTCTTGGTCACACAGATAACTCATTCAGACCCTGCAGGATTTAGATAGTTATGCTAATTTAGGCTTTGCCTACGTGGGAGTCTTGCTGCAGACTCACTGTCAAAACTCTTTCATGTCTCCTGCTATATTTGTAAGGTCACATGTTGGCCAGTGGCCGATGCCAGCATGCCTGCTTCCTAGAGGAGCTGACCAAGGAGTGAAATGTCTACGTGCCCAGGCTGGCCTTCACTTGAATACGACAAGTCTGCTGAAGGGAAGCCACAGAACTCCCTACTCCTGTATTCCTGCCTCAGACTGATAGCTGTGATCCTAAAAATCCCCACCCCAGGACCATTTACACCCCCAGGAACTTAAATTTTGGTGGAAAACAAAGGGGGAGAGTGTAGGAAAGGTCGCAAGCCAGTGACCCAAAGTCCCGAGTAGCAGAGATGGTACATGATCAAGACAATGTCAATGACTCCCATTGCCACAGCTCCCATTCTCGATGACGGACACTGGGCAATTAAATTGTTTACCTTCCTGCACTCGCCCAACAGTTTTTGAGATCCTCCTCCCTCTGTGACTTCAATGAGATTAGACACAGAAAACAATCCCTCTTGTCTTGAATCTATTCCAAAGCAAGCTGTCTGGGGGTTGGAAGTGAGAGACCCCAAGGGACTTCATGTTTACTGCACGTATGGTTTGACTCAGGCATGGACACCAGCCAGGAAATCCCTCGTGGGACAGTTCTGCCTCAGAGGAATGAGCACCGGGGCAGGGAGTCCTGTGCTACAGAACTGGCTGCCAAACCCAGAAGCAGGAGGCAGGGGTTTGCAGGCCTGCAAGGCTTTCTCAGAATGGATCTGGGATTTGGTTTGCCACAGGCCCGACTCCAAAACCCGCAGCTGCAGCCACCTCGAGGTCCCCCTCCCCTAACCCCCTACTGCAAAAGGAATGGTCCTGCATCTCATCCTTCTGGATGCTGCTAAGATGACAATCATGTGGGACAGCCTGAACAGGTAGTGGTCCCGTTCACTGGGAGACTTTCCACAGAATACTGTGTTCCAATTTGGCATCCGCATCTAAAGAGGGACGGAGAAAAGCTTAGGAGAGATGAGGAGATGATTAAAGGAGTGGAAAATGGGCACTTTGAAGATTGGTTGAAGGCACTATTTAGTTCTGGGGAAAGAAGACCAGGGAAAGATTTAATGACCATCCTTGAGAACATGAAAGGCGGTTACAGGGGCAGGCAGGCCAGCTGTTTTCCATCTGCCCAGATGAAGAAGAAATGCACTCACATCGTGCAAGATCTGAGCCAGACATAAGGAAGAACTTCCCGAGCTTAAGATGATTATGCATAATAAGAAGTTTAGGTTTCTTATCCTAAGTTGAGAAATCTCTTAGAAAGACTTAAAGAATTGTTTAGACACCATTCACATTTGAATGTGAATGATTTTTTTTTCCTCCCCAAATCTATGTTACTCCAGTGCTTCTAAACAACTTCACCAACAGATATAAAACTTTCAGAGGGGAGAAAAATACTTAATATTAGAATTCAGAAAAGTTAAACAGTACTATTCACCTCTCATCCCTAAGCACGGATGACCTCAGAGTATATATTACCGGGAAGCTTGTGATGATGAGGGTTCTAAACAGTTTGAGTCATCTCACGGTTGGCCCACAACTCCAATCGTGAGGATGTAGAATATTTATTTCCCTTGGAATTTTGTCAAGCCATTATCATATCAACATGCACTTCATTTGACACGGGTACATCTCGCCTACAATATAGTGTTCTTCCCCCAAATGCTTGTGAGATATCTGACAAATGACCTGTCACCCCAAATGTCAATTTGAGGAGCAAAGAACACAATTTTTGACCGCTGAAGCAGCCAACATTCTCAAATCTGAGCCCACGAGTATCAGAAAGTAGAGTATGGTATGCTCAACCAAAGTCTGCAGACCAAGGCCCCAGAAGGCTCAGAAATAAACGAGAGTAATAATAGGAACTCTGATTTGTATGACTCCCCAAAATTTCAAAGCACCTTCTCAACATGTAGTACTAATTTATAGGCATGTCGATTAAAGAAGGTATAATCTTCTTGGCATTTTGGCAGACTAAAATCAAAGTAAGACTAAGTGAATTGCCCTGGGCTACATCACTGTGTACAGTTTAGGAAATGCTTCATATTGTTTTAGTAGAGGAAAGAAAAAACAAAGCAAAGAAAGCGTGTATTTATTACGTCCTTCCTGCAGAATAAAAACCCCAGTCTGTACCACGACTCCAAGTTCTGCTTCCAGGCTCCTTCAGACCAGCTCCTGCCACTGTGCCTGCAGCTCCCTCTGCTGGGCGGTGATGGGCACTGGCCTCCCTTCTGTGGCTCACACCCCAGGGGGTGCTGGGGGCCCTTCCACATCTAGGTTGCAAACAAAGAGAGCGAGGGTGCCCCAGATGAACTTCTACTTTCTGTCTTCTCAGGTCCTCTGATTTTCCCCCCAGTTACTCCTGTAACTGATGAGAAATTTTAGAAGCCTCTTTGCTATACCTGTTTACTTATTTGGCTAAATAGTTAATGAGCCTCTGCAACGTTCCAGGCACAAAGGGAAAGCACTCTGCCATCAAGCAGCTACAGGAAACACACAGAGGCACAGACCTAGAATGTAGATCCTGACTGGGGAGTGCTGCACGGAGGCAGCCTCAGCCCTGCAGGACCCAGAGGGGAACAGTGAGGAGGAACAGGTGCAGGCACCTGGGGGGCAGAGGGAAAGACCAGGGCAGCAGTGATGCCTATAGGGAGGTTAGCGGGGGTTTGGAGAAGTGCCTGGGGTGCTCCTGAGCTCAAATTCCTGCCCCAGTGGCTCTGGCAATCTCATGAAGGGGGTCCACCAGAGCAGTGAGTAGGTCCCGTGCATTCAGGACGGTGGCGGGGGAGGAGGCCGAGGCCGTGAGATGGATGAGCAACAATGGGGGCCTGAATCAAAGCTGAAGTCATGGTAATGGGGGCTGGGGACTCAAGATACTGCTAAAAAAATGAGGTTTCTAAACAATTATTCCAAAGCCACCTCTCTATAGTATGTGTATCACTCAGTCCAGGCATCATCTGGACAGTGAGTGGAGGGAAGGCAGGTCTGCTGCTGAGCAGCAGCTTTCAAAAGCTATGGGTGCTTCTATTTCAAATACAAAATCAAAGATTTTACAACTCTGTTCCCTGAAACTCTGAGGCTTGTCCTCTTACACATTTCACTTTTCATTACAAGAATGGTACTCACTGAAGAAACACCAGGGGACACAGATGGTGCAAAGAAGAAACTAAACGCTACCTGTTAAATCTCACTTTATACCCAGACAAAACAGTTAATCCGGTGAGTTTACAAGATGTATGTATGTGAGGGAGGGAGAGGGAGGGAAGGGGGAGAGAGAGGGAGAGGGAAAGGGAGGGGGGAGAAAGAGAGCGAGCGAGCGAGGGAGGATGTCTGTTTTAAAAAATCATGGGTCCAGGGGTGTCTGGGTGGCTCAGTTGGTTGAGCATCTACCTTCTGCTCAGGTCATAATCTCAGGGTCCTGGGATCCAGCCCCACATCGGGCTCCCTGCTCAGCAGGGAGTCTGCTTCTCCCTCTTCCTCTGTCCCCCACTTGTGCTTGCTCGCTTTCTCTCTAGTGCTCTCTCTCTCGAAATAAAATCTTACAAAAAAAAAAATTGGGGGTTGGTTCAAGTTGTATATATTGTTTTGCAAACTTTTTTTCAATTACCAATATACACAGATGTGTTCATTCTATACACACACACGGCAAGACCACCCTCGAGTTTTTCACTTTTGAAAATGCTCCAACTAGGGAAGCTCTGGACGCATTCCATGAGCAGAAGTGATGAAGATATTATCCTCTGACATAATGCTCTGCCACTCAAAATAGAAAATGCTGTTCAGCTAGGAAAATCATCAGACACGTAAGTAGAAATGCCTGTGGAAATGGAATGAGTCAACTCTGATTAACGTTTCTGCGTCTCCTGGAAGAAAACAAACACCCCACATTTGTCCTCAAACAGCTGAGTGTGTACCACGGTGAAATGTTTTTGCTGGAAGTGTGAAGTTGTTAGCACAGACGCATTTCTCTGTTAGCAGGAAGCAGCTGCTACTGGAATTAGTATCCAGAAATGAAACGATTTCCCTCCATCATCGTATTGAATTGCTCGGCTTCACAAGCAACAAGTGAACATCATTAATTACTTGGGGGAATGAGCCTGACCTCAGCAGCCTGAGGCCGTTGTGTGGGAAGAGGTAAAAATAATAAAGCTCTGTTCACTTTCTATGCTAATATTTGGTAACAGGGCTGTTCTGATCATTTCAAACTTTTTGTTCAGTAAGTATTTATCTAGACGACACCTACTCTGCCCTAGAGGCACATGCAGTCAATAAACACAATAATCCTCCGGCAAGGTGTTAGGTACATACTGAACACCTAAAGTGAGATCTTATCTCTGAAGTTTTAGTATATTAAAACTACTGTGTTTCGGAAAGTATTTTGGTTTATTTGGGGGCAAGATAAGAGTATTCATTTACTGGGCACCTAAACTGCTAGATGCTTTAGTAAATTTTATTATGGAATTCTTGCAATTGTCCCAATAGTGGGGTTACTGCTATGTACTCATTTCACGGATGAGGAAACTGAGGGTCAGGAAGGCAAAAGTACACTGACCAATGTTTTACAGAAGGTAAAAAGCAAAGCTGAGATCTGAACAAATTTCTTCCCAGAGCTCTTCCCATTTATTACACTGTTCCCTCATCAAGGCAAGCCCTTGGGACATTTGCGTAGTATGTGAAAACATTTTTCCTGCTTTTCCTTTTCTTGTTCTTCCTATGCTGGAATGGCTGGTCCCCTTATCTCCCTCCAAACACTTAATACTTCTGTTGAAAAATCCCACCAGTTCTGGACATGTTCCATGTTCCAAAATTACTATCTTGTGGCTACAATGAAAGTTCTCCTCCCCTTTAGCAGTCTTTCAGATAGCTTAGGGGAGGAGAAGGTACCATCTAACTGAAATAATTCTTTCTAGAGTGTGTATAACTATGGATTCCCTTAACCCTCCCAACCATTTACACCACGGTACTCATTTCCAGTTGGCAGACATATGTGTGAGAAAGACATTCGAATATGCAGACATTCTTGAAAATCTCTTACTGTGATAAGGAACTCGTCACTTTACTTTTGAGAGTATGTGCTATAATGTAAATAGAAAAAAAGAGTTCATCTGGGCTTCTGGTAAGAAGTGGGGCTGATGTTGTCGTTACTGCAACTGACAAACATGCTGCACGTTATTTCATTTACTAATTTCTACAAGTGTTGATCTGAGTGCCTCTACTTGCCAGATAAAGAGTTTGGGCCAGCACAATAACTTTTATTTTATTTTTATTATTTTATTTTATTTTTTTTTAATTTTTAAAATTTTTTATTATTTTTAAAGGAATTTATTTTAGCGAGTGAGTGAGAGAGAGAGAGACAGAGAGAGAGAGAGAGAGAGAGAAGGGGCAGAGGGAGAGAGGGAGAGAGAACCTCAAGCAGATTCCCTACTAAGCATGGAGCCTGACACGGGACTCCATCTCACAACCCTGAGATCATGGCCCGAGCCAAAATCAAGTTGGATGCTCAATTGACTGAGCCACCCAGGTGCCCCATGAGCCAGCACAAGGATTTTTAAACTCTTATTTCCTATGTAACCATAGTAACCACTGTAATCCATGCCTTGTTAACCAACCAGAGCTTATAAACCAAAACCCTTTTTTTTTTTAAAAAAAAGAAAAAGATTTTATTTATTCACGAGACACACACAGAATGAGAGAGAGAGAGGCAGAGACACCGGCAGAGGGAGACGCAGGCAGGGAGCCTGATGTGGGACTCGATCCCGGGTCTCCAGGATCAGGCCCTAGACTGAAGGCGGTGCTAAACTGCTAAGCCACCAGGGCTGCCCAACCAAAAACCTTTTAAAATAATTCTACAAAATGCAGCAATTTGATGATAAAACATCCGAACTATAGGCTATGTTTTTTTTAAAAAGTATTCTCATTATATTTTATAAAAAAATGGGCAGTGAGTAGCTGAGGCAAACATTTCGAACAGATTTCTATTGCCCTTACATTCACATACCTGCTAATTAAAATGAGGGAAGCATAAGTGTCTTGACGATTACAAAGACCCTGTACAAGACACTGTTCTAGGTGTTTCACATATATTTATGTGTTTAATCTGCAAAACCAACCTATAGTGAGTACCACTTACTATCACCCCCACTTGAATAGATGGTAAAACCAAGGCACAAAAAGGTGAAGTAACTTTGCCCTAAGGTCACAGCTAGCAGAATGTCAGGTGAAGGTAAAACATAATTTTAAGGACTCCCTTATTTCTTATCCTGGGGAGGATGGGGTAGGGAATAACATGTAAACCCACTAATTTCAGAGCACAGGTCATTTCTTTTATACCTTCAAATCTGTAAAATCAGAATTTTCTTTAGTCTTTTTACCTTTTAAGAACCAGTCACATCTACTGCAACCAAAGAGGCACTTTCTGGATCTGTGGGCTCTAAACCAATTAGGTTTTACTGCACTCTTCTGCTGGAATTCCAGTCATGTCAGATGCACACAGAATGACCCCGAAGGACTGTGTAGGCTCAGCCCTCACAACCTGCAAGGCTGGTGCTTTTGATCTGTGACCTCTTTTACATTTGAATTCAATTTCACCCCCTCTTCTTCATCTAAGAAATCAGTTCCCTGAGGAAGCTCCCAGCAGGCTCCTTGCAACATGAGGCAGATTTACTTGGCAGTTCCTCAAATCCTAGGCAGCAGCATCAGCACCGTGAGGCCCTTGTGCCTCTGGAAGATTCGCTAGAAGGAATCAAGAAACTGATGCTTGCTGGTCTTCGAAGTCACAGTGAGAAACTACCCCAAAACCTGGCTTTCAGGGGCGCCTGGGTGACTCAGTCAGCTAAGCGTCTGACTTTTGATTTTGGCTCAGGTTGTGAACTCAGAATTGTGAGACTGAGCCCCATCTTGTGCTCCACACTGGGTATAGAGCCTGCTTGGGATTCTCTTTCTCCCTCTGCACTCCTCCACCCCTGGCTCCTGTGCATATGCTCTCTCTCTCTAAAAAAAAAAAAAAAAAAAAAAAAGGTACCTGGCTTTCAGGGAGCCACACTTCAGGGTTCGGGGTACCAAGGCTCCTGCCGTTTTGTCTGGAGCAATGCCAATATTTTGTTAATTTACAAAGGCAATTTATTCATACTACAAGGTATACAGTAGAATAGAGGAAAAATCCATAGTTTTGGAGACAATCAGACCTGGCTTTGGGTCTAGGCCTAACCATTTGCTAACAGCCATGAACCAGTAGCTTCACCCTCCTGAGTTCAAATCTCCTCATCACAAAGAAGGAAAACAATGCTGCTTTGCTGTGATAATGAACCAAGGCAATGCACAAGCATCTGGTGCCCCACCTCCCAAGTGGCAGATGTCCAGATTCTGGAATTCAACTTTTTGGGGTCAAATCTGGATCCAGCACCTGGTGGTTAGGGGACTTCCAGACTTGTCCCTTTAGATGGAAGTAATAGCAACTACCTCGCAAGGGTGTCATAAAAATTAAGTGGGAAAACCTACATAAAGCACCTAGCATGGTAGTCTGTGCCCAGTAACTGTTACTATTTTTAAGCTTACTAATGATTTCCCAGATCTCTTTTCTAATGGTGTCCATATACCTGGTATGTAAAATTCTACTGTAATCCACTTCTCTGTAGAATAAAACAGTGTTCCTTGTTAAAATGGAACCGCTTCTGGGAGAGTTACCCATTAACATCACTCAGGTTCAAATAGAACAGCAAATCTTGTCTGATAGGAGGGTGGCAGGGGGAACTGGTGGCTGTGGGCCACGGGTGGGGTGGGGTGGGGGAGCAGAGAGAGCCTGGGCAGATGTGGAGACACAGAGCATGTAGACAGAGTAGGAGTGAGGGGGTCAGAGCTGTTCCCAGAAATGCTTGGGACTCAGGCTGTGAAGACTTGCCCCCTGCTGATCTTACTGCTTCATTTATGAACAGGACCCTCTGTGGATAAAGAGGGATGTGAGAGTCAGACTTCAAACTGGCTGAGTTATCAATGAGGTCCACAAGCCAGCTCACGCACCTTGCAGAAGGCCTTGCAATCTGCTGCAGATGTCTACAGACCTCTTTGTAAGAACCCGCCCCCTGGTCTTCTGAATTGTAACACTGGCAAACGAGGGATGGGCTCAGTGGTTCTTCACCAGGGAAGCAAGCCTTGGGCTTCAACTCTAGACCAATTAAATGAGAGCCTTTGGGGATGGAACCTAATGGTTCTACTCTGTGGTCAGGGCTGAGAATCACTGGATTCATTTAGCCGATTGCAGCCTCTTCCAAGTTCATTCAGATGCCGGCACCTGAATAAAAACTATTTAGTATTTGCATCTGAAAAAAACTCTATACTGTTGGTGCTAATATATCATCCTGGGATTTAAATACAGTAAAAATTTCTGTTCAATGTATTGGTTAGAAGCATAAATAACCCGTAAGACACAACCAGACATACTTCTAAACGTATTTTCAGGGAACTTGAACTTGGGAAGTCCTCTAATAAATACTGATGTCTTTGGTTCTGCATTTGCAATGAGGGAGAAGCCCACAGAGAATCCATGGTGACCCCCTGAGTTCTGGAACTGGTGGTGCTTATTTTCTATGTCCATTTAACATTGTCTAGAGCGGAACGGTCGTGTTTCTTCTGCGGGTGACCGTGACAGTTAGGATTCAACACCAGTGCCGGGGGGACCTGAGGCTGCTCTCTAAAGTCAGTCCTGGTCTGTAAAGAAAAGGGTCGGGCTGAGGGTGCCCTGTCACAAGGGCAGCAGGGTGAGACCGGGTGATCAGGTGAAGAAAAATGGCATCACCTGAAGCTGGCAGAGGAGACATAAAACAGAATTAACAGCCAAGTGGGGGAGAGAGCATTTTAAAGAGATTTACAATAATAGTGGTTCAGGATGTTGTTATGCCTTTAATGGTTCTTGCTTAATTGGACCTTCTGCTATTTCAACCATAAAGTAGTTTTTAAATTCCTCCTTGAATGCTTTTTTTCCTTTTTTTTTTTTTTTTTTTAGAACCCAGAATATATAGATAGCAATAGTTTTCAAAGACTGTGCTATTTAAGCCTCCAAAAGACTCTTTAAAACAGGGTAAGGAAAGTGATACCATTTCCACCCACACTGGTTTCTCCCAGGCTCCGTGAATGTGCTTTCTGGCCTCAGGAGTGGGGACTCCCCTCCTCCCTCTCCTGGCACTCCTCCTCCCTTGCTTTACTGCTGTCTGCTCAGAAAAGCCTTCCCTGGCCACACGAAAGGCAGCTTCCCCTTCATCTTCTACCGCAGCATCCTGCTCACTTCTCCTGGGTCACTCCAAGCTCCAGAGTGAGGAGCTGCTAACTCATCCCTGCTTCTCTAGCACCTGGCTCAGGGGCTGCTTGGAATCAGAAAAATGTTTCATGAGTAAATTATACCCATTTTACACTGGAGAAAATGGAGGATCCAAGGTCCTATGGCTTGTTCAGGGGTTTGAGCCCAGGACTCAGGGGCTCCCAAATTTGTCCTTTGACAATTCAGTATTGCTTCCAATCTCTTGGAGAAAGGAAAATACTCTCTTGCAGTGACACTGGTGACAGAGATGAGGAGTCCTTAGAACACCATAAAGGCTGGTCAGAAACCTGTTGTTAAACCCACGACAAGGAGAGGAGAGCTCCACGGTGCGGGCTGCCCTGTGCCTTCTGACAGACGCCCAGAGCACCTGCTAAATAAACCTCTTGCCGCCCAATGTTGTCTTCAGGGCTCTGGACTGGACTGAAAACAACAGTCCTTGGGAAATGTCTGTGGATTCCAAAAAGCCCAAGGCAGGGACAGACCTCAAGCTCTGGGCTTTGGTGGAATGCCCCGGAGGTGCCAGAGATGCTGTTAACCTCTGACGGGTGCAAGTGAAACAACTGTGAGGACAGATACCTGAACCTGGTTCATAGAGACCTTGAGAAGGAAGGAGAGCAATACCAAAAAAAACCTCCAATACGTCCCAGTTTCAAATAGAGGTAGTAACACATCAGGGAAGAAGATAATAGGAATAGTAATAACAGCTGACATTTTTTGAGCACTAATCCTGCCCCACATCCTGTCCAGTTGCTTATAATCAATGAGCTAATTTAAATCTTTACACCCACCTACAAATCAGGCACTGTTAAGGTCCTATTCTATTTAGATGGGGGAAAGCCTCATAGGGATTCAGTGCCACTTGGAATTCGAATCCAGGCAGTCTGGCTCCAGGATCTGATGCTGTGACCCACCTCAGCACATCTCACCTCCGAGATGGTGAGAGTAACCACTAAGTTTATGAAGTGCCCACTGTGGTCCAGGCTCCACAAAGCTTTAAATGCATCCACTCCTTGAATTCTCTCAACACTGGAAGACAGGCACTGTTATTACCCTATTTCACAGATGAGGAGTAAACTTAGATGTTCTAACAAAGTCACACACAGTAAGTAGCTGGAAGGGCATTAATTGCAGGGCACCTCAGAAGACTGTACTCCTGATACCCCCTCCCACTTTTAAAATATTCAGCCAACTGAACACCCTCTAAAAGAGGCTTTGCCTGGTCTAGTCCCGCTGGATTCTCAGCCTGTTTGAGTAAAACACCAAACCTTCTTCGTGGATGTTTGTGTGATATTTTATGAAATTGATTTATTTGATTAAAATTAAAGTATTTTACGAAAGTACTTTTGGTGTTGGCTGATTGAGAAAAAGTGATTATGAACTTAATGACTGTTAGAGTGTTAAATATAAGAGCATCTCCAGGCATCTGAAAAATTAATGACTGTTAGAGTGTTAAATATAAGAGCATCTCCAGGCATCTGAAAAATTAGATTAAAAAAAAATCAGTCTTCAGACAAATTCACGGATACTTTGTAGTATCTTTACAATCAGGATTTTCCATTTCCTCCTTCCAGGAAACCCTAGTAGACCTTTCTAACCCTAAGACCCTATGGTGATTCAGTGAAAGGATAAGGGCTTCCTTGCTTCATAAAATGGTTATTCAAGAGACTTTCAAAGACCTAACAACAAGTTGGCATCTGAGGAAAGGCTTATTTATGTACTAAAATGCGCAGAGGCTTTAAGGTTTGAAAACGGGTCCGGCTGTTTATAAACTGCATCACCCTAGGCATGGAATTTAATCTCCCTGACCCTTTGTTTCTTCTTCTATACAGAGCAGTTTCACTCAAAAGTATTCACTGAACACTAACTGCATGTCAGGCAGTGTGTTAGGTGCTGAGATCAGAGGTAAGCAATTTCCACCTCCTAAGAACTTGTAGACCAGTGCAAAGTAAAGACAGTGACATGTCTCTTGTAGCTCTAACTTGGCACAGAGTTCAGAGCATGATCTAAGTGATTGGTAAATGGTAGTTATCTTTCTCTTTTCAACCTGTTTTCTGAACTGTATGTGATGCTGAGGTTAATAAATTCAGCAAATAAGGGTTTTTGAGAAGCAAAACCTCTTATGCTTTTGACATTAATTTTTTCACTTCAACTATAATTCTTATATTCTTTCATAGTTTGCTTTATTAGTTTTATTATATACTATAATGCTTACACTGAAAAGGACAAGCAAATAATTAAAAAATATAGACATTTATTTATAATCGTTTAGTGGCTTGATATAAACTTCTTCACCCTTAAGCTTTGAGGCCGACTTAAATGTTTGTCGGAGCTTTCTTAGAATTGGTATTTCAAAATTAAAGCATTTTATACCTTGCTCAGAGCACACTAGATGGCCCATAAATGGGAGCCACTATCAACATTATTGTGATAGCAAATTCAGAGACTCTCACTGAATCTGATCCCCATAGGGATGTATTACTTTGAATAGTAATAAAAAAAATGTATGTCTTTCAACAGACATATGAAAAGCAGTGTTTTGCAGACTAACTCTTGTAGGGCACATTGCCCACCTTGCAGGTACGCAGATAAATGTATTTCTTCCTTGAATAGTAAGCTGAGGAGATGACTGGCCCCTGGCGCAGATCATTCACGAATGGTCAACCCAAAAGACCATGCCTCATCCATCTAAATGCATGCTTGACCCTCTTCTGAGTCACTTTGATAGGTGACACCAACTGGGGCCCTTCAAATGGGACGAATTCCCATTTGGTAAGGGGGTCCCAAACAAAGGCCCTAAATTTTGTGAAAACAAAGGTTCTTTTATCCACTTTTCCAAAGATGACTCAATACCATTCTTTCCCAGGAAGCTCCTAGACTTGATTTTCAATTGGATTCTCAGGAATCAATAGTGTTTGCAAAGTCAGGAAAAGTGGCTCTGGAGACCTTTCTGCGGAAGCAGGGATGGGACTACGCGTGATGTCACTGGCTGCAAAAGAGTGTGGCTCAAAGCCAGTGAAAAGTGGGGAACAGAATAACACCAACCAGTGGGAGAGAATCTGAAGTTAGGTGGAGGAACCCATTTACCCCCGGGCTGCTCTGGGGGCAGGAGAGGTGGACCCAAAATTTCTAATGTTTGCAGCAGCAGAGCCTGCCCATTGGCAGATTTCAGTATCACCAGGAGAGCCAATGAGGCAATGCTAACATCAATGACTCCTGTTAACTGGATGCTCACACACAGTCCATTATCTCATTTTATCCCCACTACAATGTATATGAGCCAAATACTTTTCTCAAGGTGACTCAGTAAATGACAAAGGTGGGATTCAGGCTCAAATCTGACAGATGCCACAGTCCTTTCTCATGGCCACTGAACAATGTGGCTGATGAGATACCTGTTGTGGATTAGAGCCTTAATAAAGCACTGACACAGTTGGCTGGGCCACAGCTATGTGTACGGCAGGAAGAAAAGAAGGTGGAAGAGAACTTATTTTTTATTTTTAGCAATGACTACCACTGATTCAACTCCATTAACTCCATGATTTCCTCACATGCACTGCCTCCCACTGCAGGTTCTTAAGAAACACAAGTCGATGAGACGTAATAAGGTCATAGAACTTGTCAAAATGCTTATTGAGAACTGTCATAGCCAAATGAATCTAAGGGAAGAAGAGAGTAAAGAAAGGGTACATGTAGCAAATCTTTGACTAGAAGCTCCCAATCTACATAAAGTCAAATGGTCAGAAATTTTCACTGTAGTATATTTAAGCCAAAGAATATTCCCTGGGGGTGGAGGAGTTCCTTGGGTCTTTTCTGGTTTTGTCTCTGCTCAGACTCACACCACTTAGGCCCAACTCAGCTAATAAAATCAGACGGTAATCCGACACAAATCTGGCTCAGGAAAGCTGAATGAAGAACAAGCATGATCACATCCAGGCAACTGCCGATCTCATGTTCCAGCTATACCATGCAGAGCTGCAGCTCAAACACTAGATACTTGAGGAGCACCAAGTGCTGTAGGGTTCTAGCTGCTGTAGGGTTCAGGATCTGAAAACCCTGGATCACTCTGGAACTTGCCCAGAGACAGGTCAACCCTGCAGCTCCCCAAGAGTCAGGATACTGACCCAGGAGAGGCCGTTACTAGTTTTTATTACAAAAGTGCAGGGCTGCATTGTTCTTATGAATGAATCACCTCCCAGGATTCACACCCTACTTCAGGCCATCAAAGAATTCTAGCTTGCACATGTAGGTACATGCTTCTCTCATACACGGACGCCTAGGCACTCCTGGTTTAGGGCTAACTATGTCTGTGATGGCCTAAGCTAGGATCCCATGCTGGGGAGGAACTAGAGTTGCAAGTGAGGAGGAGAGAATGTTCTGGAGTGTGTGGGAGGGTATAAGAGCAGAATTCTAACCTATGTCAGATTCCTAGCTGTGCCACTTGTTAGCAATGTAACCTGTAAGTGAACTTCTCTGAATCCCAGCTTCCTCATCTGAAAAGTGGAGGTGAAGGTGACATTGCCTATAACTTTTTTTTTTTTAAGATGATTTTAACTCTTTTTTTTTTTTTTTAAATTTTTATTTATTTATGATAGTCACAGAGAGAGAGAGAGGCAGAGACACAGGCAGAAGGAGAAACAGGCTCCATGCACCGGGAGCCTGACGTGGGATTCGATCCCGGGTCTCCAGGATCGCGCCCTGGGCCAAAGGCAGGCGCTAAACCGCTGCGCCACCCAGGGATCCCCATTGCCTATAACTTAAATTGTTGTGAGGATTAAATGTTAGAATGCATTAAGCTGATGAATGCCTATCACCTAGTAAACATTCAACAATATTAGCCACAAGGATGGCAATGGTGCTGGTGGTGATGACGGCGGTGATGCTGGTGGTGATGATGGCGATGGTGATGATGGTGGTGGTGTTGATAGTGATGAAGGGTGATAGTAAGGAAAAATCAGATGGTGGGAATCTTCACTCTCATAGAAACATGGCCTAGAAATGGAAACTGTTTCATTGTCTATCAAATAGGAGCAACAGAAGCTACATAAAACAGATTGTGGTTAATGTCCTCGGAACAATGAATGCCCAACTGATGGAGAATACTCAATAATGCCATCCATCTATTCCCATCAGTATTTCTGATCTTGAATCATGTGACTGAAATTCTTCTGAGACAGATCCCTGAGTATTTAATCACCAACATAATGAGCAGAGTAGATCCCTGCTTGGCCAGCAAACACTGACCATTAAGCACTCATGGAGGCTTTAAGACTGAAATCCCAGCATTCACCGGTTGCGAGGTGGGCACATTACCTAACCTCTCTTAGTAATAGCATCTGTCTGGTGGGTTGTGGCAACAACTACCTATGGTCATACACGTAAAGCATTTCATACAACCTGGCTCACAGTAAGTGCTCACTTAGTGGTAACTAATATTCTTGTGACTGACAGAACCATTTAATAAGGTAACTGCATGGAATTGAAAATGAGCAGGTCAAAATTAACTTATTTTCCATGTATCTGTGATGCCCAGTACAGCACCTGGAGTGGAAGCTTCATGAAACATTGCTAGATAAATGAATAATTGTTAGCCTCAGTGATAATTACTAACTGATCTAAGTCTGCCTGCGGGGTTTCCAGGAGCAGATGGGTGGCTTGTCACAACTGGCATGATAGTTTAAAAATCCCTGTTGGGCTGAGGGAAACTAAGGACTCCTGAGGAATCACTCCAAGGGCTCTGCAAGGAGCAAAGGACAGAGATAATGTAATTGCTCAAGTTCCATAGAGTCCAATAATTATTAAGATGCATGGAATCTTCCAGCAGGAGGGTTTTGGCCACAGGTATGTACTGACTACCTTCCATGTGTCAAGGTCAGTGGAGAGGGGGTGTGCAAAGAAAGAAAGATGAACAGGACCTAGTAAATGCCCCCAAGAGAGCATACAGTCTAGTAGGATGAGAGGGTCCTGCAGGAAGAGGGGCAGAATGGAAGGGGCATACGGAATAATGTCAAACCCCAATCTGAATTTCTAACTCTGCCTACTATTAGCCAAGTCATTGGGCTTCTCTGCACCTTAGTTTCTTCATCTGCAAAATGAAGGTCAGATTATCACATGGGCTATAGAAGGGATTAAGTGAAAAAAATTTTATGAAGCGTCTGGTAGGAAGAAGTGCCTATTCAGTGGTATTTCTTACTCAACAGAGGGAAATCTTTTTTTTTTTTTTTTTAACAGAGGGAAATCTAATCTCGACTGTGAATCATGAAAACTTGCCAGTGTAATAAATGTTCATCCTTTATTTTTACCATCCTGTTAGCAATTAACTGCTTATCATAAATTCAAAGACATTACTTGGCACAGGATACTGAAGCTTCCCTCCAAGCTGGGATTGCTGGGTTTAACTGCATAGCCCTTTGTAGAGACTCTCAGTACACTGAGCTGTTTCCAGTCCTGCTTGATACACTTTCCATTCTAATCTTTACATCATTCAGAACAAAAAGTAATTTCTTACTAGTGTTAAAAGGGCAAAATAGTAATTACTTGTTTTCTGGCACATGTCCTTGACTACCACCAGACTGAACCTTTTCTGACAGCATACAAATTCTCCCAGTACAGGACGTGTAGTTGAAAATGGGTGATCCAAAACACAAAAATTCTAGCTAGACTTCCAGTGTCAACTGTAAGGATGCAATATATATGCATATATAACTGACAATCTGAAGAGAAAACAGAATGTAAGTATTAGTAGCTTATTTTCTCTTTCCATGGAATTGCCTTTATTCCTAAAGAAAGGGGAGTCACAATTGAGGCAATTTTATTATTTCGCTATCTTATTTATATACATTTTAGCTCTTTAACATAATGATGGATTTTCGGAGTGATTTAAATAGTAAAAAACAAAAAACAATGAACATACTATATACATATTATTTCATTTTCTAATTATTATATCATGCAACAAACATCTCCTGTCATCTTTATAATTCAGAGAACTAGGTTTTTTCCACAAACACCAATAACATTTCCCGAAAGATAAGATTATAAGATAATAGAATACCTGATTTGGTTTGAGGGAACAAACATGAGACATTCTGGAAGGGCAACAGAATGAGGCAGGACACCTCAGGACAAGACCAATTCCTTCTGTAAAGGAATATCCTACTCTATCTGACCCAAATCCATACAGTACGCATACCTGGGGGAAACTTCAGCGCTGGTTACATCACATTTTTGCTTTCTAGTCCATGTGGCCAAAGGCCTTACAGGCACAACACAGTAAATCAGCAGACATGCTTACCGTGGCGTGTGAGATGGTCAGAATCCCGTTCTTGACAGCGCACTTCCTCCTCTGCCACACTTTCCGGAGCCTAAAACAAGTCAAACACAACCTGATACAGCAGCTGGTTCACTCTGTGGCATGCAATCGTATCGTGGTATGTATGACAATCATTATAAAACAGTCACCACAAAACCACCCCAAACCCCAAAACCCCACAAACCCCAGCACATTTTGTTATCACTTTTATTATCCCAGGTGGAAGGCAGTTCAGACTAGAAGGCATATCCAAGGAGGCTCATGATAATACTGTTTTTGATAGTGGAGTGGGAAACACCAGAAGTCTAATAGCAGGAGAATGAATAAACGCGTTACAGTTATATTCATACTATGGACTAGAATGTAGGAGTTTAAAAGAATCAACTAAATGTGTGTGCGCTGATACACATTTCTAAAGCCTACTATATTGATTGAAAAAAGCAAGCTGTTTTAAAAGAATTCAGGTATGATCTAGTAATGTTAAAAAAAAAAAAACAAAACCCAAAAGATACCACATATAAAATGGTGCTCTACATTTTCTATGCGGATGTAAATATATGTACAAATAAACAGAATAGGGTCTGGAAAGAGGCACAGTACACTCACCATCTCTAGGAAGGAGGCCCAGACCTGTATGAGGGGTGGTACTAAAGAGTTTTTAACCGTATCTGTGACTCATCTACAAGAAGGCTGTATTAATTTATTGCTTCTGTAATTAAAATGAAAGCTAAAGAAGTTAAGAAAGTTAACTCAAGACACCGGTCAGGCAAGGAGGAGTAGGGGCGAGGCTGCCTCAGGCTATAGAGAAAGGAGCTCTGAGTCATGGATCAACATTTTTGGCAATGTGTACACCTCTCTTTGGGAAGGTTGACACTTGTCGGAAAAAGTCAAAGAGAACTCCTTTCAACTTGGAAGCTTTTATTAGAGGATGGTCCAGGTCCAGGTGAGCCTTTGTGAGGTGCATCTGCACATGTGCAGGCAGGTACAAATGTACTAGTTCAGAGCATCTCCCTGAAAAAACAGACACGTACAGGGAACAGCGATTCCCTGGGCTAGGAGAAGGCTTCTTATGGAAACAGACGACATCACAGGAGAGGGCTGTTGCTTCTCCTTATTTAAAATAAGATCACTGTATGTGTCCTTCCCCCTTTTAAATGAGTCCTGTAAGAAACCTGCTGTAGTATGAATTTAAAGCCAACTCTGAACACAGATAATGTTGTCTTCTTGTGTACGTTACTGCTAGTAGCACAGTTTATTCTACATGCTTCACACGGGAAATAAGGACCTTTTTCTCTTAAGATTTTATTTATTTATCTGAGAGAGAAAGAGCACACAAGCACAAGTGCAGGGGGGCAGACGGAGAGGGAGGGGGAGGCAGGGAGCCCCTGGCAGAGCTCAATCCCAGGATCCTGAGATTATGACCTGAGCCGAAGGCAGATGCTTATTAACCAACTGAGCCACCCAGGTGCCCTAGGAAACAAGAATCTGATACCATCTGAGCAAAAGCAAACGGTACACACTGCTAGTATCTTCAGGACATAATGCAGAACTACCAATTATAAAACACCCTTGAATTACAGCTGCATCACTGACTAGGGAAATGGGGGACAAGAGGTGACATCTGTCCCACGATCATACCTGCATCTGGTTAACATAACCAATGCCGCAGCAGTTCTGCATCCCACCTTACCCTTCTAAAAGCCTGCTAGATGGGTGAGGTGTTTCCTGTACACACGAAAGCCCAAGGGAGTGTCATCCTCCTCTCTCAACACATTTTAAGATATCAACCCATCAACCTAACAAATTAGTCAATCTTTAGGAAATTGTTGCAACTCAGTTTATTCATTTTACTTAGCAAAATCTTTAGTCCTTGGTTTTTTTAATTTTTTTCCACATGTGGATTAAGGAAACACAAAATCAAATACAAAACCGTATTCTTTTGTATTAGTAATAAAGCCAAGGGAAAACACAAAAGCAGTAATCTTTTTTGGCTAATAGACATTGCTCATGTGGTGCCCCCAGGTCACCAGGCAAAAGGGAGCAAAATCAAGTCAATCCTTTGTACAGTCCCATCGCTGTACACTTTGAGAGCTTTTATTCCCGAGATTTCTAGGGACTGCCTCAATGCCTGTGCTTTTCTCTCTGAACCCAGAGTTTTAAGGATGCTTGCCTGAAAAGCTCCTGAATGGACATACCAAGGACTTTTACCATCTATTCAGATAGTGCCAGAGAGAACACTATGCCCTAACCTCAGAATTTCAGAAAAGGAACTTTCTATTAGAAGATGGCCTATTATAACTACACAAGTACCAGTTCTGATGCTCGATTACTTGGGCTTCAATCCCAGCACCATCACCCACCAACCATGGGACTGTGTTCACGTAAATGACCTCCTGAAGCCTTGCTTGCCTAATCTGCATCATGAAGATATTAATGCCCATCCTCTAGGGCTATTTTGAGAAAATATATGTAAAACAATTACTCCTTTGCCTCTCAATGAGTGCCTCTGGGTCATAAAGCTTTAAAATTACTTAAAAAAAAATTTAAAGTGTTTTTCAAATTGCCTAACAATCCTTTAAGTAACAAAGAGTATTCCAGAACTAGGCTAGAAAATTACTAAAGCAAATGATCCTCAGGAGAAAAAACACACGACACAAAGGGCAGTCATTGTTAGCAAGTGAGTCTGTCTCCGTGTAGAAGCATTTCAGTTCTTTTCTCTTCCAGAGATACCAGTGACAGGCCACTCTGGGTTATCTTCATTCACCCTCTGCAGCCCATGCAATTACGGGAGGCTGGCCCACTGGACTTCCAGCCTCCTTAGCAAGAGGGCTTTCCTTATCTCTTCCCAACAGACTGTAGGCAAGGCTCGGGTGAGGCCCACCTCTCTTGTGACCACCTCTCTTGGAAGGTAAAAGCCTTCCAGCACCCAGCAGACTGCCTGAAACACTACAGGGCTTAATAAATGTGTGTGGAATGAGTGCATGAATGAAGAACAGACCAGCAGAATGGAGTCAGGTGTGTGTATGCCAGCTAATGCCTTGCGTACCCCAAGGACAATCAACAGCAGTGATGCCTTCTTTGAATATGAAGGGGAGATAGTCCGGCATTAAGTCCTAAGACCCAGGTTAGAATTTGGGCTTTCTTGCTGGCTGTAGGATCTTACTCAAATTATGTAACCTCTCTGGATGTGTTGGCTTGAATGAGAGCTCTGGCAGGCACACAGCACATGCTCACAAGGTGATGCTTCCCCTCAACATTTTAGGGTTTGAACCAAACAATATCTACGCAAAGACCCTGTTGACTTTTCTTGAACAGTTAGAGATTAATCACTTCACTTAGAAACAGTCAATTCTGATGTCAAGAAAACCATTGTGTCTTTTAGGTGAGTAGTGTTGAAACTATAATAATTTATGTTTACTAGATACCCCTGCCATTGGGGCTACAATGTGGTCACTGTGTCTGTTGAGAGAGTCCAGTTTAATACTGATTATGGTAACTGGTGTTTCTTTTCTTCTTTTACTTTTTGCAAGACTTAATAGCCAACATTCACTGATTTTCTAGAAAAAGCCAGGTGTTGTGCTATATGCGAGGATGCTTTTCTTTCTCTACACCCGGATCTACAAATTCTGGTGGTCCTACCTGCATTATCTAGACTCTGACTCCTTCTTACCCCTCTGTGGCTGTTCCCTTGATCCCTGTTCACTTGTGACCTGGCCTCCTGCTTCTGCTTTTATATCCTACATGGCTATTCTCAGCTGGGCAGTGAGAGACACTTTCAAATGAGTCAAATTATGGCATTCTTCTGCTTCAGACTCTCCAATGACTCTCATCTTTCACTAGTGGCTTCCAAAGCCCTCCTGGCTTGGTGTCCTCCTCCCTCTAACCTTGTCTCCTGTGACCACCCCAGGTCCTCACTCTGCCCTAGCTCTGCCTAACTCCTCTGTGTATCACAATGAGAAGCATGTTCCTGGCCATCTCCACAGAGATCTGAGGGGATCACCTGAGGGGATCATCCCCAATATATCTCTGTAAAGATGATCCTCTTTGTAGAGATGATTCAAGTCTTTGCTCAAACATCTCCTCACTGAAGTCTTCCCTGCTCACCCTGTATGACTGCAAGGACCACTCCTACGTGCCCAGAATTCCCTGCCTTGCTTGTGACCCTTGTGACCATCTGACTTCCCATATAGTTCTTATCTAACAATGTAAGCTCTGTGAGGCTAAGGACTTCCTTATCTTTCTTGTTCAATGCTATATTCCCAGGTGTCTCTAACAGTGTTTGACATGTATTAAAACTCCCAAAAGACATTTGTTGGATGCATGAGTAGAATGACAACCAAAACTGATTATGATCAGAAATTTAGGACTGTAATTTATAGAAGTAATGGTTAAAATTTTAATAAACAAAAAAAAATGCCTATGTCTTAGATACAGTCAAGGAGGTAAATACCTACAAGCAATCAGAAAACAAGAAGCTTTATTTCAAAAAGAAGGACAGTTAGTAAAGCGAATAATTAAGATTCTACTTATGCACTTATTGTGAAGCAGAACCACCACTGCAGCAATGGAAAGAAGCCGGTGTGGCAGGGCTAGGGCAGGAGACAGCATAAGACGAGGCTGGAGACAGAAGCAGGCGTCAGATCCTGCATGCACGTCAAGCATGGGCATGACCTGTCGTGCTTCATGTTTTTTAGAGGCTACTCTAGGTGCTGTGTAGAGAAGCAATGGAGAAGAGGGAGAGACACAGAGAGGCCAGTTAGCAGGCTACTTGAATATTCCAGGAGAGACAGCAGTGGTTCCTCCGCGTGCAGGGCAGCAGAGATGGCAAGAAATGCATTGTGTCCTGTTAGCAACGGAAAAGCTTGTTAGTGACACTGGCTGTGAAGTAAGAGGAAGGTGGGGACTCAGAGTTGATCCCCAAGGCTGGGTTTGGGTGGCCAGGTAGGCCCCCCCAGTAGAGAAAAGGGCGATGAATCAAATCATGGCGAGCATGAAGTCTTCCAGCCACTCGCTTGCTTCCCCATCCACTTAGCATCTGCCTTCCTGAGACGGCATGGCACACCCCTTGTGTCACATATGGCCCACAGGGTGGGGCCTGCTTCCTGTCCAGACAGCAGCTTAAACCACCTGAGGAGAACCCGTGGGCTCAAGGTTGGAAGCCAGCACATTAAAAAACTCTGAAGGATGTTCTCCTGGCTGGCAGGTGGTAAGCTGCTAGGGTGCTAACACCCAGGAAGTGCTAAGCGCACAGGGACACCTGGACAGCTTACACGTACCCATCGCTCTTCTTCAGCAGGTAACCCTTCTTTTCACTGCCGTATTCCTTATTGCCCTGCAGCTGATGCATGCTGTACCCTCCTTGCCGGCTCTGGGAATCCTAGAAAGGAGAAGCCACAGATTAGATGGATGCTGGACACACTTCTCAAGTCCTTGACTCTCTTCTGCCATTGGGTCTCTGTGCACCGTTCAGTGGGGGGAGAGAATTATGGACCTTTATGGGCCCTCAGGTCTTGCCTTTGTTTCAGAGGAAACTGGACCGGGGAAACAATCACCAGAGTCACAGGCAAGTCCGAGGCTGGGGCCTGAGTCCCAGAACTCATTTCTAGTTTGGGACCCCGGCTCTGCTTCCAACCCTTTGCAGTGGCAGGGCGTCGTGGGACTGAACCAGGTTCTATGGGCGACACAGATGAGCACAGGGAAGGCAGAAAGATCTTAAGAGGCTCACAGACGAAGTGCATGCAACCTGAATGCATTCTTCCCTCAGGTACACCTTCTCTCTCTTCACATATTCTGCTAAAATACCCACAATAAAAAGTGCACCTTCTCAGTGAGGTTCTGGGAACTGTTAGAAATCCCTGGCTTGTAACTAAACAAGGGCTCTGTAAAATAAGCGGTTGAGCATGCTTTTAATTAAAAAAGAGGATTCTCTGGTCATGAAAAGTGTATGGTGGGGTAAAAGGGTGACCAGGACCAGAACAAGACAGATGCAAACCAGCTAAAGTTAACACTAGCACTCTGTTGATACTTCCCCCATTGTTCCTAAAGACTGCAATGACTAGATACAGCCATTCCACATTGAAAATGTTGGAAATAAACCGACAATGGCAAACTACAGGATGAGAACATGGGGTTTAGAGGTTTAGACACAGACGTAGGACAATGCATTCTCACGGAAAGTGTTGACTTACTCTCCTAGACTTCGATCAGGAAGGGCAAAAGCAACAGAGAAAAAAGGCAGAACAGTTGAAAACATAGTTAATTTCATGGATAGTCATAGCTCATGATTTAAGCACTTTTTATAACAGAGAAAACACCACTGTAAAGATAATTAACACCTGAACACACGCTACCTTCAGAATCACGATAAACTTCAGGTGATGAGACAATAAAACATCGTTTTATTCGTCAACTTTTATTTTAGGTTGCGTGAAAACAGAAGAAAACCCGCCTGGAAGAATATGAGGTACACACTTCACCAAGACAAAGCGGGTGACAAACTTCCAAGTGTGTGTCTAGGGAATCCAACACCTCAGCGAAACCCAGATTACTTTAGAAAATCTAAAAGGAACCCAAAGTTGTAGGAGGATTCTCATTTAGTTTTCCAAGCAAAGAGAACATAACAAAAATAATCCAGGTCAGAAGCAACACCTGCCACGTGATGGTGAAGAACCGGAAGTGATTTTAGCCACCGGTTATTACAGATGGCCAGTGTATGAGATCCCTTCAGGGTCAGGACGGCCTCTCTCTAGCATCCAGGATCCTTTTGGACCAAACAGTATGGGTTCAGTGGATGCAAACTGATGCTAATAATAGTGTTAGGAAGATCTCTAGGACAGCACTCCCTTGTGAGGCTACTCCACATGTGAGTGGTTCTGTGTTCAAATCCACGCCCTGGGGCAGCCTGGGTGGCTCAACGGTTTAGCGCTGCCTTCAGCTCAGGGTGTGATCCTGGAGACCCAGGATCGAGTCCCACATCGGGCTCCCTGGATGGAGCCTGCTTCTCCCTCTGCCTGTGTCTCTGCCTCTCTCTGTGTCGCTCATGAATAAATAAATAAAATGTTATTTATTTATTTATTTATTTATTTATTTATTTATATTAAGATTTATTTATTTATTTTATGATAGACATAGAGAGAGAGAGAGGCAGAGACACAGGAGGAGGGAGAAGCAGGCTCCATGCCAGGAGCCCGACGTGGGACTCGATCCCGGGACTCCAGGATCAGGCCCCGGGCCAAAGGCAGGCGCCAAACCCTGAGCCACCTAGGGATCCCCAAATAAAATGTTTAAAAAGAAAAATCACGCCCTGAACACCCAAGTGGTATGTTCCGGGAAGGCACTGAGAACACGGAGCGGGGGCACAGACCCCTGTCCCCGAGGTGGGCATGTGCAACACTGACCATGCATCTCTCTGCTCCCTCGTGAAGGGGTAACAACCCTGAATGCTTGCTTTACCACGCAGGCAGACTCACCCTGAAGAGGTTACAGGCTCTAGTCATGTCCTTAAATCTAAGTCTTTTGTCTTTAACTGGCCAGACTCCCTCCAGCTGAAACATCTAAAAGCACCATTTCAATCACCTGGGGAGTGGTAGGGAGTGGGTGGGCTTTCGAATCTCTTTAGAAATTCTTCTACGTGTTTACTTCTAATCAGGGCCCACAGCTTTGCACTTATAGTAACTTGGCTAAGTCCTCCCTGAGAGCCACTTTCAGGCTTTGTGGACGGAGATGTGACTGCAGGACTCTGCTACAGATCATCCTCCACCAGCGTCTCTGTGACAGCCCCCCAAAACAGCAGCGACACACACAGTTCTCTTGAAGGAGGCAGCAACGTGTCCATAATACTAATAAAGAACAATGAGGACGGAAGATTAGATTAGGTGGTGGAGAACTGAGGCATGGGACAAAACAAGAGGCTGGGATAAATGAAATCCACGGAGCTTTCTGCTTCCACCCAATGACAATGCGTGAAAACCACTCAACTCTGGATCTGGAATCAGGGATTGTTCCCACATCTCTACCTCCCCGCAGCATTAAAAACAAAATCTGAAATCTCCCTGGATCAAAATTCTTATTAAAGGATAACTCTGTTCCTTGGAATGCTTTCCAGTGAACGGAACTGCTCTTTGTCCGCCCATATAATTTCTAGGTTGGTTTGAATGCTCTAAAACTATTCTAAAACTATTGCTCTAAACTAAACTTATGCTAAACTAAACTTATGCTCTAAACTAAAACTATTATGCACCTCTAACAGCCTGTTTGCTAATTTAAGTTAAAACTTAAGTTTTAAAAATAAAGAGTACTAAAAAAAATAAAAATAAAGAGTACTTATTTTTTGTAAAGCAAGGATTTGTATGTTAATAACTTCCAAAAAAGATCACATTCTATAAATGTGCCTCTAAGACATTCCTTACACATATTTACTACTAGCCTAAATAAACTTTAAGTTCCGAATAACAACTTGAATGGACCTTGCTTTACATCAGACAAATGTGCTTTTAAAGGTGAATACAGTGGCTGACCTCCAGGCTCTGCCTCCATAAAGCTGAGCAGGAAAAAAGCAGCACGTTTCAGAAATATACCATTGACAACTCTACATTAACTACTGATGAGTTCTGTGGCTTAAAGTGTCCTACAATTACTTCTGCACTCTGAAAAATGATGGCCATTTAGCTTGCTTTCTGCAGGGAACTTTAGATAAACGGAAAGGTAATATTTTTTTGGGGGGGGGAATAAATCATGGAGAATTAACACTAATAATAATTAACAGAACAAAAGATAATGGAAGGAATGCAATAGGTTCTGAATCCTTTGAACGCATAATAAAAATTCACATGGATTCAGGAAAGAGAAATGCAAGTGAGAAATTCATTCAGGCAAAAAATATAGAACTAAACTTACACAATGAACTTAAAATAAAACCTTGGAGAAATTCCATAATGTGAGCCAAGAAATGTAAACTATAGAATGAAACATGGTGTTATTATTTTTAGTTCAATTCCTTATTCTCTATTAGCAATATGGACCAATCACCTTCCTTTCTTCTTAGAAAACTATATTAACATATAAAATTATTAAGGAGTAAAAATATCTCACATCTTTTTCAACTGCAAGCAATTACTCATTGATTTAAGGGGGTTATAAACATTTGTGGTATCCGACCTAAAACGAACCTCTACTAACTATGGAAGCTTCAAATCTCTAATGTAAGGGATACATGGAATGGGCAAAGGATTCCTTCTGTGTCATCTTACTAAATATTTATTGAGTAGCTTTTGGGTACCAGATAGTGTCAGATACTGCAGAGACAGAGATGAGCAAAACACAGAATCTGTTAAACACCTTGCAAACCACGCTATGATAGGCTATTGAGAGATACTCAAAACGGTGGAATGTTGGGCAAGATTTACAGGTATCATTATTAAAAATAAAATATTTTCAACCCGAAAAATAGTCGGGTAGCGAACAGTTCTCTTGGGAAGTTAGGCTATTACAAAAGCTTACAATAATTTATTTCAGAGAACATCTGCCAGAAGTCAATGAAGAATTTTGACAAGAAAATACAAGTCCACCAAAAATGTGGGGAGCTGTCCTATTGACAGCTCACATTCTTGGAGTGTCCTTTCAAAGAGTTTAAAAGAGTCAAGTTAGAACCTGGTAGGGGTAGAGAGATTAAATAATTTCCTAGGTGCTTTAATTTGTCAGGTCATTTATCAGATTAGTTTATAGTCTTCTCAAATAGTAGTGCTATGGTAAGATCTCTAAGGTCAACAGTCTCCTTTCTTCTTTGAGTCATTAGAAATCATTACCTAGTAACCTTACTTTGCAATGAGAGATGATAAACAGCATGGGAATGGGATAGGCATGCTGTGAAAGATCAATTTTACTTGTAAAATACTCAGGACATGGTGCTAATGAACAGGCAATCATTTACTAATTTGGGGTGGCTTTAAATAAAATCATGTGCATTTTATCATGTACACACTCCTCTAGCTTATATGCAACTCTGTTCTTTAGCTAACTGGGAGCAGATTACATCAGCCTCTAGGCAAAACAAAAAGGGACCGCAAAAGTCTTTTTTTTCCCCCCCTAAGAAAGTTTCCATATACAGGATGGTCTTAATACTGCAAGACAAAGCAAAGGTAGGAAGTGGTTAAGTGCATTTCGCTAAGTACAAAACCTCGCGATTCTCTCCCTACACAACAATCTACTTCTTCCCCCCCCCCCTTCCTCTTGGGCCTTTCTATGGCTCTTAGGGACCACCTCTCCTAGGATGTCTAAGCCAGTAACAAGCACCTTCAAAAGAGGCCTCAAAACACAGGTACACATGCTAGCTGAGGCCCTGGACAACATAGATCCACACCTTCCTGGCCACTGGGTGCCCAGGGTGAAAGGGCTGGAAACTCTGCTCGATGAAAACCCAGAGGGCTGTCTTCACTTAGTCAAGAGAACCTTCAGGGTCGTAACCTTCCTCTGTGCACGGCACTTCCCAGCAGATTTCTTCTGGCACCAATACCACTTAGGATATGACTGCTGGTTCATGTGACTAGCCACTAGCTGGCTCCTTACTAGATGATTCTAGAGGATTCCGCATCAGCCCCCACCTCTGGCTGCCCAGACAGATGACCTAGAGGGGACATGGGTGTGCACTTCACCCTGAGAGGACACGGTATTTCTGAAGCTCACGTCTTCAAAGCTGGAATGGCAAATCTAGGGTCCTGGCATTGGAGCTTGGGTGTTAAAAACATCTTGTACGAGGAGGGCAGGGGAAATAAAGCACCGTTGCTACACAGGGCAATGCAGTAGGTATGCACTTGTATCTTATATCTCATTTGTCCCATAACATGGTGGCAGGAAACTGGTGACATGCCTTTTTGCAGATCAGGAAACACAAACACCAGCCCAGGCCAGCACACTCATACTGTTAACCCTGTTGGAAACATGCATATCACCTACTTCTTTCTGATCAAGTTGAAGAGAGGATTTTATTAAGTCCCGGAGTGCGGTTAGCTGCTTCTTTTCTTCATCCTGGGTCTGTTTTATCTGTGGCAGAAAAACATGACTTTGATCACTTTCATACACTTATGAGCAGAGTTAAATTCATCCAAATATATCAGTCATCAAACAGCTCAATTATATAGTTGATTTTCTTATTAAAGTCTTTTCCATAGTTTTATTTTTTTATATAAAAGGCAGGATTTTCTCCCCTTATGAAAGTATCAGTGAGTTCTGAAATTAGGGATTTAATGCAAAATGCTTTCTTTTTAAATAATATACGTAGGTGAGGCAAATAACTCTGAAGTACCATTTTAAACAAAGTTAAGAAACAACACTGGGTCACTTGCTTCTGCTTTTTTCAAAGAATGGTGGCAGGAATCCCATGATGTGATTAAATGGGCCAAAAGAAAATGCTAAAAAGGACCAGAACCCAATGTGCTAATAATATATATATATATATGTATATATATATATATGTATATATATATAGACACACATATGAATGTTTGCACAGCAGCACCCAGGGGGTAAGCACTGGTGCTTTTTTTAATTAGTTGGAGCTTACTGCAATCTGAATCATGTTAACTATTAAAAGACAATTAGGGAGCGTCTGGGTAGCTCAGCTGGTTAAGTGTCTGCCTTCAGCTCCAGTCATGGTCTCAGGGTCTTGGGATAGAGCCCAGCATTGGGCTCCCTGCTTAGCAGGGAGTCTGCTTCTCTTTCTCCTCCCTTGGCCCTCAATGCTGTGCTCTCTCTCAAATAAATAAAATCTTAAAAAAAAAATACAGTTGGAAAAAATACACAGCTATGTGTTTTTATTCTATTATTTTTTAAAATTTTATTTGTTTGAGAGAGAGACAGTGTTTTTATTTTATTTGTTTGAGAGAGAGCACAAGCAGTGGGGAGAGGGAGAAGCAGAAGCTCGACGTGCAATCCTAGGACCCTGGGATCACTACCTGAGCTGAAGGCAGATAGATGCTCAACTGACTGAGCCACACAGGCGGCCCCAGCTATATGTTTTTAAAGCTACATAAAAAATAGAAGTTATTACTTGTAACTCTGAAACCTTCTTTCAACTTATGTAGTTATACTCATAAGCCATACTTTTAATATTATTCAGTGTCAAGTAGATTATGGGGAACAAACTGGCCATTTCTACTCTGGCATTTAGGTTTTTTTCTCAAAGAAGTTTTTTGTGACTTTGCTAACATAAAAGCAAAATCTACATACCTGACAAAAGAAAAAATATAGAAGCAAACCCCCTTCCAAAAATTCACAAACTTGCCTACTCTGAGACAGTCTTAGGTTCTATCCTTCCAGGGTTAAACATTCTTTCTATAAGTGCTGACTGCAGGGCCATCCAGAACCAATGGTTATATCCCTGTTCCTCCTGTGCCTCCTGTGCTCTAGACTATTTATCCATTAAGGACTTCTGAATTCAACTGAGGCTTACCTGCACTTATCCTTGCCTCTTTTCTTTAGAGCTCTTCTAATCCAGATTTCAAATTTACTGATATTTACCTACAGAAGCAACTTAAAATGCATTTATTTTATAAAATACTTACATTATATAAATCAGCAGCCAGTTTCTCAATGTACTGTTTCAATTTATCAGCCGTTTTCAAGCCATCTTGAAAGAAACTATGATGGAGAACATCAGAGATTTATCAGAAGCATAAAAAAAAAATGAACCCTAGTTACCTGTAAAATCTGAAAATACTAATACATTTACTCTCTACCCACATAGCTCCATAAAAACACTTATAAACGAATTTCAGTGTTTTTATAAAGATGCACCAACAAACAGATTACGGGCACCATCTGACATGTGCTAGCAGCTGTCACATAGACAGTGCAAATTACAGCTGCGGCCCCAATAGAGTGATTTCATGTGCATATCCATCTATTCATAGAAACATTCCTCCTGGTTGTGCCATATTTGAATTCAAAAGAGAGAGATACACACGATAACCGGTGAAATATCACAAGCATGAATGAGACACTCTAAGGAGAGAGAAGACTCTTCTCGAAACAAAGACTGTGAAAAGTTGGCCATTTTTCAGTTCTCCAAAGACCCCCGAGCGCATGCTCGAAATCAGGAGGTCGGATCCATGGTATCCTGCATGTGTACAAGCAGATGCACCATTTCACCCTGAACAATTTTCAGCACTGACATGCACCGAGCCTGCCTAACTAGCTAAGCATGCTTGCATCTTACTTGAGTTATTTCATTCACTCCCCACCCCAACCCGAATGAGTTCACAAGCACATCAATCTCATCTCCTTTTCAGAGGATAAATTGAGGCCCAGGGCGAGTACATAACTTGCTCACACAACTAATAAGTGGCAAAACTGGGATTTGGAGCCAGGCTCTGATTCGGACACCCCTGCTCATGACGACCAAGTGAAGAGATTTGTCTGATGCCTCCACTCAGGAGTCCTACTTGTTTCAGTGTTTTTAATTTTCTCTACACTTTTGGAGGCTTCTCTAACCCTGCCCACCTCTGTTGCTGTTTCTTCACAAAAGAATGAGGTCTTTGAGGACGAGGACTGTCTCATCTTGGGATCGCAGTGGGCCCAGCACCAAGCACATGCTCAGTGAGTGACAAGAACGCAGCATTATCAAGAAGTTTTAGGACACATCTTAGGATCTATATTTATATATACTTTTAGCTTAATGTAACAATACAATGGTAACAATACATCTTTAACAGAACTGATCCTCCAAGAGTGCATACTGAAATCCCACGTTTAGGAATTTTTTAAGGTTGACATCTTAAAGATGAGAGAACTCTTACTAACGTAAGGAAGAGAAATACCATCTTCAGAAAGTCTACCCACAACAGGAATGGGAGGAAGGAGAGCTTTTTGGTTAACCATTTAACTGGAGAGCTACATTTAAACTCTTCTAACATTCAGCTGTTCACCCCTGCCTATTGGGATGAAAGTTAAACTCAGTACAGAATTGAATACAACTTATGTTCTGGCCCCTGAATATCTGTCTGGTTTTATCACCTACCATCTTCTTTAAAAAAAATTGGGACTCCAATCAGGTCACTATTTTTTCCAGTTCTCACCTGGCCTTTGCATATGCTGTTCCCTCTCGCCGAAACGCTTTTCCTCACTACGCTTCTATCATAGTTCCCACAGCAGCTTTCCCTGGTCCTGCCAATCCAGGGGATGGCATTTTCCGGCACTGCTTTGTGCCAAGGCCTACTACCAGCCCTACAGCAGCTGTCTGTCTTCTGTCCAGGACAGGACATTTGTGAACATCAATCTGATCCAGTATCATCTACATGTGGGAAAAAGTGTCTGCGAAGGAGGCAGAAGTATGGCCACAAAGTCAATCCTAGAGAAACCACTTCTGATCTCTGATAATAAAATAATTTCTGGAGAAAAAGTCTGAAGGTAGAACACATTAGTGTAAGGTGGATGCTATTAGGACTCCTTACGACATAAAAAGTAAGGGCTTCAGGGTCAGAGGATTACAGCCTAGAATCTGTGCTTGAGAATTTACTAACAATGGGGCACTAGGGAGTCACTTAACTTCTGCTTGTGTTATCTGTATTCAGTGGGGCAGATAACACAGATGACACGTATGAACGCTCAGCAAGGCGCTGGGTAGTTAGGACGTGCTCAGCGCATGTTAGCTTCCTTCCCTGGACAGCGTGGGTTAATCAGGTAAGGAGTCCTGTCCTTCCCTGAGGGATATGGATTCACTGCAGATATGTTTGTGTTTCATTTTCACTTTCAACATGAAGGAAATTTAATCATCTCTCTTTATTTTATTATTTTTTTAAAGGTTTTATTTATTTATTCATGAGAGAGAGAGAGATGCAGAGACACAGGCAGAGGGAGAAGCAGGCCCCATGCAGGGAGCCCGACATGGGACTCGATCCTGGGTCTCCAGGATCAGGCCCTGGGCTGAAGGCGGCGCTAAACCGCCGAGCCACTGGGGCTGCCTCATCTCTTTTTATTTTTAACGTGAGTTTAAATGACAATTCTCTAGATTTGTGTCTTCCAATGGGGTAGCCACTAGCAGCTAACAACTAAAATTAGATAAATGTAAACCTCAGTTCCTAAAGTCTCACTCCACACATGGCCAGTAGGTACCACGTTAGTAGAGAACACTTCCATTTCCATCATGGCAGGAAAGTTCTACTGGACAAGCTGAATAAACAAATTTGGATTTGAATAGCACACAGGAATGTTATAAAACACAGACATTTTAAGGAGAAGAAGGGCGCTGTTTTAGTTTGAGGCAGCACTGTTAAAGTTATTTACCGGTAGTGAAAGCAAGCTGGAAGGGAGTCAAATTCCTACAATTCAAAGGCTGAAGAAAGACCCCAACAAGCCTGTTTTCCTACCTCAGAATTCTTCAGAATGTTACAAACACAGACTAGGAAAAATTAATATGATGAGAAATCATTTTAATCTACAATCTGACCCAATTCTTGTAAACAAATCATATACATAAATCCAGTCATCTTCTGAGTGAAAATTGTAGGTTTTCTTAACTTCATTTGCTAAAACAGATCATATTTTCATACAGGAGGCAAAACAAAATTACAGAAAAGAACTGACATTTAGTCTGGAAGGAGAAGGCTGAGCTGAGCCCCTCTCTAGAAAGTTATGTTCCAAAGCTAACTTTTGGTTTTTGGTGAGAAATGGGAATAGGAGGCAGGGGACAGGCTGTAAGGAGACCATCACTCTTGATGTTAGTAACACAGTCATCAGTAAGCAGAGGCCAACGTGGTCCACTGCCCTGTCCGTCTGTGACCTCCCCTCTGTGCTTGACCGTCCTCCACTTGAGCAGCTCAGTCTCAGCCACTGGCTGGGGGGGCACTGTGAGTCACAGCCACACATCATCTGCCACATTTCACTGAGGGCATTGGTTCCTCTGTTCCCTGTTTCCTCCCTCCGGTTCCCCTGGCTCTGGTTCACTGGAAATGCATAAACTTCAGAGTCAAAAGCGTATCATGTCTTGGCTCTCAATCTCACTGTACGTATAACCTTGGGCAGTTTATGGACCCTGTCTGCAAATAAGCCCGATCATCTCCAAAGGTGGACGTTCTCTGGCCTCCAGGAGCACCAGAAGAGACACTACAGATAAAAGTGTTCTGTTAATTGGAAAGTAAAGCACAAATGTCAGTTCTGATCACCTGTCACTCCACCCGAACATGTGAGCCTTCCCCATAGAAAGCCACATTACCTCTCTGACACCCAAACCTGTCCCTTGGCTACTTTCTCTGTACATTACTGAAATATAATGAGATCTTTGGAAAACAGATGATAATTAACAATAATAATAATAATGACAGCTGGCATGCAACTATTTAATCTGTGCCAGTCACCCACTATTATGCACAATTAAGTATCCCTTTTTAAGTCTCATTAGAAGCCAAAAAAATAGATAATTATTACTATTAACCTGTAACAGACAAGGTAACTGAGGCCCAGAGAAGTCAAGTCATTTAACTGGGGTCATCGAGTCATTAAGTACAGAGTTGGGATTTGAGTTTAAGTATTCCTAGCCCTGGAGCACAGGTAGTTAAACAAATCAGGCTGATCTAGGCCCAAATTCTGGCTCTTTCACTGAGTAACGGCATAATCTCTGAATCCCTGCACCTCCAGGTCCTTATACAGGAAACGGAGATGATCCCATGGACTGTGGAGAGTTCTTGTGAGCACTGCAATAATGTTCTTAAAATGCCAGGTACAGAGAAGCAGTTCAATACCTGATGGCCACAGGCCAGCAAAATGAGCCTCATTATTTCTCTGACCTTAGGGACACAGCTGCATTGGCTTCACTTTTTAAATAAGCAGCCTGCAAGAAATATGACCATATCTCAATGGCCTAGAGGGCTAGAAAGATGTAAGTTGCCAACTGATAGGCAGAAGGACCCCTCACACTTATCCTGACAGACTATAACACACGCACAGCTGCAGAGAGCAAGCTCATGAGCCTCGAACAGTCAGCTGTCCATCAGGCAGTTTTCTCTAACCTAAGAACGTTGCTATATACATCACTTCTTATTCTGTCCAAATAATGACAGGAAAGGGAGATGCTATATATTCTTTCTGCTTTTAATTTAATTTCAAAGAAAGACAGAAATATCTCCCTGCTACCCCAATCACATATACTGCTTGGCTTAGAAAGAGGTGCTATTTGGCCAAAGGCTGAAATGCTCAGGGAACATAAGATTATTTTCAAAAGAGGTCAGGATGCCCTATAATATCATAGAGAGTTTGGTTCTTTACAACAAATCAAATTATAAAACAAATAAAAAAATAAAGTGATTTTTTAAAAAAGATTTTATTTATTTATTCATGAGAGACAGAGAGAGAGAGAGGCAGAGACATAGGCAGAGGGAGAAGCAGGCCCTATGCAGGGAACCCGATGTGGGACTCGATCCCGGGACTCTGGGATCAAGCCCTGAGCCAAAGGCAGATGCTCAACCGCTGAGCCACCCAGGGATCCCTAAAGTGATTCTTTAATGCATCAAACACCAACCCCTCCTGAAAGCTTACTTCCAAACTTTAGATACTGATTTCCAGCTAGCCAGGTGACATTTCCTCCTAGACACATCCCACACACCAGTGTGTGGTGCTTAAGAAACTTAAAGGTACAGGGGTTAATCAGTATAAGTACTAATGAACCACGGATACATCTCAACAGTTCAGGTCGAAGAGCTAGCTGAGAGTGATGTATTGTGCTCACATATGGAGATTCTAAGAAGTAGAGATGTCTAGGCCCAAATCCAGGCTTATCAAATTTAGATTTCTGACATAGTAAGAGCATAGTTATAGAGACCTGGGTGAATGACTTGGTTCTGTCACCTTCTACATATAAGTTCTATGAGGGCATGATCTATGTTTTTGTTTTGTGGCTGTTTTGTGCATTAGAAAAAAAAATCGAGATAAAATTCATGTAATGTAAAATTCACCATTTCAAAATGTACAATTAAGTGGTTTATAGTATATTCACAACCTGGTGCAACTGTCACCACTAACTCCAGAACACGTCCATTCACCTGTTAGCAATAGTTCCCACTTCCTCTCTTCCCCCAGGAAACAATAATCTGCTTTCTATCTCAGTGGATTTGTCTTTTTGGACATTTCACTTAGATGGAGTCATATAGTATGTGGCCTTCCACATCCGGCTTCTTTCACTTAGAATAATGTTTTAGATGTTCATCCATGTCGTAGCATGTATGTCAGTTTGTGACCCTCCTGGGAGCAAGAGACCTAAAGAAGCAACAGGTCACTCCGGGTTGGCAGGTGGCAGTTTCCTTAACAGCACAGGGGGCTTGGAAGTTTGAATGTCATCTTGGGTGGCAGCTATAAGACTGGATCCCCACAACCGTCCTCCTAATCCCTAAAGTTTACAGAGGCCTCAATTGTGCTTAGTCATGTATACATCATGCAGGTAGGTGTTTTCAACACATCACCATCTTAAGGCTGCATTCCTGGAGCAGCCTCTGGAGTGAGAAAGGCAAGCAGAACCCACGTTGCAAGGACAGGGGTCGGGGTGAGGAGCCTCTGAGCACCAGGGTCCAGCCCATGGACCAATCAGCAGTCATGTCTATTGTCTAAATACTTCATTCTCTTACACAGCCCCGTAATACTCCACTGCACTGCTATACCTTATTTTGTCCGTTCACCAGTTGATGGATATTTGGGTGTTTCTATACTTTGGCTATTGTGAATAACGATGCTATGAACATGTCTGAACACATTTTTGTTTAAATACTTGTTTTAAATCCTCTTGCGTATATACCTAGAAGTAAGATTGCAAGGCCATGTAATTCTAGGCTTAACTTTTTGAATAATTGCCAAAAGCTCTTCTGAAGTAGTTGCACCAATCACCATTTCTCTCAGCAATGAACTGTGGGTTCCAATTTCTGTACATTCTCGCCAAGACCTAGTTTCCCTTTAGTTGTTGCTGTTGATTTTTAAATTGCCATCCTAGTGGGGGTGAAGTGATATGTCACTGTGGTTTTGATTTGTCTTTTCCCCAATGATAATGATGCTGAAGTTTTTTTCTTGTGCTTTTGGCCATTGTGTATCTTTTCCAGAGAAATAGCTACTTAAATTCTTTGCCCATTTTTAAACTGGGTTATCGTTTTGTTGTTGAGTTGTAGGAGTCCTTTTTATATGCTGGATACTAGACCTATATCAGATAAATGATTTGCAAATATTTCCCTCCCATTCTGTGGGTTGTCTTTTTGCTTTCTTAATAATGTTCTTTCATGCACAATACCATTTTTGATTTTGAAGTTCAATTTATCTATTTTTCCCTTTGGTTTCTTTTGCTTTGTCCATTTTGACACGTTTATTAAGTATTTACTAAATGAGTGAATGTGTCTTTGGGCAAGTTATTCATCCTTTCAGAGCTACAATATCCTGATTGCTCTTGATAAATGTTAGCCATTATTGTTTTTAAATCAAGGACAATATAGTAATGTTTGTACATGCTTTGTGATCCTGCAGATCATAATGATATTTGCTAGGTGGTAAAAGGAATGGGTGAGCAGTAGGATAATGTTTGTTCTGAAGGCAACATGTTTCCCACAATGTTCAAGTCTGAAAGTGATGAGCAGCTGGTGTGGGTGAGCTGGAAAGGGTAACGGAAAGTCAAAAGCTCTTCTTTTCTGCTCCCTTTATTGTTCCATTGAGGCAACTGCATCCCCACTGAGGTGCTGGACTGTCCATGGTATTACTGGAGCGAACTTACTCTTAGGCGCTCCCTGACTTTGAACTGAAAAGCATTTGGGGAGTAAGTACTTGGGATATGAAATCTCTTTCTCTTTTTGAATTAGGTAGAAATGCTTTACAAGTCCATTATCTATTAAGGGTTTTGAGGGATTGCCTGAAATAGGAAAGAAAAGAGTCTCCCTGAAAGAACACCGAGCTTCTTGCTGTGCAGGCATTCCTGAGGTTCAACCATGGAGCAGCTAGGGATGAACCCCATTACGGCCCATGTCGTGAATACCACTCCCCACAAGGAGGTTTTCATCTGCTGATCCCTCTGCTCCCGGGGAAGACACAGATTCCAATGGCCAGATGCTAGCCATCTCCTAAGTCCTATCTCTACTGCTGCCACCCCCTTCAAGGAGTATGAAAATCTCTCCTCCTGATGCCCATATTACCAGTTACCTCCTAGGCCCATTGTGATGACTGATGACCCAACTTACTTCCTATACAAGAATTAGCTCTCAAGGGTGCCTACAAAGTATCTGGCCTTTATCAGGAGACCAGTATATATTTCTGGAAGGTGAAAAAGCCAGGAATGAAAGAACAAAGGGAGGATACATTAGCTATCCAGGTCAGAGTTGCTCTTCTTTTCACCTTTATGAATGCAGGTTAAGAGCTGTATGGTCTACAAAACATCTTACATTTTGGAAAATTCATGTTTGTGGAGGTTAAACCCTTCTACAGGTAAGGAAACACGAGGTCAAAAGAGATTTCTAGGGGAATCTGGCTGGCTCAGTTGGTAGAGCATGAGACTCTTGGTCCTGGGGGTGTGAGTTCAAGCCCCACATTGGGCACAGGGCTTACTTAAAAAAGAGAGAGAGAGAGAGAAAGAGAGATTTCTAAAATCAGTTAAAGTCATATTTGCTGCCAAAGCGTTGTAACAGAGAAGACTGAGCGGCTCACTTTTTTTCTGTAGAGGTTTTAAAGCAATGTTGTTTCTAGGAAAACTGAATCGATGAAAAATAATTCCACTCGAAACTAAAATTAGGGACCACCACGACACATTTCAAAGTCTCCTATGTGCCCCACTAAGCTATGAAGCCAAAGGTTAGACCAGGTCTTCAGCATGAGGCTTCCACAAGCAAAATTTATCTTATAAATGTGCAACTGTGTCCACCTCAATGTATTATTTTTACATGTGGAGCACATTTATACAAGGTGGAATTTACTTTGAAAAGCAGGAAAAAGTTAACAAATCAAATTTATATAAATAAGATTCTGATCATTAAAAGCTTCTCCTGAAGAGAAACAATTCTGTACAATACATGAATGAATGAATGATTTCAGTGACACTTGAAATCCTCAGAGCAGCAAACATAGGCAATATAGCAGGTACCAGGCAAGGCTCCATCTGCATTATCTCATTTCATTTCACAACAGATGAGGGTACTGAGGTTTAGAGAGGAACCTGACAAGGATCACATGGTCACCTGGGTACAGAGCCACGGTCTGAACTCATCTTTCTGACTCATGCCTTGTATGCATCCCACAATATTAACACTGACCTCCTGAAATGTCTCAGTTGAACACAAAGATATTCTTATATAGAACATAAAAAATTTTAATAATGGGCACATTTTCACATAAAATCTCTACCAGAAAGCCTATGAAAGCTAATCTAGTAAGTGAGAAGTAAATAAACAAAAGTAATGCCACAGAATCTCAAACATAATAAAAATGCAATGTTAGTAAAAATGGTGCTGGTATAAACAGCAGAGGTACCACCAATTATGTAGGGATCTAAATACAAAGGGTAAGTATTCTTAATGCCCAAAGTATTTAATTTCACCCAAATTAGATGAAAAAGAAAAAAAAATTCAAAGTACATATATGTGACCCAATAATAAGTGAGATGTCAGGTAAGGGAGGAGGGAGTGGGGGTAATAATGATAGGGTGCATCTGTCTGTAACAAGAGCTTCGCAGACTGTCAAGGCCATTGTTAGGATTCGTAAGTAAGACAGCACTTTTGAGCAGCCAGAGAGTTGTACTAATCTGAGTTCCTGATTTACAGAAGGCAAAGAAGATGGAAGATAATACATGCTATTTCTTATCATGTGGCTTTGGAAGGTTATAATATCACTATATACAGTGACCAAATAAAAACCAGAGAGAAAGAAACGATTAGGAACAGCAAAGAAGTGAAGGAGGTCTTATTTGGGCTAATAATTATGATCACGATATTCTACTTACTTGCACTGTGCATGATAATACTTTATAAGATTCTGTAGCAGATCCACACCCTTTTTAGTCTTGATTTCATTAACTTTAATGAGATACTGTGGAAATAAAACAAAATTGTATGTATTGTTACAAAGTATTTCAGTCATGGGTTTGGGTAGCAGGATACCAATCAAGAATCTACACAAGTTACTCAACCTTGGCTACCTTCAGACAGTGTGAATTTAATTTGGGAAATGCTGAGTTGGCAAAGTCACAAGTGTACAAACGAATTATTAAGAGTGTTAGCATTTTATAAATGCTCAGGGTTAGTTTACATGACAAGCAGAAATCAAACATAGCAAAACATTCTAGAATAACTGATTATTTCCCCCGGATGCAGTGGATCTCAAACTCAAGAGTTCACATGGTCAAAACCTGAAATAGTCAATTGTCCTTTACAGAAAACAAGTAAAATAGCATTCTCTTGAGGCGTATGCCATAGGATAGTAAAACTTCAAATTTTTAGTACTCAAGAATGAAAGAATAAAAATGAAAACTCATTATTAATTTATGCAGTTAACTAATACTACTAGGTCTGATTTTTACTAGTGGCCAAGATATCTGTTGATGCTGTTTGCTTCTTTTTCACTCATTTTACTATGAAGAAGTGTTTGTGAATGAAAGAAGCTAAAAGTTTGAAGAAGGGAAAAAATACTTTAAAAAAATCTTTAAAATTGAGAAAACTCCATCCATTTTACTATTTTTGAAAAACTGTGAAAGGAACTCTATGATACAACGTTAGTATCAGAATATGTAGGACTGTAGGTCAAGGAGTGCCAGTGTTCCCTGGGAACCCAGTTTGAGAACCACTGCTCTAAGGGCGCATGCTTTCATTACATTTCTTTCATGAACTCAGAGTTTCTTAATGACAACTGTATTTAAGTTTTCATTCAAACTGGACACATGGTTAATAAAACAAAAAACATGCTCTAAACCTGGACCAGTAAGACTTCATATTCACCAGTGTTACTCCTCACCAAATGTTTTTTTTTTTTTTTTTCCACACTCACTCACAAGCAACATTAAAGTTCTCACCAAAGAATCCTGTTTTGGCATAAAGAGCCCCACAGGACCAAGGCTCAAAATATGAGACAACAGTGAAATGGCGGATCCCAAAAGGCTTGGAGAAAAATGGAGATGAGAACCCTTAAGAAACAGTCCCCTCCTCTAATAATCAAACAGCCTGCATTTAAGTATAAAAACTCCTGATTAGCAGGAAAGATCACAGTTAACGAAACTCCAGGCAAATGCTTGCAAAGGCTGTTCTTACTTCGCACATTTGGAGCTGAAAGAGGCGCCGTTCCTTCTCCATCTCCTCTGCGATCTCGGCTCCTGTGATCTCTGTGCGGATCATCCCGTGCTGCTTTGCATGCTCTCTTTTCTCCTTCTCAATTTTTGTACTGTAATTAAAGCAGATGCCATCATCAAAAAAAATTTATGTCTTTCCTTTAACAAGAGGCACTGATTGTTTCTTCATTACTAGAGATAAGAGGCAGGAATTCTTACATTGGGAACATTGATCAAAAGAATCAAAGAGAACACACACACTATAGATTTTCGCCTAGGAAACCTCTTACATTTTAACTTTGATCTTACACATGGATGGACTTATTTTAGAGGGAAGAGAGAGAGAGAGCGTGTGCACAGAGGGAGGGCAGATGGAGAGAGGGAATCTCCAGCAGACTTCCTACTAAGTGCCTAGCCTGATGCGGGGCTTGATCCCACAAGGTCATGAGTTGAGCAGAAACCAAGAATTAGACGCTTAATTGACTGTGCCACCCAGGCACCCCCACATGGATCAATTCTTATAAATTCCCTCATATTTTGGTTGGCATGATAAAATTTTGACAGTTGACTTTCTCTTGGGTAAAGTACTTTATGATGAAAAAGACTTGAAGCATATCTTGATTACCAACAAATTACAAGTCTGAGAATTATTTCAAGACAATCAAAGGGCATAATGAACGCATACAAAAAGTAGTCAAAGGTAATTTTCAATATTCCTCTAAGCCTGGGCCATTGCCATATCCCCATAACACGTTTTAATCATTCAACCACCTGGCACTGGATTCTATGAAATAAGGATGGGAGAAATCCCAGTCTATAACTTGGAATCCTATACAAATGTTCTTTAGTGGGGAAGGGCCAAGAGGGAAGCACATGAGTAAGAAGGAGGGCCCATATTAAACCAACACTGCCTGAGGCTAATGCTTGGCTATGATAGATGGTACAGTAACACCAACAATTACAACCCTCTTTCCGAAAACCCATCTAACTTGAAAACAGACTTCCAATGTCAGAAAGAGTAGATTTTAGTTGTGAATGCAAAGACAAACTGACTTAGCCTTCAAATCTTCTTTTAAATTGTGGTGGTGGGAAATCAGACCCCAAAGAAAGCCAATATCCTTGTCTATATACAAACAATGGTAGAAAATCAACCCATTGGAAAATCTACTACAAGTCTGGTTGGGATTCCTCGGACGCCATAATGCCGTATCTTACCACGCCATGTTGGCCACCAAGCAGGCGTGAAAGCAGATAGAGAACAAGCTCAGCTCTCTCTACTGGTGTGGGTGGGAAGAGAAGCAGGAAGCTAAAGACATTTGAAAAGAAATGTGAGAAGTAGGCATTACACCATAAGAATAAACTTCTGGGTTAGCGTCATAACTTGACCACACGTCTTCATTTCTTCTTCCTTCCATAATCCCACTAAGAGGACATTAAACTTATAAAAAAATATAATCTCACAAAGACAAGAACTGAAGACAAAAAAGGATGAGAGAATTCATCAAATATATGGAAGAGCAGGTGTACAGAGAGAAAAAGAGAAGTGTACCAAACAACAGGGCTCCCTGACTCCATGGCCTTTGTTGCTTCCAAGATACCATCATACATGATCAATAGACATGGACTGAGGGAGCTGAATGGTGCCAGAGGACACACCTCTGAATACTGACATTTACAATACGCCTGATAAAGAAGCTGTCTTGGAGTACCTAGGTGGCATCTGACTCTTGATTTTGGCTTAGGTCATGAACTCAGGGTTGTGGGATTGAGCCTCATGTTGGGATCCACATTCAGTGGGGAGTCTGCTTGGGGCAAAAGAAAAAAAAAAAGAAAGAAAGAAAGAAAGAAAAGAAAAGAAAAGAAAAGAAAAGAAAAGCACTGTCTTCACATCCTAAAACCTAAAACCTTGCATTCTTGACAAGCGCTGCTAACACAGATGAGCTTTCCATCAACTTTTGGTGCTTTGCTCTGAAATATGAATGGGCAGTGAAGGATGATAAGATAATTGAGGAAGGGCTCCAAAATGAAAGCAAGAGATAAAAATAACAAGTTGGGGGTGGGAGCAGAGGAACCAGACGCAGTAGGAGAGAAAATATTTTATAAAATATAATCAAATCCTCAGGTACTAAATACTGTACCTATGAAACAACAAGAAAATATAAAGAGACCACCAAAAACTCCCAATGACTTGAGAAAAATGGCTTTGGAAATCTAAAATATGGCAGCTAAAATAAAAAAAGTTGACAAACAGTGGGAATAAAAGGCTAAAAACAACCTAAAACATAACATATAAATAGGCCAGGAAAAAGAGGGAAATGATAAGAATCACCTAGTGACTCCAACACAATATGGTGAGGCATTTTAGGAGAATAAACAGAAAACAACAACAGCAACACATGGACACATGGGAGGAATAAGAAGAAACATTTCCAGAACTTAAGAACTAAAAAATTGCAAAGAGGTCAATGCACACACCATGGCACATGAAGAGACTCTGCAGAACGTTTGAAAAAAAAAAAAAGTCTAAGATTTTTCTTTTCAAAGATGTATTTATCTGTGAGAGAGAGAGAGAGAGAGAGAGAGAGAACCTGAGCAGGGGAAAGGGCAGAGGGAGAGGGAGAAGCCTCAAGCAGACTCCCCGCTGAGCATGGAGCCTGACGTGGGGCTTGATCCCAGGACCTGAGATCATGACCTGAGCCACAATCAAAAGTCAGATGCTTAAGTGACTGAGCCACTCAGGTGCCCCAAAAGACAAGTATTTTCTACTTGAAAATAAACAAACCCCCCTTCCCCAAATCCATGCCACATACAAAGAAATGGGAATTAAAGATGCATCAGATTTTTTCATTAGGAACACTGGTAAGAGGAAAACCATGTAGCAATGCCTTCAATATCTCAAGTGAATATGTTTATAAAATTAGGATTTTACATTCAGCCAAACTCTTGTTCTGTGTGATGGCAGAATGAAGATATTTCTGGACATGCCAAAATCTGAAAAACTTCCCTCCTTTAGAGCTGTTCCCTGGAAACGACTGGCAGTAGTGTGCCAGCCAAATATGGGACTATGCCAGGAAGGAGGAACCCGGAGAGCTACCACGAAGGGGCAGCCCAGGACAACGGCTGCATGGCTGATCTAAAGAGCTCTGGAAGGATTCTCCAGGACAGAAAGGAAGGAACTGACAGAGAACCTAAGGCTAATACATATATAATCATTGTTACAACGTATACAGTGTGTTTTCTTTTGAAGATTTTGTTTATTTATATTTATTTATTCATGAGAGACACAGAGAGAGAGAGAGGCACAGACACAGGCAGAGGGAGAAGCAGGCTCCATGCAGGGAGCCTGATGTGGGACTCAACCCCAAGACTCTAGGATCACGCCCCAGGCCAAAGGCTGACGCTAAACTGCTGAGCCACCCAGGGATCCCCTACAGTGTATTTTCTGAACAGAAACATTATTAATAGGTTTTGGACATCTGAACAGATAACAAAAGTTTACAAAACACTCAAACAGAAGTAGGCAAATGAGATACTTATTTCATTTAAGAAAAGCACAAAATGGTGCTGTAAGAATGGAAATCCCATTATATGACATACCACTGGACTGACACTGGAGATTTGCACTCACAGACGTTGAAACACTGACAACTGATTTATCCATAGATTGTTGTATTAACCACACACTGGCTGAACAGGGAAGGGGTGGGAAGGGATGGGGTGACTGTGCACGAGAGCTCACCCCTCACCTGCTGTAGCAGCACATCGGGTGAACCAGGAAGGAATGGCAAGAGAACACGGAAGACCATTGGGACAAACCAACTGGGGAGAGGTAGCAGTGGGGACAAGAGAGGTGGAGGAGGACGGGAGGGGTGGGCTGAGGACTGCTGTGTCTTTCCATGAGAAGCAGGCCTACTGCCTGCATAAGATTCCCTCTCCTGTTGCTCATTAGGAAAAGAAACCTGAATTATCGAGGCAGCACAAATTCCCTGAGCTCAGATTCTGGGGGACAGGACAGACATCTGAACAGCGTGTGACGAGTGCTGTGACGGGCGCCTGCTGTGCCCTAGATGCTTTACATCCTCTGAGAAACTCTTGTCAAAGCCAGTTATTGGGGCTTTTCTATTTTATATAGAGTAAGTCTTAACAGATACAAGTACTGTTTAATGTTTTATGTATGGGCTTAGTTTTTTTTTAAATTTAAATTCAATTAATTAGCATATATTATCAGTTTCAGTGGTAGAGAACAGTGACTCATCAGTCTTATATAACACCTAGTGCTCACCATATCACGTGCTCTGCCCTTCATGCCCATCCTCCAGTTACCCCATCCCTCCCACCACCTCCCCTCCAGGGACTCTCAGTTTGTTTCCTAGAGTTAAGAGTCTCTTATGGTTTGTTTCCCTCTCTGATTTCATCTTGTTTTAGTTTTTCCTCTCTGGTTATCGTTTTTGACTAAATATTATTTGATCATTAAAAGACTTGCTAGAAACTACTGATTGAGTGCCAACTGTATACCCGACAGCACTAGCAGTGCTTCAACATACTACATTATCTTGTCCTCAGAAGCCTTGAGAAGTAGGTGATTTTTCTATTGTTTTACAACAACAGAAGCTGTAAGTGAGGACCATCGAAGTATCTCGGCTCAAAGTCACAAAACTGGGTAAGTGGCACCACCCAGATTCTCCCACAGTCTCTGATTCTCCACGAAACCATTAGGGCTCACTGCCTCCTGGGTTCTAACTGAAGACCGTAGAACATCCCCCTTGGTTCTTGCAGCTAACAAATTAACTTTTTTTTTCTATATTGTTTGTTTTCTGTAATTCATAATCAAATGAGTCCCATCACATCAAGTAATCAAATATTTGTGGGGTTTTTTTTTTTTTAACTTCCTGTACCACTATAGCTAGTGAGGAAGAAGCCTATCTTAGGAAAATAATTTGATGCCAGGGATTTATTAAAAAAGAAAAAGAAAAATCTTTCTGGTAAAATACTAGTATCAGGACCCACTTAACAACACGATTCCTGGTATACATTTCCAGCTGCAAACAACTCTTTCATCCTTTCAGTAACTGTTCCCTATGCACTAGTGGTGTGTCCAAGGTTCTGCTAGGCTGTGGGAGATTAGCACCCAACGATGTGGTCACTGCGCTCAGCAAGATCAGATGCTGGAGGACAATACAGAATAGTGAACGGCTGGACAAGTTCAAATACAGTTGAGGGAAGGGCACCTGGATCGTCCGAGAATGGCTTATATTCCATGATATTCATAATACCGACCACCAGGTACTTTAAAGTCTTACCCCAACACAAAGATTTGCATAAAAATACAGTTATATCATACAATATAGGTAGTACTTTAGTTGACAAAGCACATATTATATCTTGTTCTGTCCTTTCCATGTCCTACAAAAGAGATCTATTCCACAAGTCTAGAGCAAAGGGTTCTCTCTCCCTTTTGTGGACTCCAGCCCCTTTAGTATGTACTTAGTTCCAACCCAAGCCCAGCACACACAGCTGCCTCTGGACAGGGCAGTACTAAGATCACAAGCATGAGCATTCATGATCCTCCTTCATAAAGAAGACAGGCTGGCTCACGGTATTCATTTACATCACTGACCATTTTTAAGAGCTTTTTTCCTAAAAAATAAAAAAGAACCTTTTTTCTTCTCAGCTGCATTTATAACTGATCAGTGTATAAAAGTATTCCTAAGGCAACAAGTCTGCAGCAATGCACTTCTCACATAAGCATTTACAGAAGTAGTTTGCCAAAAACCAAATTTAATCTTGAATCTGTTTTTCTTTTGTTTGTGTTTTCCTTCTGCTGTTATTGCTGTCGATGGAAATGACTTTTATTCTCTTATGTTTATAGCTATCCGAGTTCACAGCCAAGCTTTTCATTAAATGCTTTAAAATATATTTCTCCTCCCACCCCACCTCATGGTGATACAGATGTCTCCAAGCAATAATAATGAAGGAAGGGAGGGGTGCCTGGGTGGCTCACTCAGTTAAGCAGCTGGGTTCGGCTCAGGTTATGATCTCGAGGTCCTGGGATCAAGCCTTGCATAGGGGGAGGACACTGAAGGGGTGGTCCCTGCTCAGCGGGGAGTCTGCTTTTCCCTCTCCCTCTGCCCCTACCTTCCACTTGTGCTCTCTAATAAATAAACACAGTCTTTAAAAAAAAAACAACACAGGAAGGTAGCATGATTCGCACAGTATGAAGACTAGCCAAGCCCATCATGCATCTCACATGCATCATCTCCACAATTCCCACAAAAATACCGCCAGACACTGCTCCAGCTCTGGTGAAGGCCAGCATGACACCACCTAGCCCTACGACCCTGTGCAATCCCCTCAGCCTCTCTGGGCTTCAGTTCCTCAAACCAGACAGACGGTGAGGTCACCGTGAGGAGGTCACGCATGTAGAACACTGCGTGCAGGCCCTGGCAGGTAGAAGGATGTCATCAACACTAGCTATTATTATTTCCTAAGTGCTATGTGGGAATGTCAATAGTCTAGAGTTATGTGCTAACTATAATTAAAGAAAAGTTGCAACAGTCAGATCTACAGCCTGATAGCTCATACCAGCAGCCACGAGTGCTGAAACCCTCGGCAGTGACAGCACACCTCACTCCAGACAATGAGACAGGAGATGAGCCACTTGTAATTAGGTCGGCACACCCAAACCCTCAGCCCTTCCAAGGATGTACTACACAAGTCGTTCAGAAGGGAGGGCTCTTCCAGTTAACTTTGTCTTAAGAAAGTGAACACTATAAAAAACAAACAGAAAACTACTTACAACTTTGTCTCATAATCTTTCCAAGCTTTGTCAAATGGCTTCTTGAGATCCTTAGGAAAGAGAAAATGAAACTGAGATCGAATTTATTTTTGCTCAAAGGCAGATAAATAATCCTGAAATAATATCTCAGCAGAAGCGCTTTCCTTTATAGGACATGGGAAGCTTGGCACAGACACTCTCACGCACGGCACAGCAGGATCACCCATGAGAAGCCTGAATAGGCAGGAAGGGTGAGCTTCTGGGCGATGCCCGTGAAGCAGGACCCAGCGGCTCCAAGGGACTGGGCCCCGGGGTTGCCGGTAGCGTGGCCAAGACTCAGCGCAGACTGCCCGCACCCACGGAGGCTCTCCCCGAGATTCTGGAAAATGCCTCATCTTATTTCTCAGTCAATAACACTATGTGAAGTGGCGCCTCTTTCACAATGATTGTTTTCCAAGTACTTTTTTAATGCTAAAAATGTTCCGAGTACCTTTCAAATACAAGTACCACTATGATCTTAAAAGAAAAAAAAAATCAATCCTTTCCAATTTAAGTCAAATTTCTGAACACTTACTCCTTTGACTCCCTTCAGGTCTCCTTTTAACAAGGAGTCCAAGGTGAAGATCACATTGTGGCTCAGACCCTGGAGCTGGAAAACAAAGCAAAGAGGGGAGATGGTTAGAGAGAAAATTCATATAGAATAATAAAATCAGTTACTGTTGACTGAGCATCTTACACATGGCAGGCTCTGTGTAAGGGGCTCTCGTGCACCATCTCAGTGGCCCTGAGGGCTGCCCTGAGGTGGGCAGTAAGACCAGCATCGTGTCCAGCATGCGGGCAGAGATGCCTGTACTCTGAATGACCACGCAGCATGTGTGCACCTGTCACCTGTAGACCTGTCACTGCTCCCCAACTAATGTGGTTGACCTTAATTTGACATTTCTTCAACTGCCTCAGAGGAAGGAGGGAGCCACACTACTGGCTTGTTCATATGCTTCTATGGCATCTGTCACTATCTGAAATTACCCGGCTTATATGTATACTCTCTGTCCCCCACCAGAACAGAACCTCAACAAGGGCAGGGACCTCGACTGTCCTACTCACTGTATCCTCGCTGTGCCCAGATCAATTTAAAAGACAAGATATTCAGGAAGCACAATGTAGAGCAAGGGTGCAGGTTTTTCACTGTTGCAAGGCAGTGGCCTGCGTGTCCTTGATTTTAAGATAGTACAAAAAGGGATCTACAGAGGAGAGGGTGATGAATCTGGCATTCAGCTAGAGAGAAGAGTGGCAGGGAAGCCAAGGGAGGGATGGTCAAGTAGGGAAAGAGTGAGCAAAACAAGGACTTAAAACGCTTTATGACATAGTCCTAAAGAGTGAAGGAGACCCCAGGCACTTTGGGGAAACCAGGTTCAGTTGTGTAGAACCAAGACCGCAGGGAGGGACCTATAGAACCAGGTTATAGCTGATGAGGTCAGTGGGCACGGCGCCTCATTCGGGAAATAATTTTACTCTTGGGTAGGAATGTACTCATTAGTCCGGCCACCAGCCAGCCAGCCACCCTTTCGTGGATCATTTATGGAGTACCTGGTTTGTGACACCTACCATGCTAGCAGCCGGCTAGGCAAAGGTGAATAAAACACCACTCCTGCCTTGAGAGGACTCACATCACAGTGACAGAGGAGGTCAGAGCACACAACCAACTCTTGGTACTACATGTGCTGTACAGAGGTGGAAGGATCAAGGCTGACACTTGCAGGCTTTGTGCAGGACCCGCTGCACCACATCTGTAACTCAAGGATGCTATAACCTACTGCAGATGGCTGCTGTGAAGGGGTTAGTTAATATACCTGACAAGCGCTAGCTTGTTCCCAGACACCTAGGAAGTGCTAAATACACGTTTATTTTTAAAGTCCAAACGGATGTTAAATAAGAGGTAAGATAAGAATAAGGCAATGTGGAGAGGACAGGGACACCTTCGGCCAACTCCTGCCTACTGTTCTCATGCTGGGCTTCCTGAAGCTGGCCATTCTACCTCTGCCCTCCTCGCCCACCAATGAACACACAAGAGAAGTTGTCCAGGGCACACACCACTAGGGGGCTTGTATCAAAATCTAACTCACTCTTCTTTCAAAGACAAAGAGATTCTGAAAAACCAAGACAATTCCATCTATGCAATTCTAGAGGAATCTGCCTGGGTGGCAGGTGCCAACAGCGAGAGAGCCACAGATTCAGAGTCTGTGTGCTGTGAGGTCAAGGGCATTGGTTCCTGGGAAGTGGGGTGAAAAATATCTTAGATATAATAATGGCTGTGGCTCTCCAAAGGGCCAGAGTACATAAACTTGATGTAGAGTGTATCTGTACTATTAAAACCTCACGGGAGAAGCGATTAGTCAAAAAATAGAAGAGGCACCCGGCTGGCTCAGTCAGTAGAGTGTGGCACTCTTGATCTCAGGGTTGTGAGTTTGAGCCCCACATCGGGTAGAGAGATTACTTAAAAATAAAATCTTAAAAAAAATTACTTAAAAAGGCTCCCTGGGATGGGGTGGGGCAGTCTGCAGATAATAATAAAGAAAAATAAAGCTGTAAAACAAATAATGGCCGTGGGTGTGAGATGGGAAAAATAAAGATTAACAGCACTCACTCTCTGCCACAGATGAGTAGCTGCAATAGTATTTTGCTCTGAATCCTCAGCAAGCTCATTCCTGAAATACAAGCCTCCTGCACCCCACTATCCTGCGGGTTCCAGGGGTTTGTGTGGATGGTGGTGACACAGGGGCATCCGTGCCCTCCACTAGTTAGGCAGCATCTACCTTTTCTTGGTTTGTAGATATCCTTGTTATTTTCTTCAAAACATTTACCATCCCTCACCATTTATACTGAGGCAGAGCTTAGTGCTTGTCAACAGGGAACTAGTTAAATAAATTATGGAAGCTTTAAACAATAGCCATAAAGATGAGAAAGTTCTTTATATCTAACTCCGGAAATATCTCCGAGATAAATTGTTATGTGATAAAAGCCAAGTGTAAAACAGCATTCATAGCATACAAAGTTTTGTGTAAAAAGAACAGGGACACCTGGCTGGCTCAGTGGGTGGAACATATGACTCTGGATCTCAGAGTTGTGAGTTCAAGCCCCATGCTGGGTGCAGAGATTAAACTTATTAAGTAAATAAAACTTAAAAAAAAAAAAGGGGGGGGGATCCCTGGGTGGCGCAGCGGTTTAGCGCCTGCCTTTGGCCCAGGGCGTGATCCTGGAGACCTGGGATCGAATCCCACGTCGGGCTCCCGGTGCATGGAGCCTGCTTCTCCCTCTGCCTATGTCTCTGCCTCTCTCTCTCTGTGACTATCATAAATAAATAAAAGATTTAAAAAAAAAAAAAAAAAGAAAAAGAAAAAGAGCCAAGAAAACTGGTTTATGTTTAAATTATTTCTGAAATGACAAGAGAGTAAGCTGCTGGTACTGGTTCCCTGCAGAGATAGAGACTGGATGTGTAAGGTCGGGAAGGGGAAAGAGCCTTTTACTGTGGACCTTTCTGCATGAAAAATTTTTTTTGTATCATGTACCGTATTGTTTGTCCAAAAAAGGGGAAAAATTCTGAAACAAAAAATGAGGCAATAGTGATTATAGGCCATTTTTTAACTTAGTCCTACATCAAGGTTTTCAGCAATGCCTCAAATTGATTGTGAAATGAAGCAGGGAAAAAAATACATTAATGTTATTGCCACGTTGGTCTGAAGGCTGTGTTGCAAAACAACAATGAAAGAATTATGAAACTCTGTGGTTAGTACTGAATATGGGAGTTGCTCGGAAGGAAAGGTCCCTCAAAAGCCATGTATTGACCACACAACAGACACAAGCTGTAAGCTTTCAATGACGCCGCTGTGGTCAGGCGTGGGGCAGGGGGTGGTAGGCTGTAGCTGCACGGCTGGAAAACCCCAAGAATTAAGAATTTCTCTGTGGTTATCCACACACATACTCTTGGGAGCTGATAAGAAACCAAGAAGGCCAAATATCGTGTATTATGAATGTAGAATCTTCCCAGGGATGAGCCTAGGACAAGGCCCCAGGAAAAAAAAATTGAGACTTAAACTCTGTTTACCTTATTTCCCAGGAAAAAGCAGGTTAAGTTGCAAAAACTGGCAAAGGAGACTGGTTTTGTTTTGTTTTGTTGAAGATTTATTTGAGAGAAAGCAAGAAAGCGTGAGCCGGGGGAGGGGCAGAAGGAGAGAGAGAGAGAGAGAGAGAATCTCAAGCATCGCGTCCCATGGTGAGTGCGGAGCTCACTGTGGGATTCGATCTCAAGAGCCTGAGATCACGATGTGAGCCCAAACCAGGAGTTGGATGCTAAACCCACTGAGCACCCGAGTGCCCCCAAGGGAGACTGTTTTAAGTACAAAGTGAATAACAACTACCAGTCATTATGAAGATATGGAGTGAAATCAAAGAGAAGACAAACTAATTTCAAGAAAAGGAAACTTTTAAGAAATATTTACTGAGGGACCAAACCAAATATCCTTCCCTGGAGATCTCAATGAAGAGAAGACCTATTTTCTCCGATATTTGAAGGAATTGTGTGTGACAGCGACGGACTACAGGACCTCATGGTTGTAGGATTCTGTGATTCTCCTGCTTTTTTATTTTCCAGTTCTTTCAGGAATCCTTCCCATGGCCTGAACAAGGCTTGCAAACTGATGTGTAGCAAAAGCATCTTCAGGGCGACCGAGAGGAGGCCAACATAACACAGCAATAAAACAAGTGGACAGACTTCCTGTATCACCTTCATTATCTGCAGTGGATTTTTTTTAAAAGCCTCTCAAATGTATTATATCATTATTTCCCATTAATTTTACTAAAATTCTATTGATTAATCCATCCCCATTTACTCAAGTTCCAACCTATTTCCTTTCCTTTAATGATCAAGCTGAATTAACCTCAGCTCTTCCCATGAGTCAAGATAACATGAGGCCAAAGGGCAGGTTTCTAAAAGCACCTTCTTTCCCATTTTCTTAAGCAAATGCATTAACAGCCCTCCAGGAATGATGTCTGCGTGTGGTGAATATATCTGTTTTCCAAACAAGCTGCTGTTTCCTTCCTCACAAAGAGGAAACGTCCCCTGTGAGGGTATATATCAAGCCCAAATAGAAATTTGGAATAAAGACAGGAGGCTGAGGTCTATCCTTTCATTATGCAGAAGTGGCCTGTTGAAGCAAACAAACTGTAATTAATACTGGTTTTGATCAAAATAACCACTTGTTCCTTACAACTGCTAAGACACCACCAGACATTATACAAACAGCCCCGTCATCTCAGACATTAGAGAGGACTTCATGAACAGCTTTCTTCTATGCATCTGCCCTGATTTTTTTAACCCCTTTAGAGTTTTACTACAAAATAAAATCATCCTATTTCTTTACTGATTTATACCACCTGTCTTTCCTCTCCAGAAGGTATGCTTTTTTTTTTTTTTTTTTAAGATTTTGTTTATTTATTCATGAGAGATAGAGAGAGAGAGAGAGAGAGAGGCAGAGACACAGGCAGAGGGAGTGCCCCATGTGAAACTCCAATCAGGACTGCAGGATCACGCCCTGAGCCAAAGGCAGATGCTCAACCGCTGAGCCACCCAGGCAGGGTCCCTAAAAGGTGTGCTTCTTAATTAAGGGGAGGCATCTCATCTATTTTGTCCCTTAACTGACCAGGTCTTAAAGCAGCTGCAGGTCACCACGCTGTTTCTGGCTTGCCTGTGGGCCTGTGAGGCCCCCTGCCACCTCCCCAGGAGCACAGGTAGAGGGGGCAGTGACTCAGCAGCCCATCCTTCCCTTCCCCATGGTGAGAGCAGCACAGCTCTCTACAAATGGTGCCCCACGACGCCCACGTGCACATGGCACTGTATCAATTAACGAGGACAGAATTTGCTTGCTTTGTCATCCTGCATTAATTCTGACATTCCTTCTCCATTGCCCACTGGTTTTCTCTCCTTCCTCTCTACAGACAGAAACAGTTTTGCTGAGAAGTAAGGCTAATGCAAATGTGCTGACTTGCTCAACGCATTGGAAAATCCAATTAAAATAATGAGCCAGCTCCCAGCAGTTAAGTCTACGATTCCCTGGAATAAATTAGGTATTCCGTCTACTGTGTTAACTCCTTCACGGCACCCTGTGGTCAGGCCATTTCCAGGGTGTGATGATACACAGGGGAAGAGTTCTCAATGGGAGCTGAGAAGCCCAGAGGAAGCATGTGGCCACTTAAGCACTCTTGGCCTGGGTGACTTTGGGCAAACTATTAACTTTACTGATTCGGCTTCCTGATTTTAAAATGGGTGTCCTGGCACCTTCCTCCACTAGCTCAGGCTGGTGTGTTAGGATCAAGGAGAATGGATACCAACAAAGTTCCCCCTTTGCAGCAGGCCACGGGGTTGTCGGCCCCTACCCCACTCTGCTCCTGATAACCCTCAATATGTTATTAAATAACGTGTTCAAACACACTGAGATAGTTAAGTGGAGGGATCAAACCACAGACCAGGGCTACCTCCAAAGTCAGTGAACTGTCTATAGCACTATCTTCCTGCTGATTAGCAGAAGACTATGCTTCTTGCCGATGTTTTGAAGACTATGATATACTACATACATGAATGGACAATTCTCATCAGCACTGACTGACCTACTGAACTAATAAGCCTTATTGTATTTGGTTGCATATGCATTAGGGGGAAACAAAGAATACTGCTCACAGGTTGAGGGCACTTACAAATCCAACACAGATGAGAGTTCATGTTCCCACCTCACCTCACTGCTCACACATCTGTACCAATTGACGTTTCACAGCTACTGGAGTGCCCAGTGTTCACATGGCCAAGCAGGTGACATATACGTCATGAGGTGTGTCCCTGGACAAGTCATTCAACCTTTTAGAGAGTCGCTCTCCTTGCTTATAGTGGGGCTAATAAGGGCACCTGCTTAAAAGTGTTACAGTACGGATACTGGGTGCTATGCACGTGAAATCCTGCATAAAACAGACTCTTAAAAAATGTAACTAGGTTTACTTTCTCATGCTTGAAAAGTTCAGAGGTATTAGTGGGAAAAAAATACAATGACAGCGTTTAAAATTCTAGAATAGATCTTTTGAGGCTGGGGTGGAGGCTGGGAGGACTCCCAAATGTCCTTCATGTTGCACCACATTCTCTCCAATGGTAGGTTTTATGGTTGTTTCCCTGGTTCGTTCTGCAAGAGAGTCTCTACGAACCGTAAGGTAATGCATCCTATTATATACCATGCTCTAATCCAGGCAAAGCAGCCTGAATTAGATTTATTAAAGTGACAGATGGTACTGTGTTTAACATATGTTACCTAAAGTTTTTGCTCACAACAATTCAGTAAGATGATTCTTGGTCTCACCCAATTAACAAGGAAACAGGCTCGGAGAGGTTAAGTAACTTGCCCAAGGTCAAACAGCAAATATGCAGATGATTAGGTTTTTAATTAACATTTTTACTGACTCCATTCTCATTTCTTTGTTTTTAAGATGTATTTATTTATGATAGAGATAGACACAGAGAGAGAGAGAGGCAGAGACACAGGCAGAGGGAGAAGCAGGCTCCATACGGGGAGCCCAAAGTGGGACTCGATCCCGGGTCTCCAGGATCGCACCCTGGGCCAAAGGCAGGCGCTAAACCGCTGAGCCACCCAGGGATCCCCTCCATTCTCATTTCTTGAGTCCTACTATTCAAGTGATCTTTTAAAGTGACTATCAGATCATATCACTCTTCTCCTCAGAACCCATCAATGGTTTCCTATGGACCCAGACTCAAATCCAACCTCCAGGCAGAGTCTAGCCCTGGCAACCTGTCTGAAGCCCCTCTACCCATTCCCACTGCCCATCAATCATGCCACCCCTTCTTTTGGTTCTTGATCAGTTAAGCTCTCTCCCCCTATGCACATGCTTTACCCTTAGCCTGGACCACTCTTCCTTTGGCTACGGACAAAGAGTCTCCTACTTTAGTCTCCATGCCTCCTCTTCAGTGAGGTCTTTTTTTTTTTCTCTTCAGTGAGGTCTTGAGCCCATTCTACACATCTCCCTCCTCCCTGATTTCCCTTTAGTCTCAATTAGGCAGAATAGGCTCACGTTCAGAGAACAGTGCATTTTACGGGCACTTGATTGTTTCTTTAGTGTCTAGAGCAAAGCCTCTTGAAGGCAGGAGCTATGGCTGTTTTGCCTACTACTATGTTACATCAAACCCCTAGGACAGCACAGGCACACTATATATATATATTTTTTAAAGATTTTATTTATTTAGTCATAGACACACAGGGAGAGAGGCAGAGACACAGGCAGAGGGAGAAGCAGGCTCCACACAGGGAGCCTGATATGGGACTCGATCCCAGGTCTCCAGGATCACACCCCAGACTGCAGGCGGCGCCAAACCGCTGCGCCACCGGGGCTGCCCCACACTATATATTTTTATCTTTATTTAGATTTTATTTATTTATTCACGAGAGACACAGAGAGAGGCAGAGACACAGGCAGAGGGAGCGGGTTCCTTGCAGGGAGCCTAACGTGGGACTCGATGACGGGGCTCCAGGATCACACCCTGGGCCAAAGGTGGCGCTAAACAGCTGAGCTGTCCCAGCACAGACACATTAAATAAAATGTTTTTGACTGAATAAATGGCTGAATAAATGAATTCTTCTCCATGCCTGGGAAAGCTATTCCAAGGCTCCGAAGTGTTACAGAATCTGAACCCATTTTGGTCTTCCGGGAGCACTCTGTACTTCCAGATTAGAAGGTGGGGACGTGGGGACACATTTAGGAGAAGAGCAGAAGATTGCTTAAGAATATGGCTGGGGGTGATAGATCAGACCAAGGGTACCTTCCATCCAGCAGCCACCAGGCCTTGTTTGACAACTGGGGAAGAAGGGTGTTCTAGACTTGAACCTGCCTCCACCTGGCTCTGTGGGTATAGGCTAGTCACTTCTTGTTTCTGCCACTGATAAAACAAGAGGTCTACAAGGTCTCTAATATACCTTCTGGTTATAGTACTCCTATAGCTTAAAATGAGTTACTGAGATACCACTGAATGCACTAGAAAAAAATCCAGACCAACTGAATGAGAGCAGCCAGAGAGAGATACTCACGCTGTCTCACAAGCAGGATATGGCACTGTCCCCCTACCACCAACAAAGTAACAAAAACAGTAACTACACAATTCTGTAGTGATGCAGAAGAGTTAGAAGGGTCAGTTTATAGTTCCTATCAAAATCCTAGATCTTTTTATATTGTCTGTAATGTCTACTATAAAACTTCTGGCACAATATAAACAGACCCTTTTGAAAAAGTCTGAAATATCTCAAGAAAAGTAAGCTTCTTTAACCAGAGCAAGAATAGATGGGACTACCAGGGTCTTGGGTCCCAGGTAGTTTCTTCCCATTTTCTGACTGACTCAAACTATAGTGAAGGAAGGAGAAATATAAATGCATGAACTGAATTCACATAGTAATGAAGGCTGACACTGAAATAATCCATTGTCACAGCACATGTAGAAATTTCAAATGATGCCCTCGACTCTTGTTCTCAACAGTGAGAACACGGCAATAATGGAGATGTTGAAAGTAGGAGACTGGGTAAATAAATCCTGGCGCAAATAAATGATGGACATTCTATGGAGCTTTTGGAAATGGGGTCGTGGATACCACTGAGGGATTCTGCAGACCCGCTGAGGGACAGTCACTAACCATGGGAGAGGCTCTAGGCTCCTAACCCCATCTCAACCACAGTTACTATGCTTTAAGAGGCTGTATGCTTCCAACTAAGCAAAGGTCTGAGGCTACAGGGCTTTACAAAACCAGAAAACATTTTCAAAATATATAAATAAATGAAAAATCAGGTTATAAAATAGCACTATAGTATGAAACCAATGTGGTTAAGAAGTTATGGAAATAAACACACGTACAAAAAACGATTTATAATAAGGAAAAGGTTAGAAGATACAGATGGCTCTATCTCAACACATACACAGTGGATTGTAAGGCTACTGTGATTTTTATTTCAGTGTTTTTTTCCGTGTATGTTCTAAACTTTTCAACAATGAACTGGTATTTTTGTATTTAGAATATTATAAAGAAATACGACACAAACACAAGAGGGCGATATAATCAACCAGCAGTCGATTTCTCATTCAACTTGTTATTTGACTTATTAATACAACATAGAAGCCAGGGGGTAGGTATAAAAATAAAACTAATGAATTAGGAAGTGAATTTGGCAGGAAAAATGACAGCTTCTTCTCTGCAACACTAGAATTCTGTATCTCTGTCCAGAATGACCATCCTTCCCTTACCAAGTCTGGTCCTCCAACCACTGGGTGTTTGCATCACCCAGAATGAAATCTCAATTCGAATTAATCAGACACTCTGAAGGGGCACCCGACAACCCACGCTGAAAACAGCTTTCTAGGCATGATGGCACCACTGCTTCACACTAAGGGCTGTCCAAAGTAGAAGGAAAACCAAAGTTCTTTTAGAGAAGGTAAGATCTACAGTCAAAATATGGAAATCAGTTGTCCAGGGTCTAAGGCATAATTACCATGAAAACAGAATGGAGGTGCAGTCTAAGGTGTAATCACCACAGGAAATACACAGGAGTGACTGCTCTGGGTGTAGGGGAGGAAGACCTATAGCAAAGGGGGGCTCAAATTATACCACTATGCTACAGGCATCAGGAACTGACAAGACTGAATTAAAGCAAAAAACGCAATTCTACTGGAAGTTTCACGGAGAAAAATGGGTAGGTGTGAGAGTATCGAGGAATATGGGAATTCCTTAATGTAAAATAATGCAATTATATTTTGTCTAATTCAATTTGAGCAAATGAAAGGTTAGATCTCCTACATCAAGAATGAAAATGAAAGCACTATTATCCCTTGCATTATGTGCAGCATCTGATTCCATTTGAGGATAATTATAAGAAAAGGGGGAGTAGCTAAGACTTTTAAGCCCAAGAAAAATGGGAAAGCAAAAGGAAGAAAGGCCCAGGCAGCTAGGCCTTTGCTGAAAAAAAAAAAAAAAAAAGACATTTCGACCCTAAGGATTTCCCTATTGTGCTTGAAACGATCGATCGACTGGTTCACCATCAACTTTCAGACCCTTAATTTCATTTCCATGCATGTCATCTGCAATTTGCTATGGTTAAACTAGAACAAAACCATACTGTAGGTGACATCAAATTCTATTTTCCTTGCCTTCAGCGAACATCTTTATCACACACTGTATGTTTGACAACAATAAACTTTTACTTAGCACCTTCCTAACACACTGAAAAATATAAAATAAATGAGTGCAAGCACTCAGGCCTCACCACATGTCACAACAGGAGGACACAGCAATGCTTCATTGTAAGACACTGTCTTCATTTAACCAAGTTGGGAGAGCAGGGAAGCAGAGAAGGGCTGCTCCCTTTGACTGGACCGCCCTCCTCTGCTTGCTCCGTATCTGGTGCTACATTTGATCCTCACTGAAAATGCTTCAATTAGCAATAATCGCACCTCAGATAAACCTCATTGGCTATGATACTGTCACGTGCAAAGCTTGATCCTCATTGAAAATACCAATCCAAATAATTTGCTTCAATGGTGGCTGTAATATTCACCACCAGTTGATATATTTCTAGGCCAGCCTTGCAGAGAAAGAATCTTTTTTGGATATTATGCCTGTGATGCCAACTGCTGCCAGGACACACACACACACACACACACACTTTCTTTATTTGCAGGCAGCAAAAAATAGGAAGTGTACAATACCTGGGCGCATCCCCATGTTCATTTTTTCCTATAAAATGAAGTATTGCTTTAGTGTAAACTATTAAAATATAGTCTGTGTAAACAGTCTCTTAAACAGAAAGTGACAGCTAAGATCAGCACAGTGCTCGGAACAGGGTGGATATTTAGTAAACGCTGGCTAAGTCAAGACAATTTAGAAAGTCTTTACTTAAAAAAAAAAAAACAATGAAACAACAAAACACAACAGGGGCACATGGGCAGCTCAGATGGTTGAGCCAATTCTTGATTTTTGGCTCAGGTCATGATCCCGGGGTCTAGAGAATGAGCCCCACCTCAGGCTCTGAGCAAGAGCAAGCAGGAATCTGCTTCAGATTCTCTCTCCTTCTGTTCCTACCCCCACTCATGCTCTCTCTAAATAAATAAAATCTTTTAAAACGAGCAAAAACAAAACAAAACAACAAAACCCCTGGAATATAGACTTTTACCTCATTCTCTAAATATCAAATGTATCAACCAATGCTTAATGCTCTTTAATGCTTCTAGTTCAGGAAAAGCCCATCTGCAAGCCTAAGAGAACAGTTTTATAAACATCTATTAATTATTTATGGTTTAGTTCAAGGTGTCTCTTCTGGGAAGCCTTTCTTGATACTCTTATTTTCTAGGTGAATAAATGAGTGAGTAACTGAATAAATGATTGGGACCCAGCTTGAGAAATGGTGGAACAGAAACGTGAACTCAGTTTTATCTGACTTCAGAGTCGTGCCTTTCTGCTAGCCCTCGGAACTTTCAATGGCTTAACACAGCCGGGCAACCAGTCAATAAAAGGGCCTATTCATATCTAGCAGAAGATGTAAGCTACTGGTTCAAGGCTGGATCAGCAGCCTGTTTCTTCATGGTTCACCTAAAGGTACCAAAAGGCACCAAAGGACATAATCTGAAAGAAGCAAAGTGTAAAGAAGCAACCACCTTAAATGAAGTATTAATTACTTCATTACAGAAATTATTAATACAGAATTAATTATACAGAAATTAATTAATACAGAAAGTATTAATTACAGAAATTACGTGTTGAAATGTAAACAAGAAATAAATTCCAGAAGAGCAGATATAAAATGGGATAGAATTAAAACAAACACAACACATGAAAGGGGATCACCTGATCCAGAAAGCATCTAAATCAGCGTGCCTCAAAGGGGTTCCATGGGAAGTTAATGTTTCTTATACAGGAATATCTGTGGTCAAATAGGTTAAAAAAAAATGGAACTGTACAGGTCTCTTTGATAATAGGAGGTCTCCAAGCCTTTAATTCACAAAAGGGCACTGCAAATTCCCAAGAGCAATATGTAGTACTTTTCAATCTGGAACAATTACAAAAAAAGGTGGCATGGAGTTAGAATTTCGGGGAAAAACTCAGAGGGAAAGGCGCCTCAGATTCTGATATTCGTGTTCCCAGGCAGAGGGAGCCAGATGTACTAGGCCTAGCACGGCCACCACACACGGCTGCATAAGGTGTACGTAGCTTGAAACGTCCACCTGACTTGTATATGCCACCAGCCATGCTCCGCTCACTAATCTGTGTCCCTGGTGCTGACATCAGCCCAGAAGAAGGTGCCCTAGCTGGGTGGCAGTACCTGCCCAAAACTCTGGGTCTGGAGTGGGTCATCTCATCCAAAAGCTACCTAAAGCGGAGGTGAGGAGAAACTCAGAGGCAACACCCTGCAGAGGAATCTAAATCCAGTTCAAGAGAGAACAGGTAATCTCTGCCAGGTGGACGGAATGGCAGGATCAAGGTAAGAGGTGAGGCCTGGGATGGGAAATGGGCAACAAGGAAGGGTGGCAGCGATCAAAGGTGTGTGAGGCTGAGTTTGGCGGAATTCTCTGAACAAAGGAAAATATCTGCATTTGCTTTTCACAATGGCCTCCAGATTTGGGCCTGGAAAAGGAGCTCTAGGGGCTTCTGGGACCAAGATCACGAGCACAGAAGGCTGGTAGTTATCTCAAAACAGCGTCTGCCTTACTCCTACAACGTCTGGACCACAGTCTCCCTTGCTGTCCTTTAAATCAATACTTTTTACTTAAATAAATTAAAAGTGAACCTTCTATTAGGCCCATAAAATGATGCCCACATTCTTGAGTCAGTCGAGTGCACGGGCTCTGGAGAAGATCACCTCGGTCTGAATGCTAGCTGCGATGCCTACCCTAGTCCTCTGTGCCTCTGTTTTCTCTACTGGTCGATAAGGGTGAGTGTGGCTGCTACCCGGTAGGGCTGCTGTCAGGAGCAATGAGGCTGACACAGACACCGTCACCAAATACTGTTTGCTCCTTTCTGTTTCCTGTCCCCTGCCAGGGGGGCTGAGAACACAGTTTAAGGGGGTGAACTAGTACGGGGGAAGCGGTGTTGGGCCTTCACATGATTCTGTAGTCTCTCTTGTGCCATGGCACACCCTGTGGTCACGGGGCAGCCTCCAGGTGCCTCGGTCTCTGCATGACTGCAGCGTGGGGAGCAGACCCCTCTCGGCAGACGTGGGACCTGAGGAGGAAAGACCCCCTGACCATGTGGAGCCACATCCTAGCCACATAAAGTGCTTAATTAACACAGTGCCTGGAGTACAGTAAGCACGCTCTAAATACGCTATTATTATTATTTATATACATAACATTTAACTATAGGAATAAGGAAAACTTTACCAGCCTGAAGGTCTCTGAGGGTGAGACCAGCTCAATCTTTGAGATACTGATATGCAAATGTTAGGGGCATTCCCCATCTGAGTGCCCATCTGAGGCTTCCTCCTCCAGGTTCAGTCCTCTCCCAGGGCTAAGGAAACCTTCTCTAACAAGTGACCAGTTTCTTTCTCCTTCCCCCCCATTTCCTTCTCCCTTCTTTTCATTCCTTTCTCATAGAACCACAGCTCTAAAACCTAAGTCTCTGCTTGCATCGAGATGCTGTTCTGAGTCTGTTTCAAGTGGAACGACACCCGACAACCACAAACACATACATTTTAAATGAAAAATGTTATTCATTGCATACAAAAGTTACAAGATGGAAATTCAATCCTGTTTTTTTTTTTTTTTTTTAAGATTTTATTTATTTATTCATGAGAGACACAGAGGGAGAGGCAGAGACACAGGCAGAAGGAGAAGCAGGTTCCATGCAGGGAGCCTGATGCGGGATACAATCCCGGGACCTTGGGATCACAACCTGAACCAAAGGCAGATACTCAACCACTGAGCCACCCAGGTGCCCCTCAATTCTTATCTGAGCTTCCTATTGACATTGTTTATAATGTTAATCCTTAAAAAGAAAAAAAAAATCCAAAAGAAAAATAAACCATTTTTAAGTTGGGCATAGGGATACCATAGGATTTCTGTATATTGGATGTATTTATTTATGACAAGGTACCCCTGTACTAATGAATGTAAAATTTGAATTCTGTACTGATAATTGATTATAGCTTAGTTATACAATGAAATATACTATGTAGTCTGTTACAGTGATTTTGAAATTTTATTTGTATAGTCCTAGAGAGCTAACAGGCTTTAAATAAAGTTTGCAAAGCATGCATATAAGTTTTATTTATTTAAAAAAACTTTAAAGATTTATTTTAGAGTGACAGCATGTGCATGAGTGGGGAGAGGCAGAGGACAAGGAAAGAGAGAGAGAGAGATAGAGAGAGAGAGAGAATCTCAAGCAGACTCCCCGAAATGTGGGGCTGGAACTCATGACCCCCAGACTATGACCTGACCCCAAACCAAGAATTGGATGCTTAACTGACTGAGCCACCCAGGTGCCCCAAGTTTGTTTTTTTCTAAAACTCATTTGGCAGCAAAACCTGATCTAATCTGAATTCACGTGGCAGTAAACTGGCCTGAATTGAGGTGAGACTCTTCAGAGTCTTCATCTCACTTCAGGTAAATATTCACAAGTTTTGTTGCAGAAAACAGATTGTGTTTAATTATGAGGAAATGCCCGAAATGTCACAGGGGGTCAGAGGAGGGATGTTATACAATATACGGCATGTGCACCCTGCCACCACTCTAGAATCTGTAAAATTCTGAATTTACCTGTTTCTCTGTGTATAAATCTATAAAACAGTATATCCAAAGGACAGTATATTATTAGTATTAACAGAAGCCAGGATAATACAATCATTTTTATTTTATTGAAATTTTTTCCATATTTCTCACAATTTTATAAGTAAACATGTACAACTTTTTATAAGAGAAGAGGAAAAGAAAACCTCCCACTTATCCACGTGGATAGACCTCATTTCATGAAAGGTCTCACAATATCCACTACCAGTGAAGCATGTCAGGACAGGAGGGGAACGTCTGGCAGATCAAATGCTAAACCTTTCCAATTACGATTACCATTCTGCAAAAAGATAAGGTTGTTAGGACGTATTCTATAATCCAGGGGCTGCCAATTGCCTGTTGAACATACTCATGCTCTCTACATTTTTCAGTATTTCAAAGGCGACTTGAGACATAATTTGTTAGCTATAAATTCAGATCCAACCTGCATGTTTCTTAGCTATTCTCATTTGAGGGGGAAGAAGAAAAGAAAAATTAAAAATAAATCCTTAACTTGACCACATACCCTGCAGTCAGACATTGCAAACAGGAAATGCTATGCAGCTGGAGAAATCTTTCCTTTGCTTCAACAGCTCTGAAGTAATAACTGCTCTCTAACTGTTAAAGGTGACTGAGGCTCTTATGCAAACTCCAGAATTATCCAAAGGCTCAGGGAAGAGAAGGCATGGATAGTCCTGGCTGGACCACAATCCTTCTAGGCACCTCCTTTTAAAAGAGGTCTTACATATATTTTCTACAACTGCTGCTACCCTGGGGGTCTTGGGGTATGGTTCAAATAGTTTTCCTTACCCACTGAGAATCTATTTCAATCTACCACTTATTCCTTTCCCAACCCATTTTGTGCTTTGGTGATTAAGCGGATGCAATCCTCTGTTGAGTCCTTAATTTCTTTCTCTGGATCACAGGGAATGATGGCCTGATGCTGGCAGGAGAGCCAACCTAGCACTATTTAGTAAGCAATAACTTTACTGCTTTCTTTGCAATGACTTAAAAATGAAAAAAAAAGACTGAATATAATTTTGGTTCTGTGTATTTAACCAAATGAATAACATAAAATACTTAGAAACAACTAAAACTCTAAAAGATCACCCTTTCTTTTCTTTTTTCCCCTTTTTAACAAGGAAGCTGCATTGTAAAGAAAATCTTTATCATTAATACGTTAACTACTAAATGACATTAAAAATAGAAGGAATGGAAGGTACAAAGGCATGGAAACAAGAAATGGTCTGGAATCCAGAGACAAGTCATGTGTTATGTCTGGAGCTGGCTCTGACTACGAAGGCATCTTTCACTAGAGGAAGGATGAATTCATAGAGACTGGTCAATCAACTAAAGAAATATTTCTAATCATTAAAAAAAAAAAAAAAAAGCTACTATCTACTAAGCATATACTGTGAGCCAAATGCTAGGACAGGCACTTCGCATAAAGGCCTGTACACTTAAAAGCAGGCCACACATGTATTAAAATCATCAACAAAATCGATCATGTCCATATTTCTCTGGCTTCTCGCCACTAAGAGGCAGCATTCCCTAGCTGTAATCACATGTGACAAAGGCTGGCTTCAATGTTTAGGGAACAGTGACCCAAAAAGGACTTTATTAGTTTGTTTTGTTTATTTATTTATTTATTTTCACAAAAAGGACTTTAACTACAGAGAACAACTGAAAACAGGGAAAGAGTGGTTTAGAAAACCTACTGAAGTGCAAAGGAAGTGGGAATACAGATCTGAGGTCACAGCAGAGAAGTGAGGTCTTGGGTTTTGCAGGGCACATTTGTTTTACGTTGGAATTTCCATATAACAACAGCTTTTATCATTCAAGATAAAATGTCTGTCTCTCTGACTAGAATTGGACGATTTATATACTTTTACATAAACTTTCCATTTTACAAAGTTTACAAACTCACAAAAAGTCGCAAGAAGAGGACAGAGAGGTCCCTTGTGTCCTCACCCAGCTTTCCCCTAGGGCAATATCTTATACTTTACAAAGTCAACAGCTTCCATAGGACATTTTCCAAACCCAGGAAGCAACACTGGTATGAAATGATCAACTAGGCTACAGACCTGACTTGAATTTCACCAGCCTTGCATGCACTCATTTTGTGGTACGTTTGTATGTGGTTCTGTGACATTTTACCACATATATAGGTCGGGATAACCACATCACCACCAAGTTAAGAGAATTCTTCTATCAACACAAAGGAATTCCCTCAGGCTACCCATTTATATAATCTTACCCCAGACCCCTCCTCCTCCAACCTCTAATCAGAGAAATATACAAATGGTGATGTTATCTTTTTTTTTTTAAAGATTTTATTTATTTATTTATTCATGATAGACAGAGAGAGAAAGAAAGAAAGAAAGAGAGAGAGAGAGGCAGAGACACAGGCAGAGGGATAAACAGGCGCCATTCAGGGACCTCAATGTGGGACTTGAACCAGGGTCTCCAGATCACACCCTGGACCGAAGGCAGCGCTAAACCACTGAGCCACCGGGGCTGCCCAATGGCAATGTTATCTTGATGAAAGTCACCCTTTTATGGAATTTGTTATTTTCACTTTAAGGTGTCAAAAGCACACAGGAAGCAAAAGACACAAGACCTTTATGCACATATATGGGTTGTCCTACTGGACAGTAAGTCCTGGGTCCTCCCTCTGCCCTAGTACTGGGGCTGCCATCAAGTAGATGTCCCAGCTCTGGCTCTCACCACAGGGGCGGAATGACATTGCCATGGGACAGGGGCTGAACTGCTCAGGATGATGAATCCATTACAGGGGGTTCTTCAGAAAGTTACATCCTCTCAAGTTTCAAAATCTGTAATTCGTCCCAACTAGGGGAAGTGCAAATGCTCTAATGCCAACACTAAGTGAAAACTAAAGTTCCTTACAACATATGATTTCATCTATTTGGAGTGGGGGAAGGTATAGAATAGTGGAATAGAAAGATAAACCCCAAATATCAATGACTGGTTATCTCTGGGAAGGAGGAATATAAAAAAGACACTGCAATTTTCTCTTTGGATTCTAAATTTTTCCCATCAGGCAAGTGTTCTTTTTATAATAAGAAAAATAAATACATAAATAAAGTTCTCCTGCAGTGGCTATTAATGTCCCAGCAGTATTAATATTAATGGAGTCTGTTAATATGGTAACAGCCCACTGTGTGTGACTCAAGGTCTCTGCAGCTTACACAGTTTCTCAATGTGTGTGGAATGATGATCCTCACACAAGCACAGCATAAGGAAGGTATTTTTCTCATTCTCCCAATGAGGACATTCATGTCTGTAAGTTAGGTCATGTTAATCCGCTCAAAGCCAGGGCCAGAATCACAGCAAAGCTTTGATTTCTTATGCCAGTGGGCTTTAAGTGGGTGGTCCATAGGCCTAGGGTGCCCCAACATCAGAAGTACTTTCATAATAATACTAAGAGATTTTATCTGACTTTTCCACCATTAGATATTAGCACTGACAGGACGAAAGTAATGGAGGTGAAATCACTGGTGTCCTGATATGAACCAAGGCACTGCTTGACATCAACCTACGTCACTGTATTCTCATGGTCTCGCTCTTGCAGGAGGAAAAAAAAAAAAGAGGCTATTTTCATTTAAAAATGTCCATGATGAAATGGTAAAAATTACTGACTTGTTTACATATCAATCCCTGAGTATATCTTTCTTCTATTCTGTTTGATATAATAGGAAGTATGCACAAAGCACTCTCGGGCACACCAAAATATGATGATTATATTGAGAAAAAGCACTTAGGCAATATTTTCAGTTGCAAGCTAAAATAGCTAATTTTGTCGGTCAGCTTTTTTTCCCCTCCCTTTTTCTTTTTTTAGGGAGAGAAAGAGGAAGAAAGTGAAATAGTATACGCAAGTGGGGGCAGGAGGGAGAAGGAGAATCTCATGCAGGCTCTGTGGTTAGTGTAGAGCCTGACCTTAGGATCCTAAGATCATAACCTGAGCCAAAACCAAGAGTCAGATTCTTAACAGACTGAGCCCCCCAGGTGCTCCTTGTCTGTCAGCTTTCTAAGGGGACATTATTTCTTTCCTTGAAAGAATGACTGACAAACTGGTACTGAGATGTGGGAATCTGGCAAATATTTTCTCAAAAATGAATAAAGTGAGCCTATCACACATAGGGTTTCAGATTCACATTGCTGTAAAGAAACTAACTATAAAGAAATTAACACTTGTCAAGTTTCGACACAGTATCAAAGAACAGTGATAATCACCTGAATTCTTAAAATACTCCTCTCTCTTCTCAATATATAGACTCGTGTGAGGCTGTATTTATTTGTCTACCTCAACCGAACTGCTTATTGCAACAAAAAGAATTAAGTGACTTTAACATACCTCAATTTTAAATTATAATACACTAAGTATAGATAGAAATGGTCCACATTAACAAGATCTCTTCAGTGCCCTTGATCATTTTTTTTAAAGATTTTATTTATTTATTTATTCATGAGAGAGAGAGAGAGAGAGAGAGAGAGAGAGAGAGAGGCAGAGACACAGGTCGAGGGATAAGCAGGATCCATGCAGGGAGCCAGATGTGGGACTTGATCCCAGGTCTCCAGGATCCAGCCCTGGGCTGAAGGTGGTGCTAAACCGCTGAGCCACCGGGGCTGCCTGCCCTTGATCATTTTGAAGATTGGGGTCCTAAGACCATAAGTTTGTGAACCACTGGCTAATACTCTCTCTTTTTCCAATCTATTATAACTCACTGAGGGAAATGAAAGGGAAAAAATAGACAAGCCAGAATTCTGCAAGCTAAACACAAGCAGGGGTTGATGGCAACTCACATAGGTTCTAGTTAAGCCAGGTGAGCGATTAGCATCCACAATCTACAAAGGCAATGCTGTTGCTCTGTAACTGCTGGGGGGCAGCATCGCTGAACCACTGCAGGTCAAGGAACCTGAACTCAAGCCCCCACTCTACTATTTCCCAGGCATATTATTTTTTGGAGATTTGATGCACTTATCTGCAGAATGCGATAGGACTATCCATACCTGCCATTCCCTGGGGAGCTGCCATGAAGATTGAAGAAGACGTAATAATAAAATAATTACAAATAATACATAATTATAAATAATATAAAAGTTTGTATTTGTTAAGCAAATTCCACATACCATGTACTGTGTTTGGAGACTGAATCCTGTGATCTCATTGAAGTCCCAATGCTACCAGGTAACAGGTGAGGAAACTAGCCCTGGAGTTCAACCATTCGCCTGAGGCTGTAAGGGGACCTGCGCTTCCAGTCTCAGGGAGATCCAACTTCCACCCACCAGTGAGAAGTGGGACGAAGAAATACAGCCTCAGCCCTGTCTGACATTGACGCCAACATCTGTGCAGCACTTGGGAGTTTTCACAGAACTTCCCACCCCATCATCCTACCTTCTACAATCACTGAAAGATAGGAAACAAAAACAAACTTTCTACGTGGTGATGAGATCGCTATCATCACTGACTTAGTGGGTCATATTTCTCAGGACCAACCCTTTACATATCCCTCAACATGACACACTTGCAATATGAGTTACTTACAAGCAACACGATGGACGTTTTTCTCTTTCCACAGTTAGTCGAAAGTAGGAAGCGAGACCTGACCCCCAAACCTACCTTTTCCTCTCTATTTTAAGTAAGGTTTCAATAAAAACTAATGAAATAATCATCATATGGACTATCTTAGTTAGAAAAATGACATTTTCTAATATGTACCACAGACCCTGGAACACAACAGACATTTGGTATTTGCTGGTTAGACTGAGGATACCATTTAGAAAGTCTAAAAATAGTCAAGCACCTTCTTCCATGTTACTGTCTAAATTCCAACTATATCCATTATTGCTTCATGTTTCCAGACCCCACTAGCTTAAGAGAACAGGATTTTCAGGAATCTCCTGGGAAATACTGAGAGCTTTGACAAGCTCTGGGATGCTTCCCCCCAACTCCTCATCTGCAGACTGGAGGTACTGCAAGCTGACCTGGAAGCCTCTCCCTCCTGAGCCTTCTGCTCTAAGGCCTGGCTCCATTCTCGTGTCTGCTCTGCTCTCTTCTTTCCTGGCAGAACATGAAAACGGAGGCAGCAAGCTATTGAAACTGTCGTCAGGTTTAAACTCCTGAGACTGGCTTTTTATTCAATCAGAATAGCGTTCCCTTAGTAACCAACTCTAGTACAGGAAGATTCTTCTACCTGTTTCCTCATCAGGAATGCCACCACGATCTCCAAAGGGAAAAATGTCTTTGTTTTTAATTAAATGAATTGGGCCTTCTAGCAATTTCTATTTGATTATTCTTAGACTTCTAACCCTTAAAGGAGAGTAGACAGGGAAGAAGGCCTGCAGCTTGGATATGTCTAGGGGACCACCTAGATCAGCATTTCTAGTTAAAGAAACACAACTACCAAGGTGACAGCCACCAAGGTAGAGTGACAGAGGCAGTATAATAGAGTAGGGTGGTAGAGACAGAATGTTCAAGTACACATCTGCTTACTAACAGTGTATCCGAACAAGTTAAATAATAATGTGCCTTAATTTTTTCATCTGGATTGAAGGTATAGTGACCACAAGATTGTTGTAAGATGCTGAATAAGAAATCTATACATGCACGTTGCCAGGTCCATCAAAGTGTTCAATAAACATCAGTGGTTTCTGTATGGTGATAAGCAAATATATTACTGGGTAAAAGCAAATACAATGAATGCTGCCTGAGTGACCATTGCCTCGTGGGGCCAACACACATTGGGGGAAGGGGCCCACAGTGGAGGGAAGTGTAGGAATGGACTGGTCTAGGAAACGTGCAAGTGATGAATCTCGACTGAAGCCAAATACATTTGGTGTCCTGGAAACTAAAGGTAAGCAAGATATCCCTGTGAAAACACCTACTTAGGGGGAAAAACAGAACTTCCTCCCTGAGCAAGTCTGTTACCAGTTATTACCCAAGTGAATAGTGAGAGTCCTGTTTCACTTCCTTTCTTCCCACCACACAGCCTTTGAGCAATGCCATCAGCAGAAAGACAGCACTCAGAGGAAGGAGAGTGAGGGCCCTCTTCTGAATATAAGAAATTTAAATACTCTAAGGTTTACAGGGATATCATGGATTTGTCACATAAACCCCAAAGTGTAGGAACATGTTTATCCTAACTTCAAAACTACCCTTTCTGAAGTTTTTGAAAATGAGACCTATTTCTATTCTCAGCCTTTACTTTAGGATTAGCTATCACCGTATGAGATTAATTCAATGGCATAAACCACAAATTTGAATTAAATCATCAGGAAAAAAGACATACCCAAGTATTTATCTAGTATGATAGGAAAAAAAAAAAAAGAATATTCTGATTGGTCGAATTTCCAGGTTAACACATTACAGAAAGGTCATTTTCATTTTTCTAATTCTGTGTACTCATCTATAAGCTATCCATCTGTATCACACTGATCCGTAACAAGATTCTCCTATAAGGCCACAGGAGCCTATCAGTGAGTAACTGATCCAGGGCCAAGACATCTTGAGTTTGGGTTCTTAAAGGATGCAAAGTGTCATATTGAGAGACAGGGGGAGAGGAAGAATCAGCTTCTGTTCTTCAGGAAGGAGATGAAGAAAAGTATGGTAGAGTTTTTCATTGACACCGTTCAACCTCCCTGTACTTCTAACACTTGGGGCTTTGGAGAAGAGAGACTTGATTAATTGAATGCACAGGAAGTGTGGGTGGTAGCACTACCCAGAATGAACCTTCTCAGTGTGAACAGGGTGTGAATGCAGGTATCCAGACACTAGTACCTGCCAAATAGACTTTCCCACCCCAAATGCTGTGTCTGCTTTCTGGGGTCAGCACCTCTTATGTCCCAGATTTTTAGGGATTCTTCTTGTCATCAACTTCTGTAACCATGGATTCCCCAAATCTCAACATCTTTTCCTTGGCAGGGGGTTGAAAGGATATGAGAACTGGGGAGGTTTATTACTTCTAAAACAGGGACCAAAATGCATGCTTGTCTTCGTACAAGTGAGGCATAACACCTGAAATGTGCATCTCCAGTGTATGTCTGACATCATCACATTTTACTAATTAAATAGCAAAATTTACTAAAAGCCATCCAAAACAAAACCCAAACCAAAACAATGGTAGAGTGTGGAAGAGAATTCAGGTTAACCACTTTCTCTGATTCAATAAATCTAACCTGGTATCAACTGGATCTAGGTATTTTACAATTTTTTTTATTTTAATTTTTTTTTTTTTTACAAATTTTTTTATACGTGACTCCATTCCTGAGACTTTTTGTTTTTTATTTTTTAATTTTAATTGTTTTTAACCCCCAGGATGGAGGGTTAGGAAAAAGATTATTAGACTGTTCCCTTTATCTTCTTATTGTACTTTGGTCAGGCTGTAATTTTAAGAAACTTATGCCATGGCTTACCAGATTTTTCAGCAGCGTGGACAGTTCCTTTGTAAGAGTAGAAAATTTGACAAAAGCGGTGCCCAGATCTGGGTTGTCTCGACTTAAAAAATTACTTCCAAACTTGTCAAGAACTTGTGCATAGTTTTCTTCATTTTGTACGTGATCTAAAGAAGAAGGAGAGAGGAGTCTGAGCTATTATTTCCTACAATGACAAGTTATTTTGAACTCTGATCACAAGAAACTTAAAAGGAAAGCAAAGAGAAACTGCGTCAATTATTCATTGACCACGTCCAGGGGTGGTCAGCAAGGCACTGAATGTCTTCACTCTGTTAAAGGTGGTTTCACCTTGGTCTTCTATAGCATCCATTCAGTTCACTTATATCCCAGTTAATCCATGGACCCCCACAGGTGAGGGGTAAATTACCATCACATTTTTAAAAATTTTATTTATTCATGAGAGGTAGAGAGAGAGAGAAAGAGGCAAAGACATAGCAGAGACAGAAGCAGGCTCCATGCAGGAAGCCTGATGTGGGACTCGATCCTGGGTCTCCAGGATCACACCCTGGGCTGAAGGCGGCGCTAAACCACTGAGCCACCCGGGCTGCCCCCATCACATTTTAAAGCACATGTATTTCCATTAAGAAACTACGATTATCAGGGAACAAGGAGAAAATTCTCCATAATAAAGTCAATCTTGGGTGCCTGAGTGGCTCAGCTAGTGAAGCGTCTGCCTTCAGCTCAGGTCATGATCTTGGAGGGTTCTGAGATCAAGCCCCAAGTTGGGCTTCCCGCTCAATGGGGAGTTTGTTTCTTCTCCTCTCTCTGCCTCTCCCTCAATTTGCTCACGCACACACACGTGTGTATGCTCGCTCTCTCTCACAAATAAATAAAATCTTTAAAAGAAAAGGATAGGGTGGGGGTGGGGTGGGGGTGACTGGGTGAGGGGCACTGAGGGGAGCACTTGATGGGATGAGCACTGGGTGTTATTCTATATGTTGGCAAATTGGACACCAATAAAAAATAAATTTATAAAAAAGAAAAGGATCAATCTTAGGGGATGCTTGGGTGGCTCAGTTGGCTGAGCGTCCAACTCTTGATTTTGACTCAGGTGTGATCTCATGGTCATGCTCTATATGGACTCTGCTTGAGATTCTCTCTCCGTCTCCCTCCCACTCACTCTAAGAATAAATAAAATCTTAAAAAGAAAGAAAGAAAGAAAAAAAATCTACCTTGAAACGCAAAAGAAGCATCCATGGGTTCTAACATGTTTCTTTCTCTGCAACTCAATTTCCTTTAATTCTGTCTAAGCTCTGGTCTGAGAAACAGCATTTTTTCCACAATCTCTTGGTGCAAGTTGTACAGGACGGACCAGATGGATTTATGTTTGAAGTTTTGTTTCACCACCTATTGCTATCTTTTTAGTTTTTTAACATCTCTGGCACATCAGAGGCATTAGTAAATTTCCTCACTCTGAGCTTTAGATTTATTTCCAATCTGTAAAATGGGACTAATGCTGTTTTACATGACTGTGGTGCTGATGAGCTGATAAAAACTGTCCAAAGTTTCTCAAAAAGAGTGAGTGTTCCATAAATAACCACTCCCATCTGCTTGGGTCCCAGGATATCATACTTCTGACTGTCCTCCTACCTCATGGCTGCTCCTTTCCAATGTCTGTGATGGCTTTACCTCCCTGACCTGATCAGGCTGGAGGGCCCTGGGCCTTTCTTCTTCTCTATCTATGCTCACTTTCTTGGGATCTCATCTAGTCTATGGCTTTGAGTAACTTCTATCAGCTGACAACTCCCAAACTGATAGCCCCAGCCCAGATCCCACCCCTGAAATAGAGACTTCTATATCAACTGCTATTCAGTATCTCCACTGGGATCCCAATAACTCTCATCTCAGTATGCTAGAAGCAAACCCTTAATGTCCTGCCTCCTACTCTCTTTTTCTACAGACCGTTGTATCTCGGTCAGTTAACGACAAATACCTTCTTGTAGTTGTTCAGGCTAAAACCCATCCAAGTCATACTGACTTTTCTCTTTCTCATACCCCAGATGCAGCCCACTGGGAAATCCTATTGCCTTTACCTTTAAAATGGAACCAAAATCTGAAAACTTCTCACTATCCCCAGGACGATCAGCCCTGTTTGTTTGTTTTTTAAGATTTTATTTAATAATTCATGAGAGACACACAGAGAGAGGCAGAGGCATAGGCAGAGGGAGAAGCAGGCTCCTTATGGGGAACCTAATATGGAACTTGATATCCCAGGACCCCGGGATCACTACCTGAGCCAAAGGCAGACACTCAATCACTGAGCCACCCAGGGGCCCCAGCTATCAGTCCTATCCAACATCATCTCTTGTCTTGACCGCTGCAAAAGCTTCCCACAAAAGTCTCTATTGCAGCTCTTGCTCACCTACAGTCTACTATCAATACAGTATCCAGTGTGATTCTGTTAAATTGTGCATCAGATTTGTGCCTCTTAAAAGCAGATGTCAGCACTTGTCATAGAAACTCAAGTTCTTCATCCTTGCAGGCTCTGGAAGGCAGGACCACATATCTCTACACCCTTCAAGGAAGCAGGCATGGACACACTGACCAAGGAAGTATGAGTGGAGCTGAGATGCATCCCTTCCATGTGATGGCATTTCAGATGCCTGTACTCCCTACTTCCTTTGTGGTGGACATGGAAGCATGGATTTGTATGGAGGCCCACAGAAGACACATAATATGTACTGAACGAATAAATGGAGATGCATAGTATTACTAAATGAATAAATGAACAGTAAGTATACCAAAATCATGTCTAGCAAAATCATGTATCTAAAGACTTCACTCAATATCTCTTATAAAGCCTTCCCCCTTAGTCGACAATGATCCCTCTTGTAATTCTCTGAACCTCTTTTGCAATACTTTCCACCACATCACATATTTGTGTAAGTTCAGATCTTTATTTGCCACCATTACCTCTGGCTCATCTCTGCGTCCCCACCCAACAAATACCACTGTGTGGGTAGTTTTCTGTGAGGTGGGCTTAAGAAGGGAGGGCTCAGTAAATATTTGTTGACTTGGATTTGTTGATTTCCTTTTCAGGAATTTAAGAAGCATTCCCTTCTTAAATATCCTAGATTGTTGAAATAATTGTGAAGAAAATCTAAAGTAACTGCATTCTCGAATACACTCCCAGTACCTGCCTGGGAACCACAGGCACTTATAGAACAAACAAACCCGGAGTCCACACTGGGGAGAACCCCAAGGAAGTCTCCATGCACAGATGGAGACAAGTGTCACAGTGCTCCTGGAAAAGCAAGTGAGGCCCAGCAGCCTTCCGATCACCACTGCATCAAAAATTCATGATGCCTACAGTGGATGTCAGCATTTCAGGCTGAGATATTAAAAACGATAAAATGCAGCTCTAGTTACTGCCCAAGTAACTGAGGGAAGTGGCTCAGAAAAACACAAAAGAAAGGCCATATCAGCACGACAGACAGAATGCATGTGTTTGATCTCCTCATAAACTGGAGTTACCCTGGAAATCTTCTGTCCGAGGCCAAAGAGCCTCACCTCACCCCAGAGAATCCCAGCAGACCTGACCCCCTCTTCTGCTTTTGGAAGCCAGAAAAAAAAGGAATTCAGCTGCCTGCTCAACTGTGTTCAAAGAAGGGTCGCTGGTAAAACATAAGGAGAGAGGATTTTTATTTGTTTGCTTGGAATTACATTATTTCAGATGACATATATCACAATCTTTAGATTAACAGAATACTCATGTACCACCAACCAGTTTAAGAAATAAAGTGCTACGGAATGCTTCCTCTCTACCCCAATCCCAATCTCTTCCCTCCTTCCCTCCCTAGACACAGCCACTCTCCTGAGTTTGGAATTGCACGCAGAGTTTAAAAAGTATTACGAAAAGCTCTTAATCTATCAGAGATGATGGACTCATCAAAAAATAAGACAGACTTGGCTAAGGCAGAGACAGACCTCAGGAGGGGAGCTCTGGCATTTGTCAGGAACCTTCTCTGACCCAAATGCTTTTTACAATATTGTATTTAATCCTCACCAGAACCCTGTGAGGAAGAATGAGGTTTAGCGGGAAGACAGAACATGAAATGTAACGTGAGAGAGGCCGAAAACGAGGCTGGATCAGTAAGCAGAGGCTAGGTCATGGGTCCTGTATGTTTTTCTAATTCCACCAATGAACCACCAGCCAACACATGTATTTATGTGCATAAATAGGAGTGTGTTAATCATACATATGTACATACGTGTGAAATTTCCTAGTATAGAGGTATTTATAAAAAGATTTTATTTATTTGAGAGTGAGAGCAAGAGAGAGAGAGCACAAGCAGGGGGAGGGGCAGAGGGAGAGGCAGGCTCCCCACTGAGCAGGGAGCCAGATGCGGGGCTCCGTCTTAGGACCCTGAGATCATGACCTGAGCCAAAGGCAGACACTTAACCAACTAAGCCACTAGGTGCCCCTAGTACAGATACATTTTAAAAATCACAGTTTAGTGATGTAGATCTGGAGACAGTAATAATAATCCTGCTGAGGGCAGAAATAATGGGAATTAACTGTAAGGTGCTTAGAACAGTGCCTGGCATGCAGTACATGCCTCCCCCCAAAAATCAGTCACTATTACCTCTAGAGCTGGGATTAGTAATAATACAGAGAAACGTATTTAATATCAAACAGCACAGGAACATAGGTCTCATAAGTTTTAAGTTTCTGGTGCTTTTTTTTTTTTTTTAAACATATATCACAAATCTAACGGTAACCATTCACTAGCAAAATTCTGTAAACACATGAATCCTTCTGTACAAATTGAAGGGTTTACCAAGCAGGTTTTGTCAGGTGCAGAGGGAGAGAGCAGAGAGACAGGGTTCTGGTGGAGGACAGAACAAGGGCGGGCAGTGGGGGAGTGGAGGAGGCTATTACTGAGAGCAGCAAGCAGAGAAATGAAAGGTAAATTCAGGGGTTTAGGGAAGAGAGAAATACAGGGCTCTGGTGGGGTGCACTGTCGCAGATACAGGTGTGACTGAACAGGACAGCTGATAGGGCAGAAAATGGCCTGATTAGGGCCTTCCAGGGAGAAGGATAAGCTCTGTGTTAGGATCCTTGGTCTACCTAAGTGCTGACAGACTTTTGAGAAGTTGGTACAGTGGGTGCTGGGGAAAGTAGGTGAGGATGGAAACTGGATAAAAAAATAAGGGAAGAAAGAAATTTGATCCATTCATTATGGAGATTCATGCTTTTCAAATATCTGTACGGAATTTCTGGAATTCATGGTATTGTTGCAGAATGTAAGACAATTCTAAGAGGTAGGTGACTCCTTTCAGTTCTGAATAAAGAACAAAATAATATAGTTTTACCGGCTGAACCAGAAAGGGCCACTTAGTCAGAAATTCAACTGCTGGTATTTCTTTGGGGTGATGACTAACATATACTAATCACCTAATATGTTCCATGCAGTTTGAAAGGGCCTTTATATACATTTCAACATTTAAGCCCCATAGCAATATCAAAGCAGTGATTTACTATCCCAGTAATAATAGCGATAATGGCTAGTTCGTCGAGTATTTGGCATATGCCAGTCACTGCACTAAGCACCTCAAGCCCATTGCTTAATTTACTCTTACTTAACAGGTATAGAAGATAAGTACTGTTTTCCTTCTCTTTCTTTCCTTTCCTTTTTCTTTCTTTTTAAAGATTTTATTAATTTATTTGAGAGAGAGAGAGAGAAAGCATGAGCATGAACAGGGAGCTTGATGCAGTGCTCGATCCCAGGACCCCACGATCATGACCTGAGCTGAAGGCAGCTGCTTCACCGAGCCACCCAGGTGCCCCAATAAATACTGTTATCATTCTCATTATTTAGAGGCATAAATGTGCCCAAAGTCAGCTCCTAAATAAGGGAATGTAATCTTAGGCTTTTTTGATCTCAGAGCTGGGGACTTTCCCCACATCCTAAAGTGAGAAAGATCTAGAATCAAATCCTAATTCTATCCCTAACCCTATGTGGTGTTTTTGTCAAGGAACTTAACCTTCCTAAGCCTCATCTTCCCCAGCTGAAAAATGGACACAACAATAGTATTTACCTCATAGAGGTATTATGGAGATTAAGTTACTGCATGCCAAGTGCATAGGGCATATAAGCTCAAGAAATGTTTATGACAATGACAACAGTGATGACAACATCAGGCTGCCCTCGGAGGCCACTGCGGTGGAGTCAGGCTTGCATCCTCTGGCTGGGGACAGATGCTTCTAGCAATGCTCTGAAGTCAGGGACAACCCTCAGAATATATGCTCCTAAGGGCCGGCAGTAACAAGTGCCCTGAGAATACATTAAAATTCAATATATACTTATATTTATTTACCTTTTATGTATTTTACAATATTCTTTAAAAATACCTCATATATACCTCCAACGAGGCCCTCCTTAGAATTTTCAAACTACTGCAAATAATAGGCCTTTCTCTGATGGATATCTGCCAAATTTTCACTCTGTGCTAGGCCTTATCAAACCGGGAAACTTTCACAAAACTTCCCAACTGGCCTGTGAACCCAACCTTTGATTCTCTGCCACTGAAATTATGGCTGCTGCTTACTAAGCACGGATTGTATAGTGGGATCTGTCACACTGAGTATCCAAAAACTCCTTCAGGGCAATGTTTTCCAAATAAGAAAAATGAAGACTCCTGGTGAATTCACATTGGAACCCAGCCTCATCTGATGCCAAACCCATCCTTTTCCATGGACAGACTCCGGAAAGACTGTCCAGGACACTGTAAGGTGTGCCACAAACACCTGTTTGGAGTCTACCATATGACAGACACTAGGAAATGAAGGGGAATAAGACAGACCTCCTGTCCCTCAACAATGGCAATGACATAACAACAATGGTAATAATTGTTAAAAATTAATTACAACAATAATTAATTGCGGTTAAATTTTAGATTATTTAATGGGCCAGGAACTGTGCTTTTTTCCTGGATTACTCCATTAGATGCTCACAATGACATGCTAGTCTCACTTCCATTTTCCAGGTACAGAGACTGGTTTAGAGAGCCATGCAGGTTGCCCAGGGTCACCCAGCTGAGTGGTGACGACAAGCACTGACCAGAGCCTGCGCTCTTAACCATTATGCTCGGTTAAGTGCTAGAACTCCTGGACGTCTCCTCGTTTTGAGCCAGATGTCAAGTGATTGAAGGACCTGAAAATCTAGGTCTTAAGCTCCAGCCTCTACCATGTGACCCTGGTTGGGTGACTAAGGCTCTCAGGGGCCGAATTTCAACTATAAAACAGGTCTAATAATACCTCCACACAGCCTACTGCTTGATGTTGAACGCTAAGAGGTAAAGATGTCATAATTAATGTGAAAGCTCTTTTGGGAAAACAGCAGCAGGAGACAACATTATAAAACCATGGAGGATTATTTCTATTTAATGAGTAAAGGCTTTGGAACGCATTCACAATAAATCCATCCTCAAGAGCTCCCCACCCTTGACCAAGCACAGCCTAATGTCTCCTGAGGCATCATCTGATGTAGGGACCCGGGCCTAAGTGGTACAGAGACATGGTTTTGACTTTCCCTCTGGTCCAGACAGGCCATCTGTAACCTTGGAAAAGTAACCTGGGTCTTGGTTTTCATGTGCGAAATGTGACAGATGTGTCATCTATAAAGTACATGGCGAGCCTCTAAAAATATCTCTATTTTTATTACTTTCATTCACCCTAAGATGGAGCACTGAAGTTCTGATGCTAATGGGCATTTGGGTATAATCTAAATATGGTATTTTTTTGGAGGGTTCCAGGATATACAACACAACCATGATCAGATCCTAGGTCTTCCATTTACCAGCTCTGGGTCTAAGACAATCTGTATAATCATCTTGGATTCTGCTTTCTTAACTGCAGTAATGCCTCTTGATAGGTTTTTTAAAAAAGATTTTATTTATTTATTCATGAGAGACACACAGAGAGAGGCAGAGACACGTAGGGAGAAGCAGGCTCCCTGCAAGGAGTCTGATGTGGGACTTGATCCTGAACCTGGATCACACCTGAGCTCAAGGCAGATGCTCAACCACTAAGCCACCCAGGTGTCCCTCTTGATAGGGTTCTTATGCAAACAGGATGGGAAAAGCCTCTAGTGCACCTCCTCTGGCGTCTGGCCTACAATGGGTGTTTATGATATGGGAGGAACCATCCCTCACCTGGAAGTCAGTCTCACTTCCCTAACTTCCCACACTTTCCTTCCTGAGAGCTTAGCTTCTCTTCCTGTGTCTTTATGTAAGTTATCTTCTGGGCTAAGGAAGAGTCCAGCCCAATTGTGTTTATCATTTCATCTTCCCGAGCTCAGAGAATTCTTCTGGAGCACAACTTGCGTCCAGGCATCACTGCGCTGCAGCCCAAATTCCCCAGTCCACCTGGCTCCGTCACAATTCCAGGCCTCAACCTGCCTCTTTCAAGATCAAAGGTAAGTATAACCTCCCAGGCAAGCTTGTCTTTACTCCCTCCTCAGTCTCTTGCAATGTCCGGGTTCCCAGCTTTGCCTGATCTCCTGGTGTTCACTCAGTCCCCAGCACTGGCCCTGGCACACAGTGCTCACTAAAGTGCTCAACGCGTGTAGTGAAGTCTCCTGGAACAAGTCCTTTTTCCTTCTTTCAGAAAATACTGAGTATTGGCCACGTGCCAGACATATAAAATACAATGAGCTATAACTGTAATAATAAAGCCATGTAATATGCGTCATAAATTATAGTACTGGCAGAGAGGGTGAAGTGATAAATTCTTTTATACTATCCTATACATACTTTGTAGCACTAATCACCCTTTAAAATTTTTAATTCCATTTGTTTTTAAAATTACTAAAATAATTCATACACTACTACAGAGATATATAAAGATAAAAATGATCGTTCCCTTTCCCTTTCTCCAATCCCATCTCCTTGAAATAAGCAAAATTAATAATAAAATTAATAATAATTTATTAATAATAAAATTAAATAATAAAATAATCTCAGCAAAGCTTTCTCTATGCTTAAAAAAATACATGGATATACATACAATAGGGGGTCTTCTCCATTTTAAAAAACCAAATGGGATTTTTTTTAAAGGCTTTATTTATTCGAGAGAGATAATGAGTGAGAAAAAGAGCACAAGCTGGGGGGGGGGGTGATGACAGGGAGGCAGAGAGAGAGAAGTAGACTTCCCACTGAGCAGGGAGCCTGACACTGGGCCCATCCCAGGACCCAGATATCATGACCTGAGCAGAAGGGAGCAGACACTTAACCAACTGAGCCACCCACATGCTCCCCAAATGGGATATTAAATACAAGATTCTATGGCTTGCTTTTTTCCAACTGCATAAAGATCTAGAGACTGAATATAATTAACTCTAATTCATTATTTTAACTGTGATTATATTCCAGAGTAAACTCTTACCATGATTTGGAGAACTATCTCCTTGAGAGACTCTCCGTGTTTGTTACCAAAAAAACAATGCTGTGATAAATAGTTCTATCCATACGTTCTTACATGCTGTCAGTTTATCTCCGAAAAGATAAATTCACAAAAGTAGAACTGCTGGGGGTTGGGGGGGGTGGTAGGGTGCACACTCCAAATTTTAATTACTACTGCTTTGTTTCCAAAGAGGCTGGTGGCAGCTATGCACAGACTCAAGAGCAGTACAAACAGATGAGTGTTTCTCTATAGCCTCGTCAGCACATAGATGTTATTAGTGATCTTTTTATTCTCACCACAGGGACATGAAAAACTGGACTATACAGTAAGCCTGAGTATTTTGTTGTATTTTATCGTCCACTCACGTTTCCTTTTCTGCTTGCTGTTTCCCATTGCTTGTCTTCTCCCTGTCAGTCTGTAAGGCTTTTTGCAGAGGGACAGCAATCTGTTGTAATATGTGTTGCAAGCGTTTTCTCCCATTTGTCTCCTCACTTGGTTTATGGTGTCCTTTGCCACACAGAACTTTTCTTTTTTTTTTTTAATTTTTTAAAAGATTTATTTATTTATTTATGATAGACACAGAGAGGAGAGAGAGAGAGAGAGAGGCAGAGACAGGCAGAGGGAGAAGCAGACTCCATGCCGGGAGCCCGACGTGGGACTCGATCCCGGGACTCCAGGATCGCACCCTGGGCCAAAGGCAGGCGCTAAACCGCTGAGCCACCCAAGGATCCCCCACACAGAACTTTTTACATTTTATGCAGTCAAACATACCAATCTTTACCCAAAGACTTTTGTGATTCCTACTTTGCTTATGTTCCCAAACCTTCTTATATATAGTATTAAAAACAACAACAACACTGAAAGCTTTAGTTTGATCCAATATACCTCGTTATATATAGCATGAGTAAGGGTTCTAATGTTAAAGAAAGTTCCTGAGCCTTCTATTTGGTTTAGTTTTATTCTCTTCTGAGTATTTAAATACTTCATCCATCAACAGTACATTTCATTGTCTTTCCTCTGCATGAAAATATACTGCTTATTTAGCATAGCCTCTTGTAAGCACCCATGTAGTATCTGATAAATGAACACACGGACAAAACTTGGATACAGTCCATGAAGTTTCCCAAGAGATGACAACTGGGCAACACCCTGAAGAATGAAGAGTAGGGGTGCCCACAGGGCTCAGTTGCTTAAGCATCTGCTTTCAGCTAAGATCATGATCCTGGGGTCCTGGGGTTCAGCTCTAGGGTTGGACTCCCTGCTTCGCGGGGAGTCGGCTTCTCCCTCTCTCTTACCTCTGCCCCCACCCAATGTGTGCTCTCTCTCTCTCTCTCCACTCCTCCCCAAAAAATTTAAAAAAGAAAAGAAAAGAAAAAAAAAAAGAATAGCCAGTAGAGCTGGGTTTCTTTCTTTCTTTCTTTTTTTTTTTTAATTTTTTTTTTTTTTTTTTATTCATGATAGAGAGAGAGAAAGGCAGAGACACAGGCAGAGGGAGAAGAAGGCTCCATGCACCGGGAGCCCGACGACGTGGGACTCGATCCCAGGTCTCTAGGATCACGCCCTGGGCCCAAGGCAGGCGCCAAACCGCTGCGCCACCCAGGGATCCCTAGAGCTGGGTTTCGAAGTAAGAGCATACCATAAAGGAACCTTCTAGAACCCAAGTGCAAAGATGGTGCACTGATATGGAGACTAATGTGGGGCTACTGGTCTCTCCAGAGTCCACTGTCTTTGGCCTACAACCAGGGAGGTTAAGATTTTAAAAGCATTGCTCTCCATTCCTATTCATCATCAGATTGGGGCTCAGCTCTTTTTGTCACACCAATCTATAAAACCAGTACCACCCAACCCATGACCCTGAAAACAATCTGTTTTAATTTTACAGACACCATGTTACGGGGAATAAGTGAGTTTGGGTTGAGAGTCCAAACTGCATTTCTGAGATACAGCCTCTGCTAGTTTACTTGGTTATGAGCAAGTTATTTCACTTCCCCAGGCCTCTGTTTCCTCATCTGTTCCCAACAAGTGTGTAGGGAACTCACACTTGTTAAAATTAAAAGCAACATCCTTAGAGGCAGAAAGGCTTGCACACACATTTTTTTTTTAAATTGCCTTCCTCCATGCCACTAGGGATGACTCATTCCTCTGATTTTTCAAGGTCATTTTGAATTTGGATTTGTTCTTTCAAAATTCTAGCCAAGCCTCTGCAAGAATCTGCTCCAGCCCCAAGGGTGTTATCTGGAAAGTCAGCGTGCAGACTCCCATTTCCGCAACAACTGACAAATCCATTAACTAACCAAGCCCCAAGATAAGATGCCTGCAGAGTTCCACAAGGCTATTACTCAGCATTTAAACAGCACTTGAGCATCGCTCCATTACAGCAGGAGCGGCAATGCCCTCTCTTCTGGCTCCCTCACGCAGGCCTCCTAACTGCCAGATAAAATCCACATCACACTTGGGTTTGCTCATGGCTCTCTGGGTAATGTTCATGCTTTGAGATCTGCCCCCTAAGAAAAGGTAGGAAGGAGACGGCCATTCCTCTCCTATCCAGCCTTCTACAGTGGATGGCCCACCCTCCAAAAAGGCTGAGCTTTCTTATTAATAGGTTTAATTTAAACACATGGTCCCACATTTCACTATAAATTCACAAACCTTCATTAAACCCCTACCCTGGGATGGAAAGGTTATGTAGATCATTAGGTTTGCAGCCTTAGACCTTCAGACCTTCAGCTTCTTGGTTTAAAAATTATGGGGCAGCCCCGGTGGCTTAGCAGTTTAGAGCCGCCTTCAGCCCAGGGCATGATCGTGGAGACCGGGGATTGAGTCCCGTGTTGGGCTCCCTGCATGGAGCCTGCTTCTCCCTCTGCCTGTGTCTCTGCCTCTCTCTGTGTGTGTGTCTCTCATGAATAAATAAACAAAATCTTTAAAAAAAAGAATATATAAAAATTATGTGTTAAATAATTCAAGATAAATGAAAAAACTCACGGGGTTCCTGTCCTGTTAGATAAGGTAGGCTGTGATAGGACGTGACCACGCAGGTACTCCCTAGACTGGTGGTCTCTAGACTATTTTTGATCAACTATACCTGCCAGTAAAATATTTTATTTATTTTTATTATTAATTTATTTTTTAAAATTTATTTTAATTTTTATAGTAAAACATTTTAAAACATACATTTCTGATATTTATTTTTTAACCATTTGTGTATTACTACTGTATATGTTCTATGCATATTATACATACTAATGTACTATTTGCATCAATCAGTGGTTCTGACCTCAACTTCAGGACTTCGAAAAACTCCTAAAATTCACTGAAAAATTCTGATTTGCAAGTTTTTATTAATTCAGAGAAGGTCTGTTGTTCTCTAATTATAAAGGGATCAATGAGCTCAGACTGTCAAGGATCACAGAGGAAAGTCAGCTGAATCTAAAGACAAAGCTCCCTGCTCTGGATAGGCGCAGAGTCCAAGAGTCTGAGGGAAGGCAACAGCACACATGTAGAAAGAGATCAAAATATGCAAACGTGCAAGCAGGTCTCTCTCATTTTGGTGGCTGATGAAAGGCATTTTTTTCTTTCTTTCTTTTTAAAGATTTATTTGAGGGAGGGAGGGGGAGAGACAGAGAGAGAGAAAGAGAGAGAGAGAGAGAGAGAGAGAGACAGAACGAGCTAGGGGAGGAGCAGAGGGAGAGGGAGAAGCAGACTCCACACTGAGTGTGGAGCCCGATGCAGGGCTCAATCTCACAACCCTGAGATCATGACTGGAAATGGAAATCAAGAGTTTGATGATTAAAACCAACTGAGCCACCCAGGTGTTCCTGAGAAAAGCATTCTTTAGTGGGCCCCATGAGCCCCCCTTAGGGGATACATAGTGCCTTGTGGATTGCAAAGGAATCTTCATCTCATTACATAACCATAAACTATTTCATCAATAGACAAGGTAGGGATCATCTTTTCTTTTTCATCTGAGGTCGTAAGAAATGAAAGGACTTGCTAAGGAACACTCAGCTACTTATAAGCAGAGCAGAGATCATCACATCCCAGTGCTGCAAGCCTGGGAGCCATGGCTCTTTCAGAAGGCCTCCCCTGCCTTGTCACTGTGCAGGCAGCATGGAACACCCCCAATCACTGCAGCAATCCAGGTGTCTCCACCCCAGAGATCCTAGAAAAGGCATCACCCTGAATATGGACACATAAGAGAACAAATGTGATAGCGTACACAAATGTGCTAGTGCCACCTAAGTGTGCCATATGTGATTCGGAATATAAACAATGAGAAAGAGTTCAAGAAGGAAATGTGGCTGATTAGCATTTTCTTCTTTTATCTGAATTTTCTAATGCAAGTATGTTAATATAATATACGTTTATAATGAGAAAAACAAAAAGAAAATTGACCATTAAAAGAAAAGAAAAGAAAAAAAAAAACCAATTCCAGGTGTTCCAAAGTGGAAGCCCCCTGCGCATCTCCATAAAGAAAAAGTAGAAGTCTGATCAGTTATCAGAGACATGGAAGATCTGAAAATATCCTGTTGTCTGTGTATGCAAGTGACAAACTGGCCATGCAAAGTCATCCTCCATCAACCCCCAAGCACTCTGTCTTACGGCATTATTTATGAAAAACACTTCAGAATCAATAACAACTTGCTTGATTTCCATACCTAAGCAAGGTGTCAGAAAAATCAATAAGTAGTTATCTTTCTGGCTAACAAGTCAGCCAGAGAGTACTTCCAGTCCTAGACAAAGATACTTGAAAATTCATGTACACATCTAAACCACAAATGGAATTCAACACATGCGTGACCACTTTGTAGAGATGATCACAGAGCATGGCTACCTTAGGATGGGGCCTTCTTTGAAGAGCTGTGGAGGGTTTGCCTCACATGGGACACTCCTTGTGGTCAGGCGAGCATGTGTGAGAGGGGCAGAACTTAAGCAAACCTTGGGAGAATACCATCCATAGAAATAAAACTGGAGAGACCCTGGCATTCCTCCAGACTCCTTGCTATAGTCTAATTGCACCATCATTACACCGGAAAACACAACCCTAGTTTGATGAGACATAAACCATCCAAGAATGTGGCCAAAATGTGACTTGGAATAAGAGGCTTCTAGAAAGGCATAGGCTGGCCGTAGATCTTGGCTGTTAATTGTCAAGGACTACTCAAGGTAGAAATGTGGTCTGTAAAGAAAACTAGATAGAGTCACTAAACTGAATCTTTATGTAAACAGGAAAAAGGATTAGTTGCGAAGGACTGAATATCACAGTGGTATCACACATCTGTACCTTTAATTGATAAGACTCAACATAGTAAATTTGGGAGAAAAGGGAAAGAGAGCAAAAACGATGTACATAGCCGCAGGCCCTCCCTTCCCACTCAATGATGAGTAGGTGGCTGGGTGCAGGAGGGGATTGTACCATCTGCTTTTTCCTCACCTGTTCACAGGAGGAGCTTCTCCCTGAGCTAAGGGTAAATGCCTAAGAGATTGTGTATGTGGTGTGTGTGTGTGTTTTAAATATCATGGCTCCTAAAGGAATGCCAATACTTTGTAAAAATATCAAATGAACTATAATTTCCTTGTCTTGGCCATATAAGGATTTTCAAGGGTTATTCTTACTCCATGGTTACTTCCCATTCATTTTTTAATTTTTAAAAGATTTATTTATTTATTTTGGAGAGTGAGTGAGAGTGTATGTGTGTGTGGGGCTAGGGAAGGGTACAGGGAGAGGGAGAAAGATTTTTCAAGCAGACTCCCTACTGGGCAGAGAGCCCAGATATATACACATTTAGTTTACAATAAACCAGAAGTTCAAGACTACAAAGGATCGCTGCTTATCCTGTCATATTATTAGCCATGCACCTCTCCTGTACTTTGTAAATAGTTTTGACTGAATAAACTAAGTGCCTATTTCTGTATTTAGGTATTTGTGATCCAAAACCTGGGCTGAAGACTTAAAGACCTTTCTTTAAGTCACTTCCATATACTGTCACACATAGAAGGCCAACTATGCTAACACATTTCTCTGTTGAGGCAAGTTTGTTCTGTCAACCCCTTATAGCTTAATAAATGAATTACTTGTATATAATTTTTATAATTAAAGATCTGCAGCTGATAACTTGACAGAGAATCTTATACCAGACTCATGCTCCTGTTTATAATAATTATGAATGATGGACAAAATATATAAAAAAACCAACCACTTCAAGCCACTGGAGAGCAAACAAAAGCAGGTAGAAACAGGAGGGGATATTACCCTTCAAGGAAGAGAACCACACTAGAAAAGATCATATTGAACTGGCTTTTCTCCTAAGAGCAGACTGCAGTCCATGCTGGGCAAGGAGAACAGAACTCAAGCAGCAAGTGGCCTCTAACTCAGCTGAGGTATCAGAAGTCAGAGTTTGGGATTGCTTGCTTCAGTAGCTGGAAATTGAGGGGGTGGGGGGGGGTGGGGAATCCTAGACAGGAAAAAGTCACAGAAAAGGAAGCCCTCAAATCCAGTCCTTGGCTGACCTAAACTGCATATGCTTCAAGAAGCCAAGCAGAAAACAACATCTAAAGCGCTAAGCAGATTCCAGCAACTTCCCAATGCTGCGGAAAGAGTTTGGAATTCAAATCCCACAGGGTTAGCCTGGCTTGGTAAACACTCTGGGCTGAAAGCCCAGTTGGATCGTGTCAGAAGAGTATGGATGATGTTGCAGGACTAAGGGCTGTGTCCTGGGACTATGAGCAAAACTAAAATAAACTTCCCCAAGATCAAGGTGATAGTCATCCTAGAACCTGACCATGTACTAAAATAAAACATCACACACTTTATAGGAAAACAAGGAATCCAGAGTCTCTATATCCTACAATTCAGATGTCTACCACACAAACAGAAATTACTGGACATGCAAAGAAAGAGAAAAATGTATACAAAAATCAAGAGAGAAAAACCCAGTTAAAGAAATGGAATCAGACAAAAACCTAGATGCTGGATTTCAAAGTAAGTATTACAAACGTGTTCAAGAATCCATAGGAAAAGATGGATAAAATGGGTGAAGAGATAGAGAACTTCAGGAAAGACAGGAGTTCTAAAAAAGGACCAAATGGAAATTCAAGAACTAAAAAAAATACAGTATCTGAAATCATTAATTGGATGAGATAGTAGACTGGATACTGAAGAAGAAATGAGCAGTAAACTTGAAAACAGGAATGTAAAAATTATCCAAACCAAAGCATAAGGAGTATCAAGTTTAAAAATAAAAGGTCAATGGCCTGTGCGAGACTATCAAGCAGTCTAACACAAATGTAACTCTAGTCCAAGAAAGAAAAAGAAAGAGTAAATCATTTGAAGGGTTGGTTATGGGCTAAAATTTTTCCAGCACCGATTAAACTTTTGCGACTAACTGTAATCATTGCAACCACCGCTGATGATCACTATATCCCAGTATCATATTAAGTATTTTAAATATGTTCTTTCCAACTTTCACAACAAAATGGGCATTACTGTGCCATTTTAGAGATGAGGAAACTGAAATTTAAGGAGGTGCTGGGAGTAAAGCAAGGCAACGTGCATGTATCTTATCTGCGTGGCAGTGGATCAAAGATGGCAAATCAGCTGTGTTTTGAATTTCCCCTCTGCTACTTCAGGAAGCCTCTTGAAGAGGATGAAGGAATCATCACTTACACCACTGGCAGAGACCTGCATTACCTATGAAGAAACAACCACTCAAAGTATTCTCTGACCAAGTGCTCCTAGCCACCAAGGAGGGGTTAAATCAGCATTTGATCCCAAATCTGTGTGACCTATTCCACGATAAATTACTGAGGCTGTGGGGGGAGCATTTTAGTCTATGTTAAGAGAATACACTGGCTAATGGGCTTCATTGTTCATTCATAAATTATGCCAATTACAGAGGACCTGGTAACAGGAATGAGGATGGAGAAATACTGTGTGGCTAGGCAATGCCAGTTCTGGTTTGTATGCATGTATGTATTATTTGTAAGATTTTATTTATTTACTTGAAAGAGCACAGGTGTCCACAAGCTGGGGGGGAGGGGCAGAGGTAGAGGGAGAAGCAGACTCCTCACTGAGCAGGGAGCCCCACACAGGGCTCCATCCCAAGATCTTGGGATCATGATCTGAGCCAAAGGCAGACACCCGACTGAGTCACCCAGACACCCCATTAGATTTATATTTAGAATGAGAAAGCTACTCCTCTCTTGAACAGACCCACCTAGCACTTTTACGCTTATGGGATTGCTGCTTGTTTTGCTTGCCTGTCTCCCTGCCCAGGTGAGGCACTCCAGGGCACTGCGCCCCCAAGTTCTACACCCCTCTCAGTTCTCAGTGTCCCATCACGGGTCGGCAGTCATTTTCCTCTGAGTTAATAATCGGGTAATTCTGCCTCAGCAGCCTTGGGATCACAAGGACCGGAGTTTCAAGTCTTGTAGCTAGCTACTTATTAGCTGTGTAAATAATTTAAATCAGGTTTAAATTTAAACTATTAAGCTGTGTTAAGTGATTTAAACTAGGCTACTTCACCCCTAAAGTGGGGGTAATAATGTCTTGCATATAGGACCACTGAGACAATTAAGTGACACTGTAAATGAATATAAGGCACCTGGCACATAGTAGGTACTCAACAAAGGTCAGCTATAATTTTTCATATCTGCAAAATCTGGACTATTACGGTAGAGAACATGTTTTTATATTTACCTTTTTTTTTTTTTTTTTTAAGATTTTATTTATTTGGGGGGAGGGTAGAGAGCAGAGAGAGTGAAAAAGAGCAGCAGACTCCCTGTTGAGCAGGGAGCCCAACTCAGGACTGGATCCCAAGGACACTTGGATCATGACCCCGGAGCCAAAGGCAGACACTTCACTGACTGAGCCACCCAGGCACCCCTGACATTTACCTTGACCAAGTATTCTTGTTCTTCATCTTGAGGCTTAAAAAAAAAGCCCAACGTACTGGCTGTGGAATGAGCACTCCAAATTTTATTTTATTTTTAATTTTTTTTTTTTAAATTTATGATAGTCACACACACACACACAGACACAGAGAGAGAGAGAGGCAGAGACACAGGCAGAGGGAGAAGCAGGTTCCATGCACCGGGAGCCCGACGTGGGATTCGATCCCGGGTCTCCAGGATCGCGCCCTGGGCCAAAGGCAGGCGCCAAACCACTGCGCCACCCAGGGATCCCCCAAATTTTATTTAAAAAACTTAATTTCTCATGAAGAATGTTCCCATAAGATGAGTGCATACATCACAAGAAATTAACTCATCTTAAAGTCAAGAGCTCTCACTTCAGGCCAGCAAAATGACGTACCTCCCATCACACACCCAGACAGCCTCTGATTTCAAGTCACTGAAAAGTTCAGCCAATGACTTGAATGTGAAAACTGGAACTTCTTAAGCAGCCTGCAGTTGTAAGATTACTCTGGAAAGAGACTTCAATTTTCTAAATGTAGTTTTCAAAATTCCTCTGGTTTTATCCCTTCACAATTTGAGGAGTAAAACTCTCCTGGGTAAATATACTTCCTTTTAGACAAAACTTCCTCCCTTGACCATTTTGAAGGAACTCATTATTTCAATTTGTTTTCACCTCTTAAGAAGTAATGATGAACCCACATGAATGCAAAATGCCTTGCAGGCCTGAAGTAATTTGTTTAGACTTTGCTTAAATTACTACCACCACCAAAAGGTATTTACAATTTCAATCTAAAGCCTGCTACTTCTGAGGGTTTACAATAATTTCTTAACTAACAAGTTTGCTTTAATTCAGAATGAATTTTAAAATCAGATGATAATCTGCAAACTTAGAAAACAGTAAAATGTGTAATATGTAAAATTTCCTAAACACAGACCAGTTGCTCTTTGTATACCTTTTGACATTTTGTGCTTTTTAGTAAAATTCTTATCTATTTTATCTCTTAACTATTCAGGTTAGGAAACTTCTTCTCCCCTCTGAATTCTACAGGATTGAAATAATAGTTACAGAATGCAATGGTAAGACACCAGTTAATTTATCAATTTCAGGTTACAATTTGCTTCCCACTATAACTTTAAATTTAACAAAATGTTAACTAAAAAAGCTAAAATGAACTTACTTGGACACAAAACCATTCACTTCCCATCCACTGATGAATTTTAGTACTTTACCTTTGAAATCTTAGATTTCGTCATATGCTATGAGCGATTTCTTAAAATAGACAAATTGACAAAATGAAAATCTGGAGCGAACATCACACATTAATTTTGCTTTAGAAAACACAAATGTTCTCATAAAACTACTACATAATTCTAAACCAAGAAGGGGAAAGCAAAAAGGAAGGCAAAAGGAAAACTGCTTTTTTTCCCTAAAGTGAAAAGGCTATGGAACTGTTTATGACAATTGCGCTCTATTTTGGAAATAAGACTTCCATATCATATGCTTGCAATCAAATTACAATACCACTGTCATTTTTTTATTCACTAAAATTAAAGGATTTAAAGAGTCCCAACTTTCAGACTAACAAAGTTCTATATTTCTAGGGGGCACCATATGTTACTAATAAGCTAAAATGCATTCCAAATAGATCTTGGCATGAATTTTAAGGAAGCCACTATTTAATAATAAAACCCACATTTCGATTTGTGGAAAAAAAAAAACATAGAAAAAGACCTAGTAGCAGGAATAGTTTAGGTCTTTACTCCCAAGGAAAAGTGTACATGTATGTAATAATACATCTGTTCAAAAAGATTAACAAATTCAACCCAACTAAGTCATTGACAGAACAACAAATTTGGTGCACCCATGCTCACTATGAATTACATGCCTCTTTCATTTTATAAAAGTACAGTATGTTTCACTTTGGTTTTTTTTGTTGTTGTTGTTGTTTTTTTTTAACAGCACTGACAAGCAGTGAGCTCCTCTTTCTCAAGTGACGCACACACCACTTCCAAGGAACCTGGAATTTGCATGCACATGCCCATGTTTGCAAGGGCAAAAATCTTATGAATGCCAGTCCCCAGTCTGCTGCTCTGAGTCAGGGTCTTGTGCAAACACGGAGGCACCATGGCAGCAGGGCTGCAGGCAACTGGGCTTGACTGCGGCTGGCAAAGTCGCTTCAGTGGTGGTTCGCGGTATCCTCCCAAAAGGGTGGGTTGGCTTCCTCCAAAGGAAATAACGGAGGGGCAGCAGAGACCCAGGTGGAAGCCAACTCTTTAATGAACTGGCCTTGGAAATCTCATGGTATCATTCCCATCATATTCTGTTCAGTAGAAGAGGGTAGTTAAGTCTGGGACGCATTCCAGGGGGAGAAAATTAGGCTCTATCTTTGGAAAGAGAAAAGTGTCAAAGATTGCGACATATTTAAAAACCTCTAGTGTTGGGGCACCTGGGTGGCTCAGTGGTTGGGCATCTGCCTTTGGCTCAGGTTGTGATCCCAGGGTCCTTGGATTGAGTCCTGCATCGGGCTCCCTGTGGGGGGCCTGCTTCTCCCTCTGCCTCTCTGTGTCTCTCATGAATAAATAAATAAAATCTTTAAAAAAATTTTTTAAAAACCCTCTAGTGTTCAAAAAGCTACTAGCTATTTAAAATATACATTAGGACACAGAGATGGGAGAGAGCGAAGGGGAGACACACACACCAAGGCAAACTTTTTAGATGACAATGTACTTCACAGATTAATAATGTCAATACTTCAAAACTTAGAAACAACACAGGAAGGCTGAATAGCCTGGAAAATTTTCTCTTGATCCAAGCAGTTCACAGAATTCAGTCTTTTGTTTTTGAATGTCCTCATAGGCGACAGGAGCCACAGGAGAAAGAGACAAATTCCGCAAGCCACTTTCAAATGAAAGGGCTTCTGGAGAGAGAACTGTTCTTTCCAACAAAATCTATTATACTGTGTTTTAATACTGATAAAGCTTATGTGTCATTATAATAAATACACTATAAAAGTAAGACCCTCATCATTCTCAACCAACTTTCAAATCATCTGGTGGGGGCTCTGGGTGGCTCAGGTCAGGATCCCAGGGTTCTGTGATGGAGCTCAGCCTCGGGGCTCCCTGCTCAGCGGGGAGGGGAGGGTTTGCTTCTCCACAGCACCCTTCCCTTTCCTGGGCTCTTCCTCACGCTTGCTCACTCTCAAATTAATAAATACAACCTTCAAATCATCTGGTGGGGTAGGTGGTAGTGGTGAGCTGGGTGGTCATCTCAAACCAGAAATACAGAAATGCTTCTTAAAACTTTAAAGAACATCAGATGGGTTTTGTGTCACTTAAGCATTGTGAGAAAACAAGAAAATTAGGAAAACACGTTGGGAAACAAATACCAGGGTTCAGCCTCTGTGGCTTCTCTGGATGAGGCCGAAAGCCCTTGGACGGGAATAACCCGGATTCCACTGAGCATGTATCATGGGAAGATCGGCAATACCACTGTTTTACTCATCTAGCTATTTTTTAAGAATTCAATGTCATAGGGCTTCCCACACAAGCTGACCAGAAACTTGGTGTGCTATAGTCGTTGGTGATGGCGGAAACCCTATCAGGTCCCAGCAGTCTGTGAGGTTGGAGGTTATTCCCACACTTCCGAGCGGTGGGCATGATAACTAACTACTGTGGCCCCTCTCCAGGAACCACCAAAATCAGCCCAGGATTACATTACACTGCTGGGAAGTTACACAGAATCGATTCATTCATGAGTGGTCATGATTAAACATTTAACAGCCATTCACAGAGAGATTCTTAGGGACCTATCTAGCCAACATGTAGCAATTCACTGCACATTTATTGAGCCCCTATGACATGTCAGATAGAAGACAGGGATAGAGAAGCTGTAAACAGCAAAGCTAGAGTCTGCCAGACTCTGGTCCTATTACTGTTAGGTGTGATACCTCCCAGAAGTTCATCTGGCTTTTGAAGCTTCAGCCTCACCATCTATCAAATAAGGGTAATGGTGGACCTACCTCAGAGGCTCGCTCAGCTTAGCTTATTATACATCAACATTCAATAAATGTCACTTCCTCTGAGAGGTGTTCCACTTAGCACCCCATCAGATTGTATTAGATTCCACTTTGTAAGCTTTCTGATTTCTAAATCATAAATACCTTCTGGCTTGGAGATCTGAGTAATGTCCATCTCTCCAGTCTCTCAGGCAGAAATTCTGTATGACTTGTCTAATATCCTCATAACCCCCAGAACAGTGCCACGTAACAGGTGCTTAATAGGGGCACCTGGATGGCTCAACGGTTGAGTGTCTGCCTTTGGCTAGGGTAGTTATCCTGGGGTCCTGGGATGGAGTCTTGCATTGGGCTCCCTGCAGGGAGCCTGCTTCTCCCTCTGCCTATGTCTCTGCCTCTCTCTCTGTGTCTCTCGTGAATAAATAAATAAAATCTTAAAAACAAAACAGGTGATCAATAAATATTTGTTGAAGAAGCTATGGTGAATATAGCTTATAATACAAATGCATAATATATAAAGATAAAAGACACAGCAGCACCTCTCATCAAGTGGTTCATGGGCTAGTAGTTTTCAGTCTTAGCTGCACATCACCTGGAGAGTCATTTTATTCTAACCCCAATACCCAGCAGGCCTTACTCTAGAACAACTCCTGGCAGTGGGCCTGAGGGACCCTGTGTTTGTGTTTTAAGTGTTTTTAGGTAATTCTAATGAAAAGGGTTGATACTTTCTGGCCTAATGCCAGAGAGACCAGTCAACAGGTATAATACAATGGGATATATGTTCTCATTCAGCAGCAAAACAATTTCCTGTGATGATGGAAATGCCCTAGGTCTCTACTTTCTAATACCATAGCTGCCAGTCACATGTGGCTACTGAGTACTCAAAATGTGGTTGAGACTGGAGGACCTGAATTTTAAATCTTATTTGATTTTAATTAATTTAAATTAGAAAGCCATATGTGACTAGAAGCTACTCTATTAGATACCTAAGGCAAAGTACACAGGAGATCCCCTAATCCTGCCAGAGGTGGGACTGGCCAACACACAGCTAGCTGTGGCCCCCATCTACCAGGCAAGAATAATCCCATGGAGGAAAAGGCAACCAAACTGCACACAACACTTGAACTCTTGACCTTACACACATGTAGGGACAACCTCTCCCTCCTGTCCATATCCAGGACAGCTGTCATCAAGGAAGCCCTTTAAAGAGCAAGATGAAGCATAAGAGACTTTGTGTGAGCAGCTAAATAATGCGACTGTGGGCACCATGGTACGTGGAGGGGGATGAGTCTTGAGCAAGGACACTGGGGGAACAAAGGAGTTACGTGGAGCCCCCAGCAGAGTAAATATGTCAGCAACTCGCAGCTGCAAATCAGAGGTCTCGCTTCTGTGGCTCACAAGCTGAGAGCCTCAAGCATAAACCATAACATTACAGACAACTGACACTTAGTCCTAAGGCAGATAATGGCTCATTAAGCTCTTTAGAAAATTGGGCTGGTCCAATGTGATCTGTAGAAGACTGAATTAATACAGGGAAGGAAACCATGCCACTATCTAGTGGTCATTCTTCCCATGTGTGAAGCACTTGTCATATGGCAGGAAGTTTGTTAGGTGGCCTTAAATATTACCTCATTTTATCCAGATGAAACTCTGCAAATTAGATACTATTTTCTCATTTTGTGGTGAGGCAATTTAAGATTTATGGAAGTTAAGAAATTTACTTAACTTTAACATGTAGTGATAAAGGTAGTGATCTATGCTGAGTTGCTGTTTCATAAAAAACTGTATTTTATTCTATTAAATAGATATAGCATTATTTATTTAAAAAATCCCCATTTGGGGATCCCTGGGTGGCGCAGCGGTTTGGCGCCTGCCTTTGGCCCAGGGCGCGATCCTGGAGACCCAGGATCGAATCCCACGTCAGGCTCCCTGTGCATGGAGCCTGCTTCTCCCTCTGCCTGTGTCTCTGCCTCCCTCTCTCTCTCTGTGACTATCATAAATAAATAAAAATTAAAAAAAAATAAAATAAAAGAATAAAAATCCCCATTTGTTGCTTGTTTTTCCAAAACGGACCCAGATGATCACAATCAATGCTTCAATAAACCTACTTGTATATAAATCTTATTTACACTATGAGTGATGCATAATATACCTGCATCCATATTAAAAAGTACATAAATCTTAAGAGTAACATTTGATGAATTATCAAAAAAATGAACTATGCAGTCATCCTCAAATCAAGAAGCAGAACAGTACCAGCACCTCAGAAGCATCCCCACATGCCACCTCTTAGTTATTTGCTAGCTAATAACTTATATTGCTAGCCCCCACCCACCTCTCCCCAAAGAGCAAATATCTCTTAGGGACTACCGTATTTGGGGAGTAAATCAGAATGAAGCTAAGGTAGAAATTATATAATTTAGGTCAAGACTTAAAACATTATTACATAACTAGATCATCATCTACTTATCTATCTTAATTAGGAGTTAGTGGGTTCTTGAATATAAAGAAATTAGAGGTATTAAGGAACCAGGATACAGAACATATTAACAATTAGACCCAAGGGCTTTGAAAAAGACCAGAGACAATTAGGTTTCCAGCTCACTGACACTACTGATTCCCAGGTCTGATAAGGAGGAAAGGGCCATAGAGCATCTGACGGTTGGGTTTTCCCTTTCTCAGTGTTCAACATGACAATTATGAATACGACTATAAATAAAATAAAATATGAATGTATGACATTTGCTGAACTCCCTCTATAGATATTCGCTCATTATGTCCCTTCACTAGCCCTGTAATACCACAATCTCTTTTTTACAGCGAAGACGAAGATTCAAAAAAAAAAAAAAAAAAAAGCTGGTTACTTCTAACCATCTTAAGGTCACACTGTTAGTACAGGGCAGGGTGAGGGTACAAATCCACACTGGTGCAACTTCAAAGCCTGTGCCCTTTCCAGTAGACTCTTGTTGCCATTCCCCTCGGGGTTTGTTATGCTCCAGACAACTGATTTCTCAGACCTTATCTCTGGGTAAGCGAGCTGGTAACCAGGGTCATGATAACAAAAGAGGTGAGTCAGAGACCTTGAAACCCATTTTACATTTCCAAGCCTCTCCTCTCCTTCCCTGGGGCGATGGAACCTCCGCTTTCTTGTGGTTAGTCATTGTTTATCTTAACTAGGTTTACTTCTTCTTATCCCCGGACAACATACTTTTGTTGCCAAGATGACAAAGTCACCAGACCCAGCTAAAACATTTAGTGACACAGGTTACTGGGTACGCCCTCGGCCACTGGATAGACTTCGGTTTGTAGGGGTGTCCAGGCTTCAGTTCACCCCATCCCCTCTCTCACCCCACACCGAGCACCAATACTGATTTCCAAATGTTACAGGTACCTGCAGAAGGGAAGATCCTTGTGTGCTTCACTGAGGCCTTGAAATTAAAGATTGGCCACCAACTCCACATGAGATGCTGAGTATCTCCCAGGTCACCTGTAGCAAAATTCCCTGTTAGGTCTGCTAAGTTTTTAAATGTATACTAAGGGCAGCCTGGGTGGCTCAGTGGTTTAGAGCTGCCTTCGGCTCAGGGCCTGATCCTGGAGATCCGGGATGGAGTCCCACGTTGGGCTCCCCCCATGGAGCCTGCTTTTCTCTCTCTGCCTGTGTCTCTGCCTCTCTCTCTCTCTCTCTCATGAATAAATAAATAAAATCTTTAAAAAAATAAAATAAAAATAAATGTATACTAAAACCCACTGCAGGGGTGCCTGGGTGGCTCAGGTGGTTCAGTGTCTCCCTTAGGCTTGGGTCGTGATCTCAGGGTCTTCGGATGGAGCCCCACATCAGGGTCCCTGCTCAGTGGGGAGTCTGCTTCTCCCACTACTCCCCTGCTTGTGCTCTCTCTTGCTCTCTCTCAAATAAATAAGTCAGGGACTCCTGGGTGGCTCAGTGGATAAGTGTCTGCCTTTGGCTCAGGTCATGATCCCAGGGTCCCAGGATTGAGTCTCGCATTAGGCTCCCTGCAGGAAGCCTGCTTCTCCTTCTGCCTATGTCTCTGCCTCTCAGTGTGTCTCTCATGAATAAATAAAATCTTGAAAAAAGAAAAAAAGTCTAAAAAATTTTTTCTTTTAAATAAAACCCCTTGCAACTCAGGTTCCTTAATTGTTTTACTTTGGAAACATAACTGGTGCAGACTGAGAAGAAACAGAAAAAAGAGAAAAGCTGAATTCTTTGACTTACTTGTTTTTCCTTTTGTATCAAGTCCCCTATAAACAAAGCATCTTACACATAACAGAGAAAAACTGTAGACATTATATATAATTCATGCTGTCTGCTCTGGTAAGTACTTACCTTGACCGGAATTATATATTGCTTTTACAGACTTCTTGACTTTCTGCAAGGCTGTTCTATCTTGGTCTAGAGCCTAAAAGAGAAAAACAAGGGGGGAAAAAGATGTTGGAAAACTTGGCAAATGAAAACTCATTCGTGATGGCATTGGTTTTGCTGAGTTGCCACAGTGATAGCAAGCTGACATATTTATGAACAGTGAACCATCTCTGAGACTAGAAGTGCCCAGGATCCGAGGAGTCCTGTTCGGAGGGTAAATGCTGAGTTGTTCTACAAAGCTCAGTGTTGGGTGAAGCTGACAACCTGGTGGTCAGTCAGTTATCACCCCAAGCTCTGCACGGGAAAGAAAATACAGGACACTTAAGATACTTGCTTCTTTCATTCAAGAGAGGTTGGTACCCAGGAAGGGACATATGTCAGCGTAAGATGTGAATGACACATATCCAAGGAACCCTTCGAACACATCTTATCACCTGATGGCAATTTCAGCTAGGAAGAAAACATTTAAAAGGGTGTAATGAGAGTGACCTGAGGATTTCTTTTAGTATCAAAAAAAATTATGACATAAGGCCAGCTGGATTTTAAAATTCTGTTTACTGAAAAAGGACAGCATGGAAAACGCTACCAGGATGCTGGTAATGCTTTTAAATGAGTTCTTAGATGGAGAATAAACACATCTACATCAATCTTGTGCTATAAAAGTTAGGGGAGGACCAAGGGGACTGTCACTGTTGATTCTTAATCCAGGGGTTGGATATACAATTGTGCTCTGTTTGTGAGGACTGTGCACTTAGGATTTGTACTCTTTGCATAATGCGCATTTTAATTCGAAATCAAATTTAAAAAGGGTTGTATTCAATATAGATATACACATGGTACACTGGCCAAACTTCTTTAAACTCCTCTCTGCTTCCCGGAGGGTCAACGATCCAGAGACTGGGAACCCCCTGGTTGGGGTGTCAAGACTGGAGGGCACGTGCAGTAACAGCAGTAATAAATGAACTTATTGACATAAAATTTAAGATGAATTATACTCACACTCATGACATCATCTAAACCTCAGAACTGCAGAGGAGAAGATGGAAGGCCACTGAGGGTAAGTCCCACCCCTGAGTCACAGAAGACATGAGAGGGTAAATGCACTGGCAGCCGGCAAGGGTCACTCCCTTGTCCCGTAAGATGGTCTTTCCTGCCACTCTAATCCTGTGCCTCAACTGGCCGCTTGCCCTTTTTCCTTGGCTCCAGTTGTGAACTGTGGCTGGCAGGGTGGGCACCTGACCCATGCTGGGCTCTGGCTCCTCACAGGACTTCTGGGCTTGGGGACTGGGACTGCAAGGTGTAGATCCTTTATGGGGAGGTGAACCTGGGGCCTACCACGGGTTCTGTTTCCAGCTATGTGGAACAATCTGGCCAGAGAGAATGGTAACACACATGCAGCACCAGACACAAGAGTGCAGAAGGTCCTGGTGGCATCAGAGTCCTGATTTCCAGCTGCACCCACGGCACACAGGTCACTAAGCTTCCTGTAGACTGAATACACCAGACAATACATTCCTCTTGCCCCAAGCTGGCTGCTGTGGGGATTATATCACTTAAGACACACATCCTGAGTAACACAAGAATAAAGCTGCCCGAGCACCTGCTACACCAGGCATAAGCTTGCTAGAGCAGAAGTACCAAGGAGGCAAGATACATATGCTTTGACTTTCTTGTCTCTTTGCATTCCTTCTTCACAAAAACCTCATAAAGCAGCAACTACATGTTTAAGATAAGGAAATGTGATAGGCTTTCAATAAATATTTGCAGAAAGGGAAGTAGGCAGGGAGGGAAAGATTAATTAAGTTGTCCGAAGTCAGAGAGCCAGATGGTGCTGAAGTCACATCTCACACTAATGTCTATCGAATCTCAAATTTAACAGACACTGGGGTGAAAGCCGGGGTTTTGGAACTGCAAGTGCGACACAGTGTCCACCACGCCCACCGCTTAAAATCCACCTGCACACGTCTGTCACAGCCATGTCCCACATGCACTTCTGTTTAATATTTTTCTTTAAGGGCACCAGAGTGGCTCAGTCGGTTAAGCATCTGCCTTCAGCTCAGGTCATGATCTCAGGGTCCTGGGATTGAGCCCCACATCAGGCTCTCTGCTCAGTGGGAAGTCTGCTTCTCACCCTGCCCTTCCCCCTGCTGTGTTTTCTCTGTCAAATAAAGAAATAAAATATTTAAAAATATATATTTTTCTTTAAAACCATTCACCTAAATAAATAAATAAATAAAAAACCCATTCACATCTGCTACATTGTCCAGAACTGTTCTAAGTGGAAAACCAGGACCATTTACCAATAACAGAAGATACCCTAAAAATCACTGTGTATCTCTAACCATATAAAATGCTCATCTGGTTAGTACCCCTGACCATCTCATCTAACACTATGATACTGTATGCCACGCTTAACGAACGAAACAGTGTTTTACGAGACAGCTTCATGAGAGACAAAGTTTGAGTTACTTCAAAGAGTTGAGATTTGTACTCTAGAGGAAAGAAGGAAGAGAACTACCATTTTAATAAATGCTTAGTATGGCATAAAGGGTGCTGAGGTTTATACAGACTGCCTCATGTAATGCTCATGAAAACTCTGTGACAGAAGTACTGTTACTAAATTCATTTTACAGATGAGGCAAATAGAGGCTTAGAAAGTTCAGCTTGCCCAAGACAGCAGAGCAGGACTCTGAACAACAGAACCTGACGTCCTAACTGCTACCCAGTTCTGCATTCCTGTGATGTGCGTGATGAACTGGATCTAAAAATAGAGCCTCATCTTAATGGGGTTGGAGTGTGTGAGTGTGTGTGTGTGGGCGGGGTGTCCACCCACCTGTTTTCAGAGACAAATCTGAGTTAAGAAATTAGAAGCCATTTAGGGTGTTAGCAGTATTCAAGGGAAAGAAAGTAATGCAAATGAAGTGCAAGTAAGCATTCATTTAAGAGACTGAATCTAATGGGTTTATCTTTTGATGAATTGCTTTTGTGGGAAGGAGGTTTAAAAAACAATCCCAACAATAGCTACCCTTTATTTTGTTTTCTATCCATATTCTTGCCATCTTTTTTTTTTTTTTTTGGCGAAAAACCTCCAGCTTTTGAGAAGTAAAACAGCTTGCTTGCCAAGTGGCACACATCAAGTAAGAGAAGAACCGGCCTATGCTTTTTCAACCACATCACCTACCCACAGTAGCATGAATGTGTGCCCGTGTTCCCTCTGCATCTTACCATTTCTTAATTATTTCTGAGAAAGGGAAAAAGAAAAAGAAAAAAAAAAGATCTTCTGGGAGAAAAGAACCTATCCGTTCAGCCCTGAGGAATGATGACCACATAAAGATGTCTCTACTCAGAAATTAATGAGTGGGTTTGAATGTCCTTGCACAGAGAGTTCATGAGTCCAAAGGAGTAAAGGGATGTAGAAGATTCCAGCCATAACATTTTATGAGACTAGCTATCTGCTTCCTTTTTTTCCCTCCCCTTTGGGAAAAGTCTCAGAATATGTTGAATTTTTACCAACCTGTCTATAAACTAACAGGGTGTAAAGTTCACGTTCGTACTTTTAAAGGTTATTAATAACATCCGCATTCGACAGCTACAGACACAGTTAGGTCTGGGTAACACTTCTCTTTTTCCACTCTAGCATTTGGCCACTGGCAAAAAGCAGCCCAGTGAAATGTACTTTTACAGGCCCCATGTTTAAGAGAACCAGGGGACACTGCTGTTCAGACAGGGCTGCCCTCCAGAATAACCCATGTCTAAATGTGGTACAAAGTGCCATTCCCTCAACTGCCAGAGAAGTAACACCTGCAGTGACATCCTTTCGAATGTCATATGCATAAAATTAAATAAAGGCTAAGAGGAAAGGGGGAGAGGATACAGGCTATGAAATTATTATATTTCCCAATGTTAGTATATGGACTAAGTATGCATCTTCAGTCCATATACTTGAATTTTTTGAATTTTTTAAAAAAGATTTACTTATTTATTTATGATAGAGAGAGAGAGAGAGAGAGAGAGAGAGAGAGAGGCAGAGACACAGGAGGAGGGAGAAGCAGGCTCCATGCCGGGAGCCTGACACGGGACTCGATCCCGGGACTCCAGGATCGTGCCCTGGGACAAAGGCAGGCGCCAAATGGCTAAGCCACCCAGGGATCCCCGAATTTTTTGAATTTTTAAACAATTCAAAAGGTACATGTGGTGGAGGGGGAGGGAGGATGAACCCACAAACGAATCCAGGAGAACATGCTGATCTCTAATCATAGAATAGCACTCTCCCTATCCTAAATTCTGTAATACAGCAACTTTGCATTTTCTACCTTACTAAGGAGCCAGGGTTTTAATATAGAAAAGCATTTCTGACCTGGATATGGAGACTCTTCATTGTTATTTCATGCACAGTCCTAACAAGTCTGGTCATCTGAACAGGAAGACACATGCTATTGCCAAGTTGGGAGAGAAGCCATGCCAATGGGGGCCTTACATTAGAGCCGGCAATCAGAGGGATTCAGAAGTATTATGCAAATGAGACGTAAGAATGCAAACTTCCCCAAGAGTCTGAGGTCACTCAGGGTAGGACATGGAACCTTTTCCTACCAGTCCAGGACAGGTGGCATCCCTCAGAGATGCACAGGGATCCAACCGTGCTTCTTGCAGCTCAGGGTATCTGCATGAGCTGACCTCTTTGCCCGAATGCTCTTCCCTAGGTGCTACCCATGGCTGACTTTCTTCTTACATAGGCCTCAGATTAAAAGCCCCTTCCTCCAAGGGCCCTTTTCTGGTCAACCTGAAGCAGTGCTCGCCCTTAGCCCGCCTGGTTACTCTCACCTGCACTTTCATGCTGGCTTTTCCACTGCACTACCACACCCTGAAATGATCCCATTAATGACTTATCTTTATTGTATTTATCTCCCTGCACAAAACCTCTATGAAGGGCCTGTATAACCTGTTCATGGCTAAATGCTCATTCCCAGGGTCCAGCAGATGGCAGATGCTCAAAAATGCTTATGAAATGAAATAAATGCTTGAAAAAATGAATTCCTCCGTACCTCAGATTCAAAACAGCACAGTATGCAACGTTAAGACTTACCTTGAAAATGGCTAAACAAAAAAAATTTTGCACTCAGAATGTGGCCCTCTGTAATCCTTTGTAAACCATCAAATCCTGATGGTTTTGAATAGCCTCAGTTTAAATGTCTGTATATGTGACATGTCTGAACAGTCACACAGGTATAAGAGGTAAGACTATATGGTACCAAAAGCGATGGTTTAGTAGGAGAGACAGAACTTACACATTCCAAATTAGCTTTCTATCTTAAAATAGTTATTAAATAGTTATTCTAGCAACTCTCTTAAGAAAACTTCATTAAAATAGGACATGCTTATGTTAAATGAACAACAATAACCCTGTTGTCATTATTCAGTAAGATTTTCCAATTCAGAATTAGTTCCTAAGTCTATGACACCTTCTTTTCAACATTTGAGTGGGAAAAATTTCTTGTTTTAGATAAATGTAATTTTTACGAATAAACACATTAGTCTTTGGAGCTAAATCTTCTGCATACACTTAGAAAGGAAACAGTGGTTGTCAGTAAGATAACAGCACATAATTTCTTAAGAGATATGTGAGGTAGACAGCCATCACACCTCCCTTCCCGGAAGGCCAAGCACTGAATGTGTTAATGTACACCTGGAAGCCGCTAGCACAAAGCCTTGTAGAGGCTATCGTTATCCTCACCTCTAAAGGTGATTCTAAGAGAGAAATTCCTAAAACTTTTGGGGGCAGTGACAGTAAAAAATCTATGAAGCAAGTACTCCTACTAGCAGAGCGATTTCTTTGCTGACAAAAAGTTTTGTTCACTCAATAAAAAGGTGGGGGGGGGGGTTCCATTTTATCATTTTTCAGTTGTTTTCAGAGAGGGAATTTGTCCCCTAATCACCACAAAGCAAATGTTCTTCTGTGTAATTCCTGTAACAGGGAAAGCATGGGAAGGCTACTTTGGTCTAATTCTGGTTCATACCTGACTGCCTCAGCCTTCACCTTACCGAGCAATCACGCTACCTTGCAGGGAGGAGGGAGGACCAGGGAGCAAAGTGCTCAGGCTACCCGGAGAGGCTGGATGCCTAATTAACATCGGCATAAGGCCTCTGAGGATGAAACTGAGACAGAAGTTCTCATGCAGGCTCACAGCCAAATCGATACATTCATTATTTATCTGTCATAAGGGCCCATACACTAGAATGCATAAGTGTATAATTATAATGTGAGTCAGGAATAAACCCAGAAAGTCATCCAAGGTGACAATGCAGAGCACTGTGAATAAAGGTGCCAGCGGGGAATGACAATAGAAAATACCCATTAGCTCAAAAGAGAAGAGGGATCAGGCAAGGCAAATGATACGAGTATTTGCTCTGAGGATCATCCAACTTGGGTTTTTGCATCATCATCATTTACTCGCTCACCTAGTAACTGTGCTTGGCACATACTGAACACTACTCCGGGCCAGGCGCCGGTCAAGTGTGCCAACCAAACACTGCATCCACCTCTGGCTCCCTGACTGCATGCTCCCTCCCTCCCTTCTACCTGTCACCTCAAAACAACGACAGAGCCCTTTGCTAGAGTACATGGGGAGCTTGGCACTGCTTTTAATAAGACCGATGAAGGAAGTCATTAAAAAAAAACTATTAATCCTTGTTACCCTAGGGCTTTACCCACACCTCATATCATTCCATCTAGAATTAAAGGTGTATAGGAAAAAACCAATACTCACCTTACCTTGGATTTTAAATGTTTAGGTGCCTGTATCTCTTCCCCTACCCAACCAACCAAAAGCTCTGTAAGGATAACACTTACGTGTTTGTTTCTGTACATAAAAGGCGCTCAGTTAGAATTTGCTAAATTGAATGAAAGGACCACACGAGAACACACACACACACACACACACACACACACACACACACACGGAGGAAAGAAGGATGAATGAAGTGCCTGTTCTTACAATGAAATCCAGGTCCCTCCCTGCTGCCTGCAAGGCCCTATGTGATCCAGCTCTGCTGCCCTCAGATTTCTGTTCCCACACTCTCTACACTCACGTCTACACCATACCTGTGATCTTTCTGAACCCATCAAGCCTGTTCCCACCTCAGATCTTGGCAACAACCGAAATTCTATTCTCAAAGCTCTTCCCTAGTTCTAAGGGGGCCCAGACTGCTCTTTTTCCTTTCAGTGTTTAGTTCAAATGTTGGATGCGCAGCCCTTATTAACTTGAGATGTCGATGTACTGGGCCCGAGTATCACTCTGTGTGACAGCTACACCACACCAGCAGTTGGGATGGGGTTCGATGAGTTAGCAACAGCACAAAGAACCTGCAAACGGGGGAAAGGGGGGCATGGTGGCAGCAGCATATATGAAAGGAAGAGGTAAAGATGTTATCATTTGTTAGTTTCAAGATTAATACGGATTGAATGAGGCTGCTAAGCAAGGGGAAATGATCAACTTAAAATAAAATCTGATTTGCATAACCTAGCCAAAAAACGGAAAGTTGACAGGTCATCCACAAATACAGGTTTTAACCTGTTAATGTGTTATTTTAGATCAGAAAAGGTGTCAAGATTCAGATCCTCTGATGCTCATACAGATTTCAATCAGATACTTTAACATCCTCTACTGTACCTATGGCAGAAAGGTGGCATGGGGTGGGATTTGACCCACAGACGCTAAAAGATCCCTTTGCTAAGGATTTAGACCGACTTGGTAAGTTACTTCGCAGTTCAGGTCTGTAGCAAACACTCAATGTTACACCTTTGGCAATATTTCCTGACCGATTCTAAGGCTCTATTCCTTGCATGAAAATATCACCAACCTATCAACTTTCCAATCCAAAGAGAAGGCACTGCATAAAACTTTAACTCACACAAGTCCACTTTGCTGAGTATGTATAAATTACCATTAGGTATGTAAACATCTTTGGGCAGGGTCTATGCCAGGCCAGTGGAGGGGCTCAATAAATGTCAATCAAATGACTCTGCCTCTATCTTAAAAGCATCTAAACTAAACGTGTATAGAAAAGACCAATGCTCACCAAAATGCTACCATTTAGGTCTCACGAACTTTTTATTTAAAAAAAACAAGTATTTATTCCAATCACTTGAAGGAAGTACCATCTTAAGTAATGTCAATACAGCAGCACTTAGTTTTTGCTTGGGTGATGCATATAGAAATACTCATTTTCTCATCTCCCTGGGGCTCATCCTGTTTGGCAAGTCAGTCACATCTATGAAGTACAGATGAAATCATTACAATTTCTTTGTGAAGGCCAAGGACCTTGATGAAACACACTTCCCCCACTTGATGAAAGCCACCGAGTCTGCAAAGGCAGCCTAACAAAAGTCCAATATGCAATGTAGGCAGAGGAAGCTGAGCAGGCTGTAGGGCCTGCCTCCCTCCACCCCCACGGCCTCTCCTCCTGCAGATGGGACAAGCAGACCCAGAGACGGAAACAACTGCCCTCTGAGCGAAGGGAGGGCCTGGTTCGTTTTCATATTCAGTACTTTTGGTAAACTACTCTGCCTCCTGCGCTTTCAGGATCCAGCAATGTGAACAAAGGAAGTGAAGAACTCTCCTTCAAGACCCTTAAGGTCAGTCGGGTCGTCATAAAGAAGCACAGCCACTGCATCCATTCTGTGATGAGACCCCAACCCATCTTCAAAGGGCTAAGCCAAGTCTTGCTCATGCTCTGCCCCTAACACCAAGAATCCTTGTTGGCTCCACGCCATCTGGCACTAGTACCACCAGGTAACTAGCATTTAACTACCACCTGTTAACAGATCCAGGTGTTTATCCACGGACTTGGAAGAAGCAGAGCCTAGTGGTGGAGCTGGGCGCCATCCTGAGGAGAAGTACGATAGGATGGTGAGAGCACAGGAACGGAGGCCAGAGAGACTCTGCATCACTTCCTGGCCCTGTGACTGTGGTCGGGTTCATCATCTTCCTTGGCTCGCCTGCCTTCCTCACATGACACACACAGGTGTTTCCTTCCTCTCTTCCTTTCCCTCCCTGTCCTCAGATTCTTGTAATTGCTCATTCCTGCCTCCTCTGTTCCCCATATTGATGATTATGAGGACAAAAATAACACAGCCGTGTTTTATACAGAGTATTTTATTTAATCCTCACAGTAACCATTAAGAAAGCCTGTCTTACCCATACTTTATAGATAAGGAGACTGAAGCTCAGAATGGTCCCAGATCCTGCAGCTAAGTCAGAGATAGAGCCAAGATTCAAAATCGGGTCTTTCAGGGCAGCCCTAGTGGCGCAGCGGTTTAGCGCCACCTGCACCCCAGGGTGTGATCCTGGAGACCCGGGATCGAGTCCCATGTCGGGCTCCCTGCATGGAGCCTGCTTCTCCCTCTGCCTGTGTCTCTGCCTTTCTCTCTCTCTCTCTCTGTGTCTCTCATGAATAGTCTTCCAGACACTAAAGCTGTACCCATAAGTGTTGTGCTCTCTAACCTTCCAATGTGACACAGTAGGGTTCATAGGATAAAGGAACCTTAATAAAAAAATCAGCCAGGGAGGGTCTAGCTGGCTTGGTCAGTGGAGGATGCGACTTTTGATCTTGGGGATGTGGATTCAAGCCCCATGTTGGGTGTAGGGATGATTTAAAAATAATAAAAAATCAGCTAGGGATTTATTAATCAGGGCACTAGGCAACTTCAAAACCCTTTTCCTTCCCTCCCATTCCAGGAGTTCTCTGTGAAGGAGCCAAAGAGGAACTGACAGTAGTACTTTGCTTGAAAACCCAAGTAGCTCTTCAAGGAGGGGACAGGATGTGAAGCAAAGTGGAAGAAGTCAATCTGTAGCTAGCTGAGGTTGTGCCACCCAAGCAGGCCAGGCCTAAACTGGCCATCAACCACTTCATGGTGATCCACCTGCTAAATATTGTACTTGGCATTGTGGGTGTTAGCCGAAACTACAGAGAGGCTTTCCACTGAGCTTCACGTGTACCCCAGAAACCGCAGTCTTTACAGACTTCATTAGCCAGGACCTACAACGCCTGACACCAGGCATCATTTTCATGAAAACTGATAGTTGGCCTGTGTCCTGCACAGAGGATTTATGTTAATAACAAATCACAACAACATATGGAGATGCACAGGCTTGTGAAAGCTTCTAGGTGCACTGAAAAGTATCAGTGACTTATTGAAAAACACCAGTGAGAGTTACTGGTAGAAAAATCCTTGAGAAGTAAAAATTGGTTGACCTGTCTATCCTTGGGGTCAGCAAAGAAAACAGGAGCTGATTTTGAAAAGCTTCCCTACACCTGGTATTTCTAATCCAGCTCTGGCCCACAGAAAGGTCACTTGGGTACATAGGCCATGCAGAGGAACATGAGGGGGTGAACAGGAACCCCTAAAGACTGGGCCCATCCATCCACAATGATCCGCCCCTCCTGCATATCAAGGTCCATGCAGATGCAGGGATACCTGGCAAAAACAACACTTTTCTTAATGGTGGATGACAAAACAACTGAGTGCACAGCAACATTTCTGAAGAGCTATGCTTGGTGTTTAGAAGCACCCACAAGATCAAGTGGCCAAAGCCACACAGAGTATAAAGAGTTGGACAGGTGCCAGACCATGCAAGAAGGAAAAGCCAAGGCCTGGAGTTTGGTTTTTATTCTGAAAGCAATAGTTAGTTAAATACAGAGCCACTGGGGTTTTAGAACAATGAGATGACTAGTCCCAAGTTTCAGAAAAGTGACTCTGGCTGTTGTATTGGGAAGGGAAGGTAGAGAAGTTTGGAAAGGGAAGAGCCAGCAGGCTGGGTATTTCACTAGCGTAAATTCTTGCAAGTCCTTCTGTTGTGGCTCAATCCACTTCCTCCTCTAGGACCACACCCCAAACTGAAGGCTTCCTCCAGAAATACTTACTCCTCCCTGTTCCATACCTGCTCAGTGCCTCAGTGGATGGCATCAAGATGCTAGACTCCAGGTCACATCCCTCTTGCCTAATCCTCTGTGCCCAGCAGGCCATGGAATCCTGCCACTTCTACCTCTGCAGCGGTTCTTACACCCATCCCACACATCCTTACATACAGGTGGATGTGGTCATGTCCCAGCCAGATCCCTTAATGGTCTCTGAGCGACCCCAGCCTCACCCACCAAACCCATGCCAGAGCAGCCTTTCTAAAAGAAAAATCTAATGGCATCACTCTAGCTTTAGAACCCAGAAGAAAACACAAGATGGCACACAATGCCCTTTCCTGACTCACTCCGCACCACTGCCGCAGACTCCATTTGTCCTTGGACAGCTCGCTTTGTAATTCTCAGCACTCCAAATTAATGGTACTCAAATTTAGGGGTCTCTATTGCTATTCCAGTGACTATAATTCTCTCCTTTCTCAATAATACTCCTGTCTTTTGTCTTCTTAACAATCTTGCCAACTCAAACTTAAGATGGGGTTTCACCATCTCTTCTGTGAATGCCTACCCTGGTCCTGCTGAGACTCTCTCTTCAGCCCTTAGTGCTATGAGAGCACTTATCATAAGGACTTTTTCTTTACATTTCTATCACCAACAAGTGGTAGCTGTTAATCTTTTAAGATACTACACGTGTATTTATTTTAATTCCCTCCTTGTAAGCCAGTTTCCTGACCCCCATCCCTGGGCTGCATGTGCCCAGATCTAGATGTTTGTAGCAGGCAGAGAGAACCCGGTACAGCACCCTGGACACCAGACACGTAAATCAGACTCTGCCCCTCAGACTTCTCAAGTTCCCAGCTTCCCGATGAATAAATCTAGAAAACTGGTCCACGTTCCACGTGCATCTCTTCTGGCTCTGATTCCCTGAAAGTCAAACGTTTTCAGGTCCTAGGGCCATTACTATTCAACTCTCTTACCTTGTTAGATTTTAGGTGAAAGATGGCTTAAATTTCTTAAAAGTAACATAACTGGCATGGTTACAGTGAATGGTTTCAAGAGAAAGACCATACATATAGTTAATATTTCTATGTAATTAAAAGATAAATCACAGCTTTGGTGTCAGATTCTGATTCCAGTCATTTTTGTGTCCTTTTCTGTGTATCTCCTGCCCTCCAAGATAAGTTTTGAGAAGTACATCTTGAATGTGGTATCCAAAGACTCCATCAATTACACAAAACAAGCATTACTAATGCCTTTTTATAGATTTAAGTCAGAACAAGGGTCCAGGGCCAAAAAACAAATATATGGCAAAACCTGACTTTTTCACTCTAAAGTCTAACTCTAAATTTGACCTGTGTTCTTTCTGCCACATCTGTTTAATTCAAAGGCACGTCTGATTCCACTTGTTATCATGCCCAGGTATGCCACCATGCTAAGCTTTCTACAGACTCATGAGCCCAGTTTCTGAGGACAGAAGTTTGAAGGGAATACGTGCCATATGCCACCTCATATGTATTTTTCAAGGCAAACCTCAGAGCTGTGGACTGCAGATCTGATTATCGTTAAAAGTAATGTGTTTACAAAGAATGACAGACCTAATTTGACAGAGGAGATCAAGAAAATCCAGTTACACACTTGCATGAAGATGATTACTAAAAACGAAGGCCTGTTTTTCATGAAGGAACTGATCGGGTTAAAAACAAAGTGAATTAACACGGCATTTCCCACACTGTGATCTGTAGAAAACGGTTTCTAGAGAGATAGCAGAAGGCATTTTTGGGAAAAAAGAATTCGCGACAAATTTGGAAAATACTATGGGCTAACTATACGTCCTTTTTGGAGACACTCAACGTACAACACAATATCAAAGACTGGGATAGTTTAAAGAAAACTTATTTATTAGCTTAGTAACTCAGCAATTCTCAATTAAAATAACAATAATTAAAATCAGAATACTTTTTTTTTGGCACACCTATAGAACAATGTTTGTTGGGACGTCAATACCGGGAACTCCATTAAATATATATATACGAAAATAAAAGTTTGGGGAGCCTGGGGGGGCTCAGTTGGTTAAGGTCTGAGTCTTAATTTCAGCTCAGATCATGGTCTCTGACACCTGAGATCGAGCCCCATGCTGGGCTCTGCACTGAGCACGGAGCATGCTTCAGATTTTCTCTCTCCGTCTCACTGCTCAATCATGTGCACGCGCATGCACACACACACACACACACACACACACACACACCCTCTCTCTCTCTCAAAAAAAAAATCTAACAAAAATTAAGCGTCAAAAAATATGTGTATTAAAGAGGCCTGATGATTTTCCAAGGTAGACAACAGATATTATTAGAAAGAAGACAAATGACTGCAATCAATTTTTAACAAAACAGATATGAACTAGGAGGGAAAAATAATTACAGCAACAAAAAAGGGAACAAAGTTGACATCTGTAACATATAATTAGTATGTGGAATTCTTTTGCTGCTGCGGAGAGCGAAAAGAATAGGGGGACAAAAGACAACACGAGAAACTGAAAATGGTAAATATATGCAAATAATTTCGAACACATTATTGGTTTTTAAATTCCAAGTGAAACAATACTGAAGTGTCCCTTTATCCTTATAGAGCTATACCAAGTAGGAAAGGTGATAAAATTAATGAAGCGGCTTCAGAGAAATAGCTACAATTGATCTAAAGGATAAACTGTATTCCAAGTCACCAAGCTGCTCTTATATTTGACAAGTAATCCCACTCCTGATCATTCCTATCCAAATTACCAACACTCCCCCTCAATAATCAACAAAAAGGAAACCCCATGGAACACATCACCAGGTTTTACAGTACAAAAGGCTAGAAATAACCTACCTCTGACAACGGGGAAACGGCAAAGTAAGAAATGGAACAAATTGGAGGGTTTATTGTATGGCCACTAACACATAAAATTAGCAACAATTAGGATAAAGAAAGGACTGCTACTTATTAAGCATCTATTATGTGCTCTGCAAATACTATGCAGTAGCACTACTTAGAATACAAAATGACATGTATTACAAAGATATGGATTTTCTGGAAATGCAAGTCTATAGAGGTATACAGAGGTGTTTAAAAGCTGTGGCTATCTAGGACTGTTACAATTGGGATTCTGCTTCTAAAATAATTTAGTGCTTAAAAAATTTTAAAGCCTTTTAATAGTGTCTTGTTTGTTTATTCCCTAAGCAACTGCAAAAGATCAGTAAGATGTGAACTTTCATAGAAAATGAGGGAGAAACAGTACATGCCCTCAGTAATTTCCGTGTTGCCTTGCAAACTGTACATTTAAAAAATTAGTAGAATATTGTGTTTCCAGAGCTCCTGTCTGGGGCCAAAACGAAAACTATAATCACAGCAATTACCTTGTGAACCTCTAATTTCTGTTGTAGTTCTAAAGTTCGGAGTAGCACACCCACCCACAAGCACCATGCTTTCATCTTGAAGCAATTTCAGCTCCATTCTTGGGAAAATAATAATTATAGGTACAACAAGGTATTTAAAGACCAAAAAATAGTCATGCAAACACCATTTCCATGTTATAACATAATGAGAGTTCCTTAAGAGAATTAAAACCTAGACCGGAAAGGTATTTCCTGAGTCACATCTTTTCAGGACTCAGAGTTTATCGGAACCCTACCTCAGAACAGAACAGGAGTCTTTGTGGGTGAACAGAGTAGGGACCACGTGGCTAGGAAGAGCCTTTCCCTGTCCCACCAGTTCTGAAGTTCTGCAAGTGCCTTACTCAACTGTCTGTCTGGGTCCTGACCCGGTGATTCAAAATACACTGCGGATGGCTTTGAGTCATTTAGGCCGAGTCAGACAATTTTATATAAAATGGAGAGTCATGTAACAGCTGACCAGATGCTGGACTTTAAACACAGTGGTTAAGAGCATAGAATTTGGAGCCAGACCACCAAGGTCACACCCCAGCCCCACTGCTAATCATGAAACCTTCCTCAACCTAGTTATGCCTCAGTTTCCTCAGCAGTAACCCATCTGACAGGCTTAAATGGATTGAGTGAGATGATCTATGTAAACGATGTGCTCAGAGCGGTGCTTGGCACAGAGGAAGCCCTCAACAAATGTTAGCTAGAATTTGCAGAGACAGTACTCTGATTTATTTTTTCTAAGGCTCCCACAAGACATATAATTAGCAAGGACAATTTTTACATGGCTGGTGGTGCTACTATAGAAGGAAAAAGAACAAGGAGATGCAGATATAAAACCTTCCACTCAGACGAGCTCTTTAGATCAGTGATCTCCAAAGAAGGCACAGGAGATATTCCACTGAGCTGTGAGGGAGGAACAATTTTAGAACTTCTATTTGTGCCTTTTGTGACATATAATTATACAGTATTAGCATGGAAGAGTATGTATAATGTATGTGCATAGAGGTGCATGCACATGGATGCATGTACAGTGTGTACAAGGACACTGCCAAAGATGCCAACCAGTTTTCCTTAATCAGCAGCAACCAAATTAATGATGTTCACATACAACAGGTGGCATCAGGGACACCTGGGTGGCTCAGTGGTTGAGAGTCTGCCTTTGGCTCAGGTTGTGATCCCGGGGTCCTGGGATCGAGTTGTGCCTTGGGTTTTCCCTCTATGTCTCTCATAAATAAATAAATAAAATCTTTAAGAAAAAAAGAACAGGTGGCATCAAATGGCATTAACATTGTTCTGAAATAAAACAATACCTTATTTTTTTTGGTCATTTTTATTATTTTGCATCTGCTTTCCCCAACTACCCAAATATATATTACAATTTTTCCTCTCTGAGGAAATGAAAACTCAGAGAGACTGGGTGACTTTTTCTAAGCCCATCTTGGTAATAAATGTGTTTTCAAACTCGTCTCCCCAATCAAAATTTAATTAAAAAAAAAAAAAACTGTTCACAGATGTTCCATGACCTTAAATATATTATATTGCTAGAATCAAATAAAAATAGATATTTCTCCCAAGTCTATGGTTTCCTATTGCATGTCGGACATACACTTTCCTGGCAAAAAACAAAACACTTGAGAAAATTTTGGTTTTGTGTTTGAACATAATACTGAACAAATCAGAAATAAACATTTTAAATTTCACTTAATTGCACAACTCTGAAACACTATTTTCTTTTTTCTTGACTTCCTATCCTTGTTCGTGGACCGCTCAGTTCATGTTTACTGCGTGTAAACAAACTTTTATATTCAGTTTTTATCCTGCTTTTCTCACTTAATGTTATAAGCAAACATTTTTGCTTATTTCTTCTGCATGGGCATATAACCATTTTGATGACAGAGGCTGCATGGCCTTCTATCACCCTGATCCATACATTCTTTGTCTCCCCATACGATTCCTGTTGCTGGAAGTTAATAGCCAGTTTTGTTACTTTTGTAAATAAAGGTATTTGCTTTTAAGACCTACTTGTCATTATGGTTGTCAAATAATGAGGTTTCTTTTTAATAGGGGTAATTTTAAGTTGTGTGTTTTTAAACATGATTATGAAGTACCAGCAGGCACTAATGATAATGTTTTACTGTATTAATAAATTCACATGCCACTAAGTCACAACATTGACAAAAGGTCTTAAGCTGACTTCTAAAAAAGCTGTCATGTACCAGAAATGTCACAAAGATCTAACTAATAATCCTCTTGCAAATTACCATTGAGTGCAATTCAGGATAGTGGTTAACTGGATGTGCAGGCATCTGAAAAGGAAGCAATGGCTAACATGGACTGCCTGCCCCCACCATAATACCTCTCTGCCCCACACACAATAGCTAGTATTTAGGGGCACCAGGGTGGCTTAGTGGTTGAGTGTCTGCCTTTAGCTTGGGTTGTGATCCTAGGGTCCTGGGATCCAGCCCTGCATGGGGCTCCTGGCAGGGGGTCTGCTTCTTCCTCTGCCTATGTATGTCTCTGCCTGTCTCATGAATGAATAAATACAATCTTAAAAAAAATAGCTGGTATTTAATGTGCACCCTTTCAGATAAAGCTTCCTTGGGAAGCCCATTCAGACAGAATGTCATTAGCAGAGAAGTGCTCAGGGACTTGAGACCTATTCATTTAGTAAAAAACAGGGACGAGGTTGGTATAAGAGTTTGCTCTGAAGCACAGATGAATATTATGCTCCACTGGGTATTGTTTCTATAAAGGTAAATCTTCCTGTTGACAAGAGCTGAAGTAGTTTTCCATAAATCAAACCTTTGAAATTAAATCTTATTTCCTCAAAGATGCACATTAACATTTCAGAGAAGCTTTCTTCAATTGGTGTCAAGTTGTGTTGTTATTTTATCCCAAATCCATTAATAATGTAAGTGATCACCCACTTGTGTTCAGACTTTGGTATATCAAAGTTAATTGAAATGGGGATGCATCTACAGAATCTTTGCAAAACCACCTCAATCTCCACCCTGAATTCACTGATCTCACAAATATCCAGTAGGAACAAGGCCCCGGAGTCAAAAAATACAGAGATGACCCCTGACTCCAGGGATTGTGATGAATTACCTCAATCACATTTATTAGGTAGCTAGACACAAAACATTCTTAAAGCAAGAATGCTTTCCTATAATATGATATTTGGGGATACATTTGCCTAGGCATAAACGTATTCACCGGGAAGTGACACATGTAGAAAATTTCAAAAAATATTTAAGAAAAAATGTAACTTGAAAGCAGGAATGATAAAGAAAATTCAAAGTCTTCTTGATAAATACATCTGAAAGCCTAAATTATTAAATGACATTTTGTGAATGAGCTATATTGTAAAGGAAGGGGCAAATTTCCTGTGAATGATTTGTTAAAAAGTGGTTTCTGTTTAAACAGCCAAATTAAAAGACGGAGCTGCAGCATGAAAGGATCTAAGAGAGCATCCCAGCTTATGGTCAATGGTTTTATAAACCCTCACTTAGCTGTTTTCCAAATGTCCGTGCCGATGCTTCAGTAAAGTCCATGGTTAATGGACACTTCCTGGAAAGCCTGGGTGAGTCCAGTGTGGGGATTATAATGGATATCCTCAAGGGAAGCACCCCCCCCCCCCCCCCCAATAAATACATTCTAGCTGCTGTAGTGCCACCTAGCACAACGTCGAGTGACAGTCTGCAATCTAGAGATTCCCAATGACTTCACTTCTCAAACATGAACAAACAGCTCTCCCATTCTCCAATGACAAGGCCTGCTGTGGACAGACGGGTGGTTCAAATTCAGTTCTGGGCAAGTCCTGTAGAGTCTGGCTAACATTTCACGTGGCACAACTCTGCAGGACTTGGTGATGTAGTTAGTACCTCCTTCCACGAGCTTTCATCTGACAGGTAGAAGCAAGCACAGGGTGGTTTTAGGGCTTTCGCATATTTAGAATATCCTTAAATTTGAGAACTCTTCCCTTAGATCAGAATTTCCTGAAATCTGAGCCCAAAGAGCCTAATTAATGCTGTGAGACGAAAAGGGATCTATAGTCAATAAGTTTGGAAAATGCTCCACACTATACACACCCTTTGAAAATTCAGAGAATTAAACGTTAACATAGCATGAGTTTCCTGTTTAAAAAAATTTTTTTTTAATTTAAACTTTAACAAAAGTATTTCCCAAACTTATTTGGCCTCAAAAGCATACTTCCCACCTCTATCCTTTTTTAGAAGCGCCTACTAACGTCTCAGAACTAGTTCTCCACAAAATACACTTTGGGTAACACAGACTTGGATCATAATATTCCAGAAAATCTGTTGTAATTTAGATCAAAGAAAGCAAATGGGTGGCTCACAGTCTAAATTCAACTTGCATGAGTTTATTTTATATGGCTTGCATAATTATCTTTTGTAAATTCTGAATTAGCTTCCAAACATTTAAAACTTGGGAGATTTAAAATAAAAATTGAGAAGTCCAACTTTCCCTGTAAAATGCATTGGTTGAGCGGAACTCGGCTTTTCCCAAGAACGACAATGATCAGGACCTAAGGAGGAGGTGCGAGGCACTCTTGTCTGGCCCTGGCACCGCAAGTTCTCCAATGGATCCTACCTGTGTTTTGGGTACTGGCTCTGTGATAGAAGTTGTTTGGAAGCGTTTGGGATGCTTGCGGAAAAAGTTGGTGCTAATCTACCCAGCCTCCTTCTATGGAGTGCATGGCCCAGGTGGTGTACCAAGGACAATCTCTGTTTACACTCATGGCCTTGGCATAAGTAATAGAGCCACTCATGGACACATTTCAGGACTTGAGGATGCCCTTTCTTATAATTTTCCAACTGTTTGATGTAAGTGTTGTACAAACACAACAGACGTCCGAGCCCATAAGACCTAGGTTTGATTTCAGGCCCTGCTTTTGAGTATAGGCAAGTCCTCATGTCCCTCTCAGATATGGGACCTGCATCCCACTGCTTCACAGAGCTAACAGGAAGGGTCAGAAATGTAGCAAGTGCATGGTATACCGCAGGTGTTCAATAAATAGCACTTTTAGTTCTAAGAATGTAACTCCATGCAATTATGGTTGTCTCCTAATGCTTATATTCCAAATGCAACAGCTTTGCGTTCTCATGGTAGATACATAATTTATGATTGGGACTGATTTGCTGATTTCTTCCTTTAAAAAAAAAATCCCAGGAAATGTCTCAATTCTCATGTTTATTTTTTTTTAATTTTGGGGTAAGTGGTATGGGAACATTTTCCCTGTCTCATCAATTTCAAAAATAAATTCCAGAAGGGAATCTGTCCATTTATTTATGGAATTTAAAAAAATGTTTTAAAAGCTAGGGGTAAGAAGAAAAAAGAAATTCTCCCCACAGAGTATATAGTTCACAAAATTCATGACCTGCATGATTTAAGAAATAATAATCTGCCTGTAATTCAGAGGAATAAAATGATGACTCACTCACTGACAAGGGCTGATTTTTTTCCTCCATGCCTTGGGATTACTAAATAGCAGAGCACTCTCCCTTGGGATTTTCCCCCAAAGTCTTCATTTGTTCCCAACAAGCTTCAAACATTCTATTTTCCACTTCTTTTAAATGTGTCCCCTTTCATTTCAACTAATAACTGAAGTAATTTCTCACGAGTTACTGCTATGGAAAGAGAACCTCAAAGTGGATTCTTAGATGCTCTGAATTCACTTTAAACCCTTGCCAGACTTTCTTTGTGAGACTACAGTGAGTGGCCCTGGACACAGGGCCTCTCCTGCTGACTTTCCTCTCAACTCTAAAGCTGATATTGAAGGAATAAATGGAAAACACGGAACAAAAGACAGTGGGACTCTGATCCATCAAGTGCCTTTTATTTTATGGGTTGGGTTATGACTACAGCAAATTCTCAAGTGGAATTAGCATAAATTAGGAATGCTGTTCTTAAAATCAAACCTAATGAGGCATCATTATGTTGTCATGCTCACTCACTAACTGGCTATGCCACGTCCCCTCACATGACCTCCACACATTCCAGTTTCTTATAATGGACAGGAAAGTGGAAAGGGAGGTGGGAAATACTTGCAATTCTGCAATATCTTCACTTGAGAAAGAATTTATAGAAGGTTGAATTGGAAATGAACCTCACACTTATAGAGTAAGAATTCCAAGACAAGCAAACTACATAGAGTTGGCTACTTCTTGTGGGATAATTAAAAATAGTAAGGCTTTCAGATTAATTGCATTTATCTATTAGGCCCTTGGCTGTCCTAAAGATTATAAAAAATATCTAAGTGCTTCCTCTGTCTTCAAAACATTTTTGTTTGATGGATAAAGGATATATTGCAATTCCTTTTTTTTTTCTTTTGGAAGGAAGAAAAAAGGCCAACCAACACTGTTTGTTTATACACTCTCGAGTTAGCAGAAAGAAAAAAAAAAACCCCAAGAATTCATTATTTTCTTTCCATTTAGTAGGCATTCCTAATGTTTCTTGTTATTTCTGTGACACCGTAAGGTCTTTACAATGCAAGTGTAATGATGACTTGGTTAAATAAGTAAGACTAGAGACAGTATACACAAGTCCTACAGCACCATGGTCTCTTCCCACCCTAAAGGGTCGTTCGTCTCACTGGGCTACTAGAACATGAACTTCATGTAAACAGGTGTTGGGTCTTCTACTTCTCATAAGTCCACTGCAATTCAGCTAATCTCTATGCTAACAACGCTTCTGCCTCTTTTCTCTATTTCTTTTTTTTTTTTTTAATTTTTATTTATTTATGATAGAGAGATAGAGAGAGAGAGAGGCAGAGACAAAGGCAGAGGGAGAAGCAGGCTCCATGTACCGGGAGCCCGATGTGGGACTCGATCCCGGGTCTCCAGGATTGCGCCCCGGGCCAAAGGCAGGTGCTAAACCGCTGCGCCACCCAGGGATCCCTCTATTCTCTATTTCTAACAGGCAAAGCTCGTATTTCACTTGACTGCAGAGCTGGGGAGATCTTAGAGATTTCACATTCTAATGTGAAAATCCTGAGAGGTTAAATGACTTGCCTAAGTTCACAATGGACAGTTTAACACCAGGACTAAAACCCAGATCTGTCTCCTATTCCCATGATTTTCTCTTCATCAAGATGCAACTAGACTTCCAAAATGGCCCTGCGATGGCACTTACAGTCCTCAGCGTGGAAATCCAGTGGGTGTGGAAGATGCCAGGATGACCTCAAGTGTGTAGGAAATGTGGGCCAATCAGGCCTCTAAGGGGACCCACTGGGTCCCTATGTGCTGAGCCACCCACTTTCACCAACCAGTAGACTGCATTATGAACAGAGGTATGCCAGGGGTAGAGAGGCCACAGGATAGACATGGGGATTCTTTCCAAGGCAATGAAGATTTGTGGGGGGAACAGGTTCACATTAAAGCAAATATAAACTGTATTATGGCACATAAAGCCAAATTTGCTTTTACCCCCTCAAGATAAAAACACAATACTTTCAGGAAAGTTCAAGGCCTCTTAGGGTCTCCCTCTTCTCAAGGAAAGTGATGCAGAAATGTTATCCATACTGATTCAATTACATAGATTTAGAAAAAATTGTGGGAGTGGGAGGGGACTTACTAGCTAAAAAGTATACTTCTACCCACATAAACCCCACTGGGAGGAGGCCATGCCACCAAGACTGTGGAAGTCAGACCCCTTACTTCCTGCAGCCTTGTGTGTTCCAAGGATCTCACCATGTTGGAAATGAATCTAATGTTTAAACATGTGTATGTATACATATGTACATATGTGCACTTAGGACATCACAGCCCCTAAATGCAAGCGAACCGCTTCGGTGCTCAAATGAACAAATAATGCACTGAGGGAAAACACAGGACAGACAATGTGCTGGCCAAGAACATGGATCTTTCCAAAGCAATTTTCAAGGGTATTCTCCTGCCCTTATGCCACTTTCACTTAACATTATGACTTAATCACCCCAGAAAATTCAACCCTTCCCCCAGGAATAAGTTTGAGGATGATCAAGGAGAGGTGCTGAGTAGCAGGATGCTTGAGAAATCCTGGGATGGGGGTTTTTGTAAGCCTGGGGTTCAGGGCAGGTTTGGGGAAACCCAGGGCATCTCTGATTGTGAGAAATTATGGCCAGTAAGACCTGGCACATGGGATGTCTCTCCACTCCAGTCTAAGTTAAAGGCTTGTAACCCCTCAGGTGGAGGGTTGACCCAGAATAAGAATCTCTGACACCTCAGAGTTCTTGCAAATGGTATGTGTGGAGGAGGCCAGGACTTGGGGTGGGGAGACTCTAGAGGGGGGAAGTTATGGTCACGGGTCTCCCTCCCTCAATTTTTGTTCTTTCCTGGCTCCGGGACTACTGGCAGCCAACCTCCAGCACCTACCGCAGTTCTCACATCTGGTACATACACAAGAAATGCTTGCAGAGTGAATAAATGAATACGGTTATCAGGTATGAAAGGAAAAACCAACCCAAGTGGGCTTTACAATTACAGCAAAAATTGAAAGACTACTCCAAAAATAAAAGTAGCCACCAGATATGAACGATATGCGCTAATTCATGTTTTTCTCATTAGCTAACAACCAGCATGTGAGAAAAACATGTAGTTCACAGATCGTCTTCATGTTCCTAGTTTTACTTCAGAAAAAAAAAAAAAGAGTACATGTGGGATTTCAGAGAGGTTACAGAAGGTTTATTCACTGTCCTTTTCAGAAAACACTTAGGATGGAAAATGATTCTTTATTCAATATGAAGAAAGCAGTCTTTGAATGTTGGTTGGAATTCCTAGTTTCTCAAATGCCTTTAACTAATATTTAGACTGTAAGAACCCCTCCCATTCCATGATCCATGTTGGAATAAAGGCTATCACAAAATTCTGAAAATGTTTATAAAATAGGCTCCACTGAAAATTCCCCCCAAAAGTTCTAGAATAGACCTCAGATACAAGTTTATCTTCGGAGGTATTATTAAATGCTTCGAATATTTTACTTCTGCAGCAGGATAAACAGAGAGGCCTGTTCCATGACCCAAAAGCCAGGATTTCCTTGAATGACACGCTAATGAAAAATGCAAACCAGTGGAAGTCTTGACTCATTGTACCAGAGTTTGTTACATTCCAACCAAAGGTCTGCCTTGCATCAAGAGAGAAGAAATAGCCTCTGAAACCAAAAGTTATCCTTAACCCTTTGCCTCAAGAAAATTTCCATTTGGGTATAACATGGAAGCACAGAAAAAGATCCTCCTCTCCCAAATACCTAACATATTTGTTAATACGAATAGCTCTCATTTACTTGGCACATAGTGTCTGATTATGTGGAGTGATTATAACACCTATCCTCAAAGAGCCCCAACTCAAAGATCAGGCAAGAGACTGTCAGGTTTTGCAACAAGAGACCACACTTTTCCTCTAGCATTGCTAACTGGATCAAGGAAGGTAGCCTGACCCAAGGACTTCGCAGCAATCCATGACATGGCTGGGGAAAAGGAAGATGAGTGGGGCCAGTCAGATCTGACCCTCCAAGGAATTTGAACTAGAAAAGAGAAGAGGCGACAGAGGAGAAGCCATGATGGGCTAGGTATGCAGGCCCAAACTCTAGCTGAGCACAAAGCATAGGCAAGTCCTGGCCAGGCAAGAGTGCAAGGAAAAGGAAACACAGAAATGCCAATAAGAGCTGTCACTGAGAGCGATCATGAGGTGGTCTGGAACTAACTCCCACCAACCATCATGACTTCTGAATAAATGTCAGTGAGCCTCTGCTCATCAGGGCCTCAGTAAAACAGTGGTCTTTGTTATTTCACTTATGTCTCAGAACCAGTTTGTGAAGCACTATTGACCTCTGCAGGCCACGGCGCTATTAAGTAGCGTGATCAGAGAACCAAGTTCAACAGTGCCCTGCTCCAAAGCCTAGGGCTTATTCACTAAGCTCCGTGCATTACATGTGAATAATAACTATCAATTTTGAGTGCCTTCTATGAACCAGGCACATAGAGACACTTGACACAGATCATCAATCTTTTTTTTTTTTTTTAAATAGCCTTGCAAGGTACGCATTATTCATGATTTCCTATGAAAGGAAACAGGTTCAGAGAAGCTAAAGCAGTTTGTTTACCGCTTCATAGGGGAAAACACGGCAGTCCTAGGATTCTCATACCTGCACTCCTTGCTACATACCTCTGTGCTGTAGACACTGATATCTGTGAAATTCCAGCCCCTGCTTAAACTGGAGTGAAGAAAAAAAAAAAAAAAAAAAAAAACACAACTACTAGAAAAGGCAGAGGATTTCTAACTGTGACCAGAGTGTGATGTGGTATGGGTTAAGCAGAGAGACACATACATCACTTCTTGAGTGCTCCTTCAGGTCCCAGGAGAGAAGACAATGAGACCTGAGAACACTGGGGCTGGGCTTAACCTAAAGGCAAATCAAATCAGGAATGCTGGCCCTATAGCAAGATTAAACAACCAGCTTTCTTAATTTATGGGCAAAGACTGCTGAGACCTCATCTCCCCAGCTCCTTCCACGTTTCCCCTGTGAGGCCTACCACAATTCCTTGAAGACCAGCACCTCACTCAGCAGACGTGGCTCCCGGGTCAGCCAAATCCCCTCAAGTCCCTCAGTCAGCAAAGGCAGTGGTGCCTCTAGTGACTCTCCTTGCACCCCCAGTGGGAAACCAGCAGTGCCTGAAGAACTGAGCCAAGTACCAACCCTGTCCATCAGCCTGTGTAGTTCCTCCCTTCTCAATACTGAAAACAATGATTATCTAAGCCATTTTTTTGTACTATAATAATCTTAATTCTTGAATTGCTATTTAGCTATTCATATGCACGAATACTGCATTTCATTCAGGAATTTATTAGTTGCTTAGTATATGTTGGGCGGTGCGCTTGTCCCTCACTGTTAGTACCAACATGATCAAAGGTAAAAATCCTTTCCTTCTAGAAACACATCAGGTGGTGACAGGACTGGTACAGCACAAGTGAACCATATGTCAGCCTGAGATAATAACTATACACAAAGGGGCTCTAGAAGCCCTGCTAGGGAGGTCAGGGAAGACTGTCTCAGAGGAGGTGGCGTCTCACCTGGCTTTGGAGAGTACACATTCTCCAAGCATCAAAGAAAAAACTTTTTTTTTTTTTTTAAAGATTGTACTTAAATTTATTTGAGAGAGAGAGAGAGAGAGAGAGAGAGAGAGAGAAAATGAACACAAGCAGAGGAAGTGGCAGGTAGAGGGAGAGGGAGAAGCAGACTCCCCACTGAGCAGGGAGCCCAAGGCAGGGGCTGCATCTCAGGACCCTGGGATCATGACCTGAGCCACCCAGGTGCCCCAAGGAAGGACTTTTTAAGAGGAGCAAGCACAGGCAAGGAGTAGCTACACGGATTAGAATCCCTGGTGTGCGAGGGGAAGGGTTAATGAAAGGGGGGAGGGATCTTTCAAAAAACATCCTGAGCCAGCCAAGGATCTGGCCCTTTACTCAAGGCAAAAGAAAGTCACTGTTGGCTTTAAATAAGAAGTGTGACAGGGGTCAAGTCTTGTTTCCTCCATGGTTCCCCAGAGCATCTAGCACAGGAAGAAGAGGAGATGTTCATCAATGTTTCTAGATGTGAACCATCCAACAAGCAATCAGGATCTGGAAGGGAGTTCCCTCTATTTTTTCCAACACAAAATAACAAAGGAAAAAGGGACTTGTACCTGTACAGCTTCTGGATCAAGTATGAGTAACATCCGCAGGGAACTTGCAAGAAAGGAGGAAATGAATACCGAGGAGGAAAGACCTGAGCAGTAAGAGCGAGAGCCATTTAGCCTGGGAGGCTTTGCCCTTTCTTGGTAACCTAGGTGCGGCTCAGATTTCAACACCTATGTAGAGACAGGAAAAGATAACTGACAGGGAGGGAGCTGTATTCCCCTCCCAAAGCCAGACCTGCTTGAGGAACTTCAGTGAAAGGATGAACTGGGGAAAAGTGTACCCACTGGCAGAGGGAGATGAAAGAAGGCTGGGCTGTCTGTGACTGGGCCGTGGTGGGAGAGTAGTCTCACCTGAGATTACAGAAGCACTGGCAAGAGTGGTTCCACCTGCGTGTTATGGGGGGAGGCTCTCAAGCTGAGGAGTGATCTGGGGGTGGTGGGTTCCATGTCAAAAACTTCATCTCAGATGGTAGTGGTGGGGAGCTCTGTGAATTGTGTCTGCTACTCTCAGTATGTCTGAGGTCTTAAAAAATGTTTTAAAATGAAATAAAACAACACCTGGTTGGCTCGGCAGTTGGGCACCTGCCTTCAGCTTAGGTCATGATCCCGGGATCCGGGTGGAGTCCCACATCGGGCTCCCTGCGGGGAGCCAGCTTCTCCCTCTGCCTGTGTCTCTACCTCCCTCTCTCTCTCTTCTATCTCAGTCTGTCTCTCTCATGAATAAGTAAATAAGTATTTTTTAAGTAAATAAATCGAAAGAAAGAAAGAAAAGAAGAAAAGAAGAAAAAGAAAAGAAAAGAAAGAAAACAGAAATGGCCTGGAGCTGCAAGCATCCTGGGAGAATTAAATATAAAATCACTCTGGAGAGTAAGGATCCAGTCAGGCCATATTAATTATCCACCGAGAAAGCCTTCCTGATAATCTTCCCCAAGTACAAAAACATAAAAGAAAACCACCCACCATGAATGAGAATCAACAGGTGTGAAAAACAGAACAAATTTTCCTAAGAATTAACGTATATAATTATTGAATAGGTCACACAATTGTAAAAAGTATAAAGACCTAAAATGAGAAAAGAATATGATGAACACCAGATACTTGTGAAAAATACTAAACAGATCTTCCCAAAAAAATGTTTTAAAAAAGGGAGACGCCTGGGTGGCTCAGCAGTTGAGTGCCTGCCTTCAGCCCAGGGGGTGATCCTGGAGTCCCAGGATCCAGTCCCACACTGGGCTTCCCGCAGGGAGCCTGCTTCTCCCTCTGCCTGTGTCTCTGTCTCTCTCTGTGTCTCTCATGAATAAATAAATAAAATCTTTAAAAAAAAGTATCAAAGGAATAGTTAAACATTAGCAGTGGCTGATAAGAGAATTAGTGAAGTGGAAGATACCACCTGATAAAATTATCCCAAGAATGCAGCACAGAATAGGCAGGATAATCAGAGACAATGAAGATAGGAGGGGAGGGTCCAATGCTAATCTCCAAGGAGAGACCAGAGGGAAGGAGTGGAGGGATAAGCAATGGAACAGAAAAGCTCCCAACCACAGTTCTCTGACCTCCCAGAATGTATCTTTTTTTTTTTTTTTAATTTATTTATTTATGATAGTCACACATGGGGAGAGAGAGAGAGAGAGAGAGAGAGAGAGGCAGAGACACAGGCAGAGGGAGAAGCAGGCTCCATGCAGGGAGCCCGACGTGGGATTCAATCCCGGGTCTCCAGGATCGCGCCCTGGGCCAAAGGCAGGCGCCAAACCGCTGCGCCACCCAGGGATCCCCAGAATGTATCTCTTATCAACCAATCTTAAGCACCTCCTACGGGCCTCCTACAGGCTCCAGAACAAGAGTAGCCACAGTCTGGAAACAGCCAGCCCCTTTCATACGCTCTGGTTTGGGGAAGCCCATGTCAAACCAGGAGAAAGCACGGGGTGCATTGCTAACCCAAAGCCCACAGTTAGTTCCCATACCAGCTCCTGGGGTGCGTGGAATTTAAAAAAGAGTTCATATTAGCTACAGTACTCCTGCATGGACTCTGGAGAACAGGAAAGAAATGGTGTGCCATGATCTAATGCTGATAGCGAACACTTACTGAGTATAGTCTACGCAGGACCCCTGTGCTAATTTAGATGGAGGATCAGATCAAATCCTCCCACTAACCTAATGTGATGGGGATAATTAGATCAGAACGCCAATGTCACAGATGAGCAAGGTTGAGTGTCCTGTCTTGCCTACCCCCCCCCCCGCCCCCCCGCCACCCTGCAGCTCATGGGGAGCTGAAAGTCAAACCTGGACAGCCTAGCTTCACAGCCGGGATCTAAACCATTCTGGTATTTAACCAGGAGCTTCTCTCCCTAGACAGAAATCCAATCTGACATTAATAAATGAATTGCATATGAAGGAGCCCCTTTACCTCATCCTTACAGGAACAATGAGGTCGGTGGGAAGTGGGGCCGGGGGCCAGACCTCTTAGGACCTTTGGGTAGCATACATTTCCCTCACAAGAGCAGCGAACTCAGACAAATTTTCTCCTTGGGGAAAACCGCCTCCTAAGGAGTCTATTAGAGGTGAGGCCCTCTCTCTAGAGACCTAGTAAGTCACTAGCTGGCAGCTAGCTGGAGCAGCAGCGAAAGCAGTCGTTCCAAAAACCATGGCCTTCCCTGTGGCTAGTGGGATATACAACATTTTGACACAGTAATATGGCAGCTCAAGTTCCAAAAGATGGCGCTCCATGTCCCGTGCCCAAGAATCTCAGTTCTGGGAAAGCATCCCAAAGAGATCACTCAATAGGGGACAACCGGCTAAATGACTCCAAGAAGTGGATTACCGCACTGATGGTGTCAGCCAAAATGCAGGCAATCTCTGGAGACTGAGAACCCTGAAATGGCTTCAGTTAATTAAGAAACATCTATGCAATGATGCTATTATATGGCCCTTAAAATAATGAAGGCGAAAGCTATCGAACAATCTTCGTGTCATTTGATAAAGTGGAAAAGCAAAATTCGAAGTGGCAGCTGTTTAAAAAAATGTATGTGAGCAACAAAGACTGAAAAGTAATAACTAAGAATAGTTTGGGTTAGGGTAGTGGGATCATGGGAAATCTTTACTCTCCAAATATATTGTAAAAATTCATTATTGTTGCATGGTATAGACTAAGTCTGGGAGGAGGAGGGAAGCATTTGGGCTTCTTGATAATTCTGCAGTTCAAGAATCATTTGCAGTGTCCACAAAATTCTACTACTGTTTGTTAGACTACATGCTTTCTCCTCAAAGCATTCCCCCAACAATTTTGCCAACGTGAGCTGACATTACACAGGACAAGAGCAATATCGAGTTACTTAGCATGATTCAAGAAACCTGAGGGAGGAGATGGGCGAGGAAGAGAAGGAACAGTCAGAGGCACTTAAACCAGTAACAAAAAAAGTACTGTGGCTTGTACATAAAACCATTATTGGCCTCCGTGCGGCATTATCAGTCCAATAATACATTTCTGTTTTAGACTTTTAAAAAAGTGTACTTGAAACCAGCACAGGCCTTGAATTTCAAACACACAGAGAACTAAAGGAATGCCACAGAGGGAGAATTAAGGTCAAACGAAATTGGCCTTTTTTCTGGGATGCATTCTTCAGGCTTCGGAAAAAGGAAGAGCTTGGGTGCAGCGGTGGATGAATTTGAAAGTAAAATCCATGGTTTTCTGAATTACTCACACAGAGACTGAACGCCAGGGTGCATTTCTGTGATATGGTTTCCACATAAAATCGCCACTGCGTGACCTTGAGTGTACCTCAAGCTCTAAGGAAGTGGACAGAAATTGCTAACAGGATGTCCTGGGAATGCAGGCAGTGACAGGTCAAATGGCTGTTTGCATATGTGCAGAGGGGCAACAGCAGGTGAGAAACAAGTGCACTACATGAAAAGTCAGCTTAGGTAAAGCGTGCCTTCTACTGAAGTTCCCGGAGTCTCACCTAGACACGGGGACCACCTCAGCCTCCGGGGGTGCTAGTAACTGTGTGTAGCTGGCTCTCTCTCGGGGAAGGAACCAGAGGTATCAGCTTCCTAACTCCACACAGGACTCCACCCAGACGGTGGGGGACAGCCTCAGTGTCACTATCAGCGAAGTGCCTGTCTTGGGTGAGTAGGAAGCTGTATGAAGCTAGGTAGAAAGGCAGGCCTCTGCATCCATGTCGGGTGGGGTTATGCTTAAGTGTTGTATCATTTGTTCTCTGGATTGGATAAAGAGGGTAAATGTGGGCTCCTAATACCCATGACTTGATATTTTGATGCATTACCTCAAAGTATAAGACAAATATTCAAGACAAAAGGTCTACATTTAAGTCACTCCCTGATATGGACCTGGGTTTTCCCCTCTCCTAAGACTGAACTATTTTTCAGTAAAAAGCACTAAATTCACTTCATAAGGGGCACCTGGGTGGCTCAGTGGTTGAGCATCTGCCTTCAGCTCAGGTCGTGATCCTGGGCTCCCCATAGGGAGCCTGCTTCTCCCTCTGCCTCTCTGTGTGTCTCTTGTGAATAAATAAAATCTTTTTTTAAAAAAATTTCATTTCGTGACCCACTAATGCATTATGATCTACAGTCTGACTAGTATATTTTAAGTCCCTTGTACTTTGGATACTGCCTCACTCTGACATTCAATTCTTTGTCATCTTTAATACAGAAACAGCTCTGTGTGTAAAAGTATAGGGAAATAGCTTCCCTTGTTAAAAAGGCTAATTGGATAACTACTTTTACCGACAAGTTTCTTATACAAGTCAAAAAACTTCATTTTGGTATCTTGCTTTAGTGAATAAAGACACTCTTTCAACTCAAATATGCATAAGAATTAAACGGACTAGGGATCCGTGGGTGGCGCAGCGGTTTAGCGCCTGCCTTTGGCCCAGGGCGCGATCCTGGAGACCTGGGATCGAGTCCCACGTCCGGCTCCCATTGCATGGAGCCTGCTTCTCCCTCTGCCTGTGTCTCTGCCTCTCTCTCTCTCTCTCTGTGTGTGTGTGTGTGTGTGTGTGTGTGTGTGACTATCATAAATAAATAAAAAAAAATTAAAAAAAAAAAGAATTAAGCGGACTAGACCAGATCTTCACCATTTTTTCTGGAGAAGGCAATCTGCTCTTAACAACGGAGTCTAAAAAACAAAAGAAACACACAAAACCCCTCCAAAACAGAGTTACCTTTTAGGAAGGTAATTTCTGTCCAGCAAGTAGAGAGAAACAGTGCTTAATTATTATTTTTTAAATTTTTTATTTCAATTCAACTTAATTAATATATACTATATGATCAGTTTCAGAGGCAGAATTCAGTGATTCATCAGTTGCATAGAACACCCGGTGCTCATCACATCACGTGCCCTCCTTAATGCCCATCCCCCAGCTACCCCTTCCCCCACCCATCTACCCTCCAGCAACCCTCAGTTCTCTAGGGTTAAGAGTCAGAGAAAGACAAATATTGTATAATTTCACTCATTCGTAGAATTTAAGAACTAAAACAGATGAACCTAGAGGGAGGGAGGGAGGGAGGGAAAAACAAGAGGACAGAGAGGGAGGTAAACAATTAGCAATGTTTAATTAAACAAGATGCTTAATTGATGCTACAGATTTTACTCTGGCATCTCCCTCTACCTTTAAAAGACACTTTTCTGGGCTGTTCAAAGTTAATACTTCCTAGTGAGTGACATTCATCTCCCTCGTTTGAAACAGAAGTCTTTCCTATAACCAATACCCACGGAGTCATTCATCTCATGGCTTCGGATGAGTCACAAACACAGGGGAAAAAAAAGCTCAACAAGCTGCTTGGCCAGACAAACCACGGTCTCTTCTACAGACTCCAAGGCCACCTGACGGCAGTTTGGAAATCACACTGTTCATCAGCAGGAACTGCTTTTCCAGGTCCCCAGGGACACCCTTGACCCGCAGAGCCAGCCGCCAGACTGCTTGGGCTTCTCCTACCTGCCCTGTCTGTGAGCAGTAAACCTCTTCCTCACCCTCCAGTCCTCATTCTTCCAACTGGAGTGAGGCTACTCTTAAGATTTAGCAGCACTAAGGAGCTACCTACTGACAAGTGCTCCAGACCCAGATGAAAGAGGATCCTTCAGCACATGTGTTAAATAGGGGCAGTGTCCCCCTACATATCTCATTCTGCTCTTAAAAAAAAGAAATGCAGGGGAACTGGGGTGGCTCAGTGGTTGAGTGTCTGCCTTTGGCTCAGGTCGTGATCCTGCGGTCCTAGGATTGAGTCCCACATCAGGCTCCCCATGCAGAGGGAGCCTGCTTCTCCCTCTGCCTGTGTCTCTGCCTCTCCGTGTCTCTCATGAACAATAAAATCTTTTTTAAAAATGCAAAACTTAATGACGTGGTATGAAGACACTACATTACTTGTGTGCCATGTAATTCAAAAGTATTTGTTTTTCTTTACCCAGAAGTTAGACCTTACAGAGTTTTGAGGAAAAGAGTATCTATCACCTCAAGGAGAAAGAGTAAAGGGAACAAAATCAGTAGCATTTCTGCCATTTCTACATGCAGAGCTCAGATGCTCAGGCTACTCATCTAACTTTGAAATTGAGCTTCCAACACCTACCAACCCACATCACCATATTTCTTGGTTTTCTATTTTTGCATCCTTCAGACACATGATAAAAGCCATGAGATTTTTTTTTTAAATGGAACTAAATAAACTATTGGGTTGATCATCCACTGAGTTAAACTTGCTTTCACTATTGAAATTTCATATTAATAAATGGTCCCCACATTGAAACTTTTTTTACATGATTATCTCCACTCCTGAATTATTAAAGTTAGTTTACCATTCTCCTATCTCCTATTTACAACCGTGTGCCACTTTGTCTGGTTTCCATTTTTTTCCACTTTCTTATTTTTATACTGCATAACATCTCTGTGGGAATAAAAACTGTGGATATTTATTCTGGGAGGGGAAAAAAAAAGAAAGAATTACCAAATTGCTAATTGGCTGAATGAGTTGATTCTTTAATTACCCATTTATTTCAGGCCTAACTTTATACTCTTTATTTTGTTGTCCATTGCTTTGGTTGCCTGAAGATAGGTAGGTGCGTGCTTCAGTGTCTGGGGACAGCATCTTTCCCATCTGAATCAGAATGTACATTATACATCTAGTTGATATATTTCAGAAAAATAACAATGACAAAAACAAGTACATTTCTGTCCAAGGCACAAATTCAGACCTTTGGTCAGAGTGGTCTGTGTTAGAAAGCCTGAGTTGATTCCAGATGGTGATTCATATTCAACCAAGATTTGCTAAGCTCATCTTGCTCTTCCTACCCTCAAACTCATGAGCCAAGTGCTTTGCATGAATATTCTCAATCCCTAAATAGTCCTCCTGATGAAATAATGATGCTAGATTTGTTTTACAGTGAAGAAACAGAGTTAGAAAAATTAAGTAACTTGCTAAAAGTCATCTGAAAATTCAAATACCACTTTCCCATGTGTTTTTCTAGGCCTGTTCATCTTTCCTTTAGTCCTCAATGTTCAGAAAACCCAACTAAATCATAATGTGTGCTGTATCCTGCTATAATAAATCTGCTTGTTTTTCAATATTGCACAGATTTTCGAACAGCTATCACAAAACCTTTACATAATACCAGAGCCGTGTAAAGACAAAACTGAATCAATGGTTATAGATCACAGTAACAGGGTCATTTATGGTGTCAGGGTTGGGAAAGGAACTTCCCCTCTGCCCAAGTCTGCAGCTCTAAAAATGGTTTCCCCAAGCTAAAATCCTTTAGCACATCCCTAATCTTACCACCTTACACAAAATTAATCTGCAGACAAAATACAGTAAGTAAGCAGAAGACATTTGCATGTCTTCTAAGGGAATCCCTATACCTATGAAGATAAATTTGAAGAGGGGAAATATGCAGTATTTCTTTTTTCTTTCTTTTTTAAAAAATATTTTATTTATTTATTCATGAGAGACACACAGAGAGAAGCAGAGACATAAGCAGAGGGAGAAGCAGGCTCCCTGTGGGAAGCCCAATGTGGGACTTGATCCCAGGACCCCAGGATCAGGACCTGATTCTCAAAAGGCAGATTCTCAACCACTGAGCCACCCAGGTGACCCAGCAGTATTTTCTTTAAAAATATGAAATTTTCAAATTTCAAGCTTCAGAAGGTGTCAAACAGAAATGCATTTTGCAGGTGTGCATTCCTGAGGGGTGCTTTTTGTCCTTCACTTAAATTGTTTTATCTGTGGAATATCATTACACAGAGCAAGAATACACCTATTTTGTTTGCTTTGTAATAAGCACAATATGAAACCCTAGAGCCAGAAAGAAAAAAAGTCAGTAGAGTGAAGCTTTCCATGTGATAGAAGTGAAAAAACTTAGAAGGGAGAAATACTGTCAATTTTTCTTTTTGAGAATATTGCTAATAACTTCTAGTAAATTTTTCTAGTATCACTGTTTTGTTCAATCCCTGTGTATATGACAGGGAAGTGGGAACCATTTTTTCTGATATGTTGAGGTCAGTGCTGAGTACCTAGAGACAGTCCTGTCTCTTAAGATACTGCAAAGGGGAACTTCACAAACGAAGCTCAAAAAAGGATGGGCTAATGGAGAAAGATAGGATCCCACTGCTTATTGACCAATGGCTCGATATATATAGTTTCTTTAAATTAAAAAAAAAAAAGGTTCATTTTAGTGTTGTAAACATCACTTTTAAAATTTTATATTTTTTAAATATTTTATTTATTTATTCATGAGAGATGTAGACAGAAGAGAGGCAGAGATACAGGCAGAGGGAGAAGCAGGTTCCATGCAGGGAGCCCGATGTGGGATTCGATCCCAGGTCTCCGGGATCACACCCTGAGCCAAATGCAGACGCTCAACTGCTGAGGCACCCAGGCATCCTTCACTCATTGCTTTAAAATTAATACGGAGAAAGCCTACATTCTAAATTTCTTTCACTTATGAAGGAGAAAAACCAAACTAATCTAAAACCCTGAAGTTCAGAGGCCCTTGCCAAGGCAGGGTCATGCCTGCTTCCCTCCACTCCAGACGTGGCAATGCAGAAGGAAAAGGAGCAGAAGCAAAGTGGTAGGAGCGGTCAACAGGGACCTGGGGTTGGGGCGACAGACTAGAAAAAACACAAACCATGTCCAGTACACTGGTTTTGCATCAGAATCCTTTGGGGGAACTTGCTATAAATGCGGAAGCTCAGCTCCCAACACCAGAGGGTTGTACTCAGGAGAAGCACATAGGACCTGTACTCAGGAGAAGCACATAGGATCTGTTTCTTAACTGGCACCCCTGGGGATCCTGATGGTGCTTACAGAGAACCTTGCAATGTCATACTGAGATGACAGACAATCTTAGGTGAGATAGGAGAGAGCGGTTTCAACTGGTCTGTGGTGAGACCCAGGCAGGTTTTTAAAGCTCCCCAGGTGATTCTGATGTGCAGCACTGCCCCAGATGTGTGCAGGTGGCATACAGATGAAACTTGGGATCTTGTTGGCTCTGATCACAAAGTGCATTATTCTGACCCCTAAGACTTGTTCAAAAGCCCGTTGGCCCCAGCACCCACTGTGGGATGAGGGGGTGGGGCAAGTACACAACACCAGTCTTCAAGTGAGGAGGCCTCTGTTCTAGTCCTGGCTCAGCCACTAACTGGCGGCAGGCCTTTAATGAGTGGGTCCTGAAGTTTTTCCATCCAAGAAAGGGAAATTTCTTTTGAAGCTAAAACGCTGTAACCCAGAGCACCTTAAGTGCGATCATCGTTTCATTCTTCTCATGCTGATGTGCACTTCCCTGCTTGCACTGCTCCGCCTTGAAAAGCACCATGTCAGAAAGGCAGGCTTGGAGACTACGACAGGGAACCAGACTGCTGTGACTCTGCAGAGGGACAGAGTGACTTGCCTGTCACCAATGCGTGGAAGATGGGCCCTGCTGGCATCCTGAGTTCCTTTTGGAGGAGCCAAGTCTTCACTGTACTGGGCGGCATAATGACAGTGCAAAAATAGGGAGGTTGGGTTTTCATTGGTAGAGAGAACACAATATCTAGTTGACATAGGACCAGGATGAAGAATCAGGAAGCTGTGGTTTCTGGTCTAGACCCTTGCACTGGACCACACAATCTCTCTTGAACCATCACTTACCTTTAAGTATGCCCAAGTTTCTTAAATGATAGACAGTGAAAGGGATGCTTAACCTCCTCCTTGTGCCAAAGAAAAACAGTGATATGTCAACTTCTCTCTTCCCGCTTCCTCCCAAAGCATTCACTATTGGGGATGTACCTGATGATATACTATTTTATTTCATTCAAGTTTGATCAACAAGAGTCCATTTCCCTGGGATCAAGAGAAGCAAATGGTCACATGCTCCTTTTCCTTAGCACAGGCCTAAGCACAGAGTAGATGTGTGTCGAAGTGAATGGGAGTCCTACGCAGCTCTGAAAGTCCTCCTTTATGGCCTATTCTGTAATTCTTACTTCTCCCACACTTGTAGGCAGATATGGATAGTGAACCTCTCTTTTCCACCATAGTTCCCTGCCCTTAACTTGGAAGAGGGACCCCTTGGTGACGTGTAGGAGCACAGACTCCTCATACTATAGCTCCATGTTAAAATACTGTGTACTTTGTCACTGGGTGACCTTAGGCTGTTTTCTTTTTTAAACTTTCTTAGATTCTGTGGCTTCATCTGTAAAACAGGAGGCTATAATCTCATAATCTTAACCACGTCTAGAGGTTTAGAGAGAATGAAATTAGAGAGTATATGAAGCTCCCAGCACGAAGACGACAGTCAGCAAATGGCAACTCCTCCTCTTCCAAGTGCTCTGAAACCCGCAGCTGGGAGATTTCTGCATATGGAGTTAGATTTCTGGCCCCAACAGAAGAAAATAAATGGGTGAATAAATGAAGCCTGTATGAGGCTTTCTACAGGTCATCAAGAGCTACTACAGAAAGCCCACTAATTCATTTATTAAAGATTCCTGGAAGGCAGCAGTAATGGCTTTGGGCTGCTACTCACTTAGGCACATTCAGACTGATGACCACAAGGTCAATACCCCCCTCTCAATTACCAGTCCCCCTGAGACATCCTGGCTTGCTTATGTGCAAAAGCTCTCCTCATGGCCAGCACAGGAGCCAGAAAACACTTTGGAAACGTGGGAATGCACAGAGCTAAGTGCTCACTCCGAGAAAATAAAATGGAGACTACAAGAAGTATCAGAGACTAGAAAGGTCTGTTTGCTTCTTTGTTCTAAATTTACAAAATGCATGGGGAAAATTGTTTATATTCCATAAAGAGTATACAGTATTTACATTATATATGGAAAATATATATGGAATAGAGTTTTTGATAATAGTTCTAGAACAACTGGAAGGGATGTAGGTACCTACAATCAAGCTAAAGGTAATACTAGCTACATTTTTACAGAAGTCAATGTCCTAATAATGTCTGGGCTTCATCAGAGGCTCCAGAAACAGGGAATTCTAAGGTACAGTGATTAAGGAAAGAGTTAAGTTCCAAAAAACAAGCAGGCCTCGCTAAAGAAAAGAAAAAAAAGATCAGATACAGGATCTTCTATGAATGAGTGGATGCCCTGCACTGAAAAATGATATAAAAAGACCCCCTCGAAGGCTTGGCTCCTAGGTCTGGCACTGCTATTTAATAAGATATGGTGTCCTAGGCACTCCCAGAGCCCAGTTCCTCATCTGTTTAAAAAAAAAAAAAAAAAAAAAAAAAAAACGGGTAGAGGTGAGGTGGGATCAAAGGGCATAAATTCCCAGCTATAAGATGACTAAGTTCTGGGGATATAATATACAGCGTGATGTCTATAGCTAATAATACTGAACAGTCTATTTGAAAGTTGCTAAGAGAGTACATTTTAAAAGTTCTTACCACACACACACACACAAACTGTAACTATGTGAGGTGATGGATATGTTAACTCACCTTACTGTGGCCATCATGATATACATATATAAAATCACGCTGTTGTATACCTTCAACTTACCCAGTGTTATGTGTCAATTACATCTCAATAAAGCAGGGGTGGTGGCCGGGGGAAGTCCTCAGAAAACAAAGGTGGGGTACTATACTGCCACAGCTGTCACAACAATCTCCTCTACTTCTGTGACAATTTATAGAGCAATTTCATGTACATTTCACATTATTACTGAGAGAGAAGTTGCAATAGCCCCCATATAAAGGAGGAAGCTGAACCCGAAAAGGTTAGTAGTGTGATCTGGGGCAAGTCATTTAACAAGTGTATGAGCTAGGACTGGAACTCCTAACTCTTAATTCAAGATTCAGGATCTTGTCTACTACATCCAATCATGAAATACAAAGGGTGAACTGGCTAAGACACCTGATGGCCCATATTACTGACAGGTAGCCTGAAAATGAAAAAAGCCAGCATGAGAGTCCCGGATAGATCCATCCCAGGGCCTCCTGCGACAGTAGCCCAACATAGCCGTGAACAACTGGGACCACATGACCTAAATTCTTACCAAACAGGGATCAGTTTGATTTGCAGGCCCAACATGAATTGAGAAAGGAATACAGCACTTAGGTACGTGAACCTAAAGTGGAAACGCTCATGCTCGGGAAAAGGCTCTGCAGCAGCACGAGTGACCTTCAACCATGAGGCAGAAACAGAGTCAAGAGAAGGCAAGCAGCAGAAGCAGAGGAATAGGTAGGGCAGCTCACGGATGGTGCCAGAAGGGCAGCGGCAGAGGAGGGAACCAGATGAGCCACTGGCAAAGGATAGAAGGACTGACTCGACCTGGTGCTGAGGGTGGCCAGTCCCGAGGGTGGGAGGGATGCTCCCAACTCCTCACCCGTGTTTCGTCTTTGTGAGGCTCAGCTTGTTAATGGTGGGCCCAGAGTTGCCCTCTAAGCCCTGCCCACACCTTTCACAACAGACTCGCCTGTGAGTGCTCTTCCATGCAGATTCCAGGGTCCCACACCAGGGGGTCCAGATCCAAACCTCCAAGAGGGAGAAGGTAGGATACATGCTCTGGCTGAGGACTACAGACCTCGGGAGACTGAGGAGAAAGTCACTGCCATTCACCTACAGGTGACGACCACTCTGCAGCACGGATGGAAGGAGGCAATGAGAGCATGTTCATAGACAACAAGAGAAGCATACCAGTGACCCTAAGCCACACTAGCTCTCCATGTCCAGGGAGTTTAAGACAACAAAAAAGATAAAGGAAAGTTGAGTTGAGGTGAACGAACCGGAAAATTCAATTCGATGCAATCAAAACAAATTCAGAGTATCAACTGCATTTTTGCCACATGGAAAAAATGCTTAGACAATCCCGTCTTGGAAAATGTAAGCAAAACCAAAAAATTTTAAAGCCCAAACGACACACACACAATAAGCAACATGATACTTAAGTGTTCTCATGACAGAACTCCAAAATTGGTGTCACAGTACTCAAAATGTGACAAACACGGCACCAGAAAGGAGAGTCTGATGGGTGGGAATAAAGGAAGTACAGATATAGAAGTGGTTTTCAAATGCTTTAGAAAACATCACAAAAGGCAGCCATTAGCTCACATTTGGAAATGATTTTTGTGAGATCTCTCCCAGGAGTTTCCAAATCTGTCCCCAGATTATATAAATGTCTTCTTCGGCTCATAACGTGTCTGCTCAGAGAGCTGCGGGCATCTGTTGGCCCATCTCACTGAAGTCGGCAGGACAGCTCTCCAACTACAAATGGCATTCACAGAGATGTCAAAAGTGCAGCAAGCCTGCCCCATCTGGGTGGAGCGCAACTGGGCAAAAAAAAAAAAAAAAAAAAAAAAAAAAAAGTACTCTTAGCAAGGAAAGAAAGAAATTCTGAGCAGACTGGTTCTCAATGAGGCTGAACATTTACCTTCCCTGTGCTGTAGAAAATCCAAGGGCCATGTTAATAATAATATATGTAAATTAGCACTAACGTCCTAAAACTATGGGCTCCTCAATTCTATACAGTATCAAGTAGATAGTAAGAAGGGAACAAGCACAGTAAATAATTATTAGGTAGTGTTATGCCTAATATTTGTCACTATGGTTACATGAAAATTTCCAGAAGAATTTTCTGAGTCCAGATCCTTAGACGGGATCTAATTGACCACAGAAAGTTGCAGTCACATTCCGTATTCTAGACATATTTTATTATTTTAGAGGGGTGTGGCAGGTAGGATCCACCATTCCTATGCTAAATGGAAAAAGAAAACATGACCCTCTCCAAAAAACAAATCCACATTTTTTGCTGACATCAACAATGTCAGAGTGGAAACAAAGAAATAAACCAGAGACCCATTGGCTTCTGTTTCATTAGAAACACATGAAGACAATATCTGCCAATGAGAAAACATTCTTCTTTCTTCGCTAATGTCTTCCATGCAAATCAATGTTTCTTTTGTCTTTTCTTTCTTTTCAATACACACCGCCAGATTCTCTAGCTGGGGAATATAGAGCGGGGAATATTTGAAATAAAGGACAAAAATACCCCAAATAATTCCTCAAATAGTCCACATGCATTAGATATCCTTGTTAAATCTAATCTAATGCAGGAGTGGAGTACAGGAGAAACCACTGTTGCTTCTGGACCACCTAGCATCCTTTGACCCTACTCAGGAGCCACGTTGAGGGCAGAACCGAATTCAATGAGACAAACCAGGCAGGAGCCCTCATTCACAGGTGAGGAAGCAGAAATGAGGGGAGTTCTAGAAGTTCATGCAGCTAATAAAGCCAACAGACCCAGGTTTCTGACTCTCAGTCTACCTACTTGTCAGGTAAAAGCAAAACCGCCAAACCTCCAGCACTTCATTCTCGATGAGATTGCGAGAGAGAAAATTAACAGAAGTACACAAATCCTACACTTTCCTCTGAACTTTGTGGTTGCTTTAGCCCGGAAACACACGGGGGAGGCAAAGGAAATTACTCTTTTCTCATGTTAGGCCTGAATCGTACAGCCAGCGTTAGGGCTTCTGAAGTTACCCACACCTTCTGCCACAATCTGCTTCTCTGCAAGATGGATCAGCTGTCTCATATGGAGCCTTGAACATAAAAACCAGGAAATATGAGGACCTGGCTCACACCACACTCAAAGTTAATGGCAGGTGTTAGAAACCCACTTCCCAGAGATATGTAACCATATTTTTAAATGGAGGTGGGGGCCCCTTCCATGGGAATAAAATTTTAAAAGCAGCACGGTGTGGGGAAAACAGATCTGCTTTCAAAACTGAGCATACGGGGTTCAGCAGCTTGGCTGCTTATTAGCTGTGAGCTCTTGAGCAATACGCTAACCTCCCGGCCTTAGTTCCCTCATCTAAAAAATAAACAGATTTGACTAGAGTATTTCTAGGTCTCGCAACTCTAAAAATATTCACTAATTTCTATCAGAGAGATCAGAAAGAGTAAAAGATAAAGGAGTGGAGAGAGAAACAGAGGGAAGTGAAAGTAGGCAAGAAGGGCACATGGGGGTGGGTGGGGTCCACTGAGTAGTGGGGCATCCATAAACCAAGAGTGACCCTGCTCTGTGTGGAACCCACTGCCCCCTTGAACTAATAACCACCATCAAACTTGAGGCTAAAAAAGAGATGGGATCTAACTGTGAGCGAACATAGACTTTGTACCAGATTGGAAACCTGAGTCTGGGTCTCAGGTCAGTACCTTTCTGCTGTTACAGAATTTCTCAAACTGCCACCTGAATGCTCCCTATTTTATGTGGTCATCAGCAAGAGACAGGCAGGGCTGATGTTCCTGCCTTCATTTTACTGAAAAGGAAACCACGGGTCAGAGGGATCGAGGGGCCTTAAAAGAAGGTCTCAACACCAGCGAGTAGCACAGCGGGACTTGAACGAGGATTTTTTTACCTGTGCTCTTCTAATATTCCTTGTCCCTTTTCTCTCTTCTTTATTCCTCATCTATGGTTATCAAAAAAAAATCCATCCTCATAAAACTGGTGGCTGACCTCTGGCCTAGAGTACAAATTTAGAAAAGTAGTGTTCTATGTATTTATTGTGATTATATTTCCGCAAAACCCTGAGCATGTTAATGTAGAGTCTAACTGTGATAATGGTTACAGCATTTTTAAAAAGACTTATTTATTTATTTATTTATTTATTTGATAGACATAGAGAGAGAGAGGCAGAGACACAGGAGGAGGGAGAAGCAGGCTCCATGTCGGGAGCCCGACGCGGGACTCGATCCCAGGACTCCAGGATTGCGCCCTGGGCCAAAGGCAGGCGCTAAACCTCTGAGCCACCCAGGGATCCCCTGGTTACAGCATTTTTGAAAGCTAAGTCTTCACAAATCGGCACCAGTACTGGAAGGTGTTCTCGACACCTGGTCTCCTGTGACAGACAGGAGCCAATCATGTCAACACCAGGAGTATAAGGACTAGAAGGTTCTTAGAACACGACTCATGCAATATTAATTTAGTCACTACCGTGAACTCTTTCAGCTTTGAGCCACAGAGTTATTTATCCAAGCCAATACAAGGCAATAGAAAAGTGGGAGGGATGTACATAAACACTCATCAGATATTCTGTTTAAGAATGAAAATTTGTAATGAAATAATAAAAATATCCAGTTACTTAAAATTCAATACAATTATTTATTAGGAGCTGGGAAGAGTATCAAAAGTGAATTTAATTTTCTACATTAGAATTCAACCACATTTAAATGTTTACTGAAATTTACAAACAAGGATATGTGAATATCCCTCTACTGTTCTTCTTAGGCATTAATACCATCATTCCACTTAAAGTAACCCAGAACACATGCAGTGTAACAGGCACTGGTTTGTCCAAGAATGGCTGGACAAACATGTGTGTTTATAGATTCACTTTTTCCAAATAACGTAACAAACAACATGTTATTTTTCCAAATAACAAGTAGGTTGTGACTATGTGTGTATGTGTATACACACGGAAAACGTATCATATGTGGTGGGGCCTTGTTGGGCAGGAGAACAGAGGTCTGGGGTCAGACAACCTGAGGCATGAAACATTGGACAGGTTGTTTCATCTCGATGACTCAATTACCATGTTGCAAAACGGGGAATGATAAGTAGCCCAGAGGGCTGTTGGAAGGAATAAATAAGCCTGGCACTCAATAAAAGGCAGCTAGCAGTATTAGAGCCCTGCAGACCCACAGAAACAACGATTCCCTACCATTTATGGCTTGTCTTCCTGCTTTTAAGTTTTTACAAATCTCTTTATGGTCAATGCCATCACTACTGCTGGATTTTTTTCCATAGAAAGATTGATGTACACGTATTAGTTGGACTCAAAACTTTACTTTCAGGGAAGGGGAGAACTTCTTTGGTTCTTGATTCCCTAACTATGCCAGGGATTCCTGAGAACAGAGGCTTCTACCTCAAAGTCTGGGGACTATGATGCTACCACTAATGTACTGGTTCAGTTTTCCAGACTGGAATATTTATCAAAAGTCAAAAAAAAATTTTTTTTAAAGCAACTTCATTCATTCTGTTCTGAGACTCATCTATACGATGATGACGTGGAGGACTCAGGAATCAAGATCACAGCCATGGCACATGTTAGCTCATTTTCCTCTAAGAGACTCAGCATCTTACACAAGTTCTCCATTTGGCGGTATAGGTTAATTACAATCCAATTTGCTTTGATCACACATTCAAAGCAGAAGTATCTAAGACTCTGCAATTATAGTGTTCCAGGAATTCGCTAATCTATCTGGCAAATAATTATTTCTCTACTTATCATACCAAATAAGGAAAAAAAGGAGAAACAAAGCGATATTGCAAGTCCATATTTTAGATGTCTTAGTCAAAACTATAAACTTCATTTGTATTTGTATATTTACCCTTCCGTTTTGAAAAATGGCTTAATTATTATCAATCTACTTGCAAAAACAATGGAATCAAAACATTTTAAAAATCTCATCTGAAACTGCTTAAGGTCCACCAACTGCAATAAAAACGGTGTCATCTGCACTCTGCAAGGATATCCATTATCCATCCTGACTCGTGAATGTGATTATGAACACTTAGTAAGATCCCTTTGGCAATCTGAAAGGCTAAATATTTTAAGTGCCTTTCCTTTTCTATAATACATACATGGCTACCCAAAAAGAAAAAAAAAAAAAAAACAAAACACCTACTCCCAAATAAGACCACCAGAGACTTTAACTAGAAAGACAACCTTCCCCCACGCCCACCCTAGCCACAAATAAGCCAAGGAAAAAAATGAAACGCATTCACGTTTACTTCCTTTATCAGACACTTCCTGAGTGCCACCTTGATTTGGGTGCCAAGAGTACAAAAATAAGTAAACAATTCTCTGACCTCAATAGGTTCACAGATAGGAAAGCAAAGCCTAGCATCAATCACATGAGCACAGGGGGTTAAGCTGTAGGAGGGCAAGTTTATGAGGGTGTTAGAGCCTCACATTTGGAATCAAGACAAATTGGGATTCAAACCACTCGTTAGGAAACTTCTCACGTAACTGGAGAAGCTGATGCTGGAAGACAGACTTAAAGACTACAAAAGAAGTCTCCTCTTCTCTCTCTCCCTCTAGTACTCTCCCTTTCAGCCGAAAATCATCCTCCATGGCTCTGTGCTCTGGCCTCCCCTGGAGATGGGGAGGTATGTGGCATGGAATCCGTCCATGATAGTATTAGGGTGCAAAGGTTTACAAATGTCACTAATGCCAGGTAGGGCATATTAAATAAGAAAAAAAAAGTTCTTTCGTGGCATTCGAGCTAAAAATATCAAACTAATGATCAATTTGGTTGAACAGTTACCCATCAGAGTATGGACACTCCTGGGGAAATGATATTAAAAAAAAAAAAAAAAAAGGGATCCCTGGGTGGCGCAGTGGTTTAGCGCCTGTCTTTGGCCCAGGGCGCGATCCTGGGGACCCGGGATCGAATCCCACATCGGGCTCCCGGTGCATGGAGCCTGCTTCTCCCTCTGCCTGTGTCTCTGCCTCTCTCTCTCTCTCTGTGTGTGACTATCATTAAAAAAAAAAAACACATTCCTTTTTCCACAAAAATCCACAATAATTATTATTTATTATTATATTATATATTAATTAATTAGTAATTAATTAATTATTATATTATTATTATTTATTATTTCCACAAATAATTTGAAAACAGAAAGAGGGTAGAGGTAGAAGATGATACAGATTGGAAACCAAGGGGTCACACATGCAGATGTTTACTGGAGCCAGGTAGATAATGATAATAAGAGACATTATCAGAGCTTAATAAGGTCTGTTACAGGAAGAGGGTATGACTGTGGCCATCATGGGAACAACATGCACCACTTATGAAAGGCAGCTACTAGATTAAGAGAGTTGTGTTACCCAATTGATTTTTCAAAACAAACGAGAAACTTACTATCTCTGTGAAGTTTCTTGACACTTAAATGACAGCAACCAGGTGAAATTTGAATACAGAGAATGTCTATGGGCTGGACACGGTTAGTGGGCACTACTTTGTGAGCTCTGCAGTGACCACTGTAGGAAGGAGGAAAACTATATCCACACAGCCTGGCATAGGCAGGAGCACTCTGCAGAGACCACGGGATCTGGGAGCAGCTCTAATGGATGGTTGGGAGTAGGCGGCTAGAGAAGAATGGGGAGGCCAAGGAAAGGCCAGGAGGTGAGGACACGGGGAGTGCAGACAGGAGACAACCTGATAAAAAAGTGACAGGTGCATCTGGATATAGAAGAAGGGTCAGATAGTAGAGGCCTAAAAATCAAGCAGAAGAACTCAGATCTGGTTTGATGGCAAAGTAGAATACTCTCACTAGTTGCCTAAACAGAAAAGCCAGACTAAATTCCCAGGGACTGGGGGCTTAAAGCCCATGTCTGGATGGAAGGCAAAGTCTTCGTGAGCACATTAGTCTGAGAAGCCTCAGAACAAGCAGTTCTGAAGTAGGGAATCACCAGGAAGCAGGAGCAACTCATCTGGAGAGTCCACAAGTGGACATTTCATGGACTGTATGGATGTTCCCCCAGGAGGATATGATCAGGATTGCTCACTGCCACCATCACATCCTCCCTAAACCGCCAGTTCGCTGGCATGGAGGGCAGACATCCTCATAGACAGGACCCATCCCCAGAAAGGGGCCGAAGTGGCGAAGTGGCCAATGAGACGTGCAGTGTTTCTTGAAAGTTTTGGGCAAAAATTTTGTACATAAAATCTAGAAACTCAGTAATCATAACCCCAGATCTCAAACACTGGGCAAATGGGAATAAGAAAAGGAACACTAGGCAAACACTCCAAAAATACCTAGACCCCATAAATTGGATTTATAACTGGATTCGAGCGATCACGTGTAGTGTGATTCAGCCCACAGGGTGCAAGGCTCAACTGAAGGCCAGAAAGGCCAAATTGTGATAACTATGCTTTCCCCGTAAAGGTGATGAGGGAGCCCAAGGAAGATTTTAAGCAGCGAGAGCTGTGTTTTGTGAACAAGCGCTAACAGGGCTAGGCTGAGAATAAGAGGGGATGAGCCAGGGTACAGCTGGGAAGTGTGAAGACTAGTGTCGCCACTCAATGAGACCAACAGCTTCCTCTAGTTACGTCTGAGATTCACTGACAATGAACCATGGTGACCACAGGTGGACTGTGATGGTTAAGATGCAGCCGGTGGAGGTGAGGGGGAATTTAGCAATGCAGTTCTAAGTATCTCAGCAGTCACCAATGGAGCATGACAGCTTTGCAAAGAAAACGTCATTCCTGACAACCCCTCCCTCCACAAAGAAACTGTGATCAATTCTCCTCAGGAGACAGTGAAACTGCTCATTCCTTTCTACTCCTTCTTCCCATTCATCCTAAGTACGGGGCTGCCCATAATCCTTGGGCCTAATACCAATCAAAGAGGAATGGGAACCTCTCTGCCCCACAACTCAAAGTCAAGACCGGGGGCTAACAGTGATGGTCCTGGTGGTTTCTTAACACCTGAATCTTCCCTGACTGCAAATTTAGAGTGAATTACTTCAGGACACACTAGACCAACAAGAAAGGGAAGGCTTGGCAACCCACACTCACTTTCTCACAGGAAGCATGAAGAGGAAGGATTAGCAAAAATAAATACTAGGACATAGTAGTAATGACTTTAAATAGTCTAGCTTCCTTCTGGAATTTCTAGAAACACGCACAAATAAAAATTTAATACTCAAGGAGTTTTTAACCATTAAGTTAGAAAGAAAAGAAAGGAAAAGAAAAAGAAAGGAAAGAAAAGGCCTGGTGCCAACCTGTGAGCCCTAGTGAACATGGAATCTCATGAATGAAGAGAATTTTGTGTATGTCGGCCAAAACAAAATGATCTTATCACTAGAATAATTTTTGGTTGTCTAAATAAAACCAAGGAAAATGTAATTATAATCATATTTATCTATTCAAGAGCAAGCTTCAAAAAATTTTTTGTTTTAATTACTAAAATGGAGAGTCCTCATATGTGCAGCAGCTAAAATACCCAGCCAACGGCAACCCTGGTATCTTTGGAAAATGGAACAAACACAACAGGTTGGTTTGTTTTTTGGAGAGCTCTAGGAAGGCACCCATGATCAGTGTCAATCTGGTGTTCAAACTCGGTTGGACTAAAAGCTGGTATCGGTTTTGGGGTTCCACAGGCAGTAGCCAGATTTTTCTTTACAAATGCGAAATATTTTTGTACGCCTATCACAGTGGAAGGTTTGCTGCTACTGCTTTCTGCTCTAACTGTATTGTGTTTTAACCCTGCTGAGAAGTGCACCCATAGTGCTCCACAGAGGGATTAAAGATAAACAAAAAATAAGGAGCCAAGGCCTGAGTGGCACAGATACAATAAATACTTCAGCACCTACCTTGCATTAGAAAATCACCAAATAACGACAGATTTCTGAAATGTCTATTCTTTCCAGCTCTCAGTTACGGAGCACCTAGTAGTGCCAGGTATGGGGCTGGTAGGGAACATATACAGTCTCCCTCAATCTTCATGAGACATTTACCAGGAAGAATTACTCTATTTCCCAGACAAAGAAAAACAAAGCTGGGAGAAGCCTGGTGATGTGCTCCACATCTCAGAGCAAGTTTTGGGAACGGGGACGGCGTCCGGTACAGCATGCCCCCTCCCGCCCCACACTAACGGGGAGCTCGGCTGAAAGTGGGGCCGTGATAAGAAGCAGCTACAACACAAACTGACAAAATTGCTCTCAATGAACGAAAAACAAAGTTGGCATTCATTCTGATGTTTATCTCACCATTTTTATGAGATTCTATTTCCACTCAGTGTCAGCCCATGGCTTAGTTCGATATTAAAAAAATAAAAAACAAAAAAATATTCACAGAACGAGGAGTCACAGCAGCGGGAAGAACCCTTTGATGTACCGATGGTGGCGTGGTTACAGACGTGTCCGGAGGCCAGAACTCCTGCGGCTTTTGCTCCACTGGAGCAAGAGCCTTCCTACAGTGTGCTCCGGGTCCCTCCTCTGTAAAATGAGGGTGGCTGCAAGGCCTTCCAGGAGCATAGGCGTAAAGAGCACCCAGCACGTGCCTGACACCCAATTAGTGCCCAGGAAGCCACCACCAGCACCTGCATGCTTGTACTTAGAGCAGCGTGGAGGTGGCCCTTCGAGATGCAGAGCATCCAACACATTTACTGGACTTAACGCAGCATTCGGCTGTCTCCATGATACACAAGTGAGCGGGTGCCCTTACTATCCATGTGCTCAGCCTTAGGAAATGACACGGAAGCAAATGTCTTCGCCCTTGGGCAGCATGAGCCCAGGCGTCGGTTCATGAACATGGTAAGACAGAGTGACACTGGAGGACACGCTCAGGAGGGCACAGATCTTCACGCCAAAGGGAGGTGCCTCAGATGGAGGAAGGGCTGACCCAGGTATAAAGGGGAGCAAGCACAACTTGGGGTTTGATTCTCTGCGGGCCAGCCTGCAGGGAGCCTGAGGAAGTCCCGCTCAGCAGGGCAGGAGTGCCCCCAGGCCCATCAGGCAGCCTTGGAACAAAGCCGAGGGACAGGGAGGAGTGTGGTACGAGAAGAGAACCAGAGGCTGTGAAGCTGAATTATTTGATTCTAATCAAACAAAACTGACTGCATACACACCTCCAGGTCAGGGGCTGAGGCTCACAGGTATTTGCACGTTCCCTTCCCAAGGCCTGTGCCTGGACAGGCAGGTATCAGGTAGAGGGATGGAAGGACCACAGGAAGGATAGTGGGTAATGATAAAGACAGGGTAGGGGAGGTCTGTGCAGGTTAGGGAGACCCTGAACCAGTGGAACATGCACCAATATAGAGGTGGCAAGCACACACTCATTCAGTCATGCCCTCCTGGATAGTGCTGAGCGTCCTGTCCAATCTGTCCATCTAATCTACCTATCTACCCATCTATCTGTGAGGAGGGCAGTGAGATGATTTGTCGGGGAGGCCTAGTTAGGCTACATTTTCTAACCCAAGGGGATCACAGTGAGATGAGGATATAAACTCTGAGGGCCAGGGACTGAAAACTTAGTCCTGGCAACAAATCACCCAAACTATGCACTTGAGTTTCTCATCTACGAACTACGAGTAAGGCCAGTCTCACATGGCTGGTGTGCAAAATGTCAGAGCTAGATTATGTTAGGGGCCATAACTCTGTCACAGTTTACACAGCATTACTACGAGAAACTCCCACAGTGTCATCCAGGCCTTGGTTTTGTCAACTCTGTATCCCTAGCCCTTCCCACTTGGCCTAGGACATAGGAGGGGCCCAGGGAAGATTTGATAAATTGACCTGATGTTTCTCTAAAATTTCACTTGTTGTCCCATCGGGTTCCTGCAATGAACCTCCTCTGGCCCAGGTCCCTCTCCCTGGAATGCTCCACACACAGTCAATTAAGCAACAAGCAGCAAAGAGGTATCCCAAAGCCCCACCTTCAAGCTCTGTTCCAGTCCTCCTACAGGAATGCCCCCATGGAACCCTTCTCACTTTGCTGAGGTTTGCTGAGCCACAGGCATACAGGTCCCTCAAGTCACATTAAATGTCTCTCCTAATTAATGCAAATGTGGAAAGCTTCTCTCTTCAACCAAGCTGGAAACTGCCTGAGACTTTTCATCTCAGGCTTTTTTTTTTTTTTAAATAATAAGACTGGGACTTTTAATGCATTTTTAACCTTTTGGTTCTAGTATATAACTTCAAAGGCATCATTCCTCAATTTAGTTCCCCAAAATGTACTCATCGGAATAATTCCGTTGTTTTGCAACAATTGCTACAGAAAAACATCCTCTGTTAAAACAACTGTTAATAAAAGAATATTTCAGAGAGCATACAGAGCCTCTCTGACAGGTAGGACCTCTCTCTGGATGACCCTGTGGGAGTTTCTCGTAGTAATGCTGCTTACCAGGAAATGGTTCATTTGGGGCTGAAGTGTCTCACCTGTAGTCATGCCTTTACAGAGCTCAGCCAGCAATTACACATTTGCTCTGAGACTGAGGGAGAAAAGAACATTTAGGAGTTTAGTCTGCATATTCATTCAACAAATAGGCATTAACCTAAAAATTACTCATTTAAAATTAAAATTAACCTAGAAAGCCAGAGTCCTTGGACTTAACCATAGGGTTTTATGGCACAGCTGAGGAGGTCCTCTTTAGATGCATAATGGGCACCAGGGTGGCTCAGTCAGTTGAACTTCGACTCTCGATTTAGGCTCAGGTTATGATCTCAGGGTCCTGGGATGAAGCCCCACATCAGTCTCCACTCTCAGTAGGGTGTCTGCTTCAGGATTTTCTCTCCCTCTGCCCCACTCCCTGCTTGCCTGAGCATGCTGGTGCATGCACTAATAATAAACAAATCTTAACAAAAAAAAAAAAGGTGCATACCTGAACCAGGGTTTTATGATGTCCTAGTCTAGCCTAGTCTGCGTGGGGATCTGTACCTGACTTCATAAAGAGACATCTAAATCCTTCTGGCTACCCTTCATTCCAGTGGTGGTCATTCCTCCCAGGCCGTGGGCCCATCTATGAGGCTCTTCAAAATGTGAAAGCCCTTCCACCAATCCCAAACCTTGCTGATCTTTACCTCAGGACTATTTGCTTGCAGGTGCTTTGAACCACCGCAAAATCTCGCATTTTAATACATAGGATGTTACTTCTCCTTCCTTTCCTTGTGCCAGGAAGGCACAAACAATTTTAATATCATATATACTGTCCCCCCTTGTTCCGGGCATGCTTTTAAGCTGATGACATGTACCTTGGGTTAAAGAGAATAAGGATTATAAGGGCTCTTGATGCATTCAACACAGCATTTTAACGAAGACTTTACAAATACGAGCTACTTTTCTTCTAAAACCAAAGATCGTTTTGTAGGCTCAGAAACAGAAAAGATGAGTTGCCAAGTTACCATTTCAGGAATCCAGTTATCTTGACTTTTCCCCTGGGGCTTGCCTCTGCAGCAGCTAAAAAAGAACCTCAGATTCTTGTATATATTCACATACCCCTCCAGCCAAACAAACGAGGGAAAGTAGCATGTACATGGACGCACTGCACAGTGCTCTCAGAATGTGAATGTCAAGTTCTCCTGCTGAAAAAACTCAGAGATGAAACCAGGATTGACACTCAAAGAAAAATGCTGGAGCCAGAAATAGACAGTTGCTAGAGTATATATTCCAAGGGAATTAATTCCAGAGGAAAAAAATTATGTAAGACCCAGGCCAAATACTTTCTTGTTCACCTGCCCCCTCACCTCTGCCTCCACATGTAATCTAGGACTTACGCTTCTAAATAGGGAAAAGGTCCACATAAAGTCCTCTCCTGTTACACAGCAAAAACACTTTGAGTGCTGTTTATTAGTGGCGTGAACATACGAAACAGGTTTCGTCCACACCTTGAAAAAGCGGCCGAAGCCCCCATGTACTTAGAGGGGGTTAAGATTTGTTCCCACTTACATTTCCAGACATAATTCATTAGATCCCAAGCCAGCATATGTTAAAGTTCTCCAAACTGTGGAAAAGCCTGGTCACTCTCAGGCTTCCTAGAATGTCATCTGTTACATTCCACTGGTTACAAGGGGACCGGTGGAAACTTGAGGAAAGATAACGTGCAAGCATTCCACATAAACTGTAGCCGTGTTTATTCTCTGTAATGGATCTCACCACCCTGAAGCCCCAGGTGAGACCTCCCTTTCCTTAAAATGCTTTCCCAAAAGTTACTGAAGTGGAGCCAAACTACAAATTTTATCTGCCACCTTTATACTTCCTGCTCCCCTCTTTCAGATTCTATTAAAAAAAATCCTTAAAAAGTAGACAATGGGGTTATGGGTGAGAAAAGAAAAAAGAGAGTCTGGATCATGCATGCATGCATGCATTCATACATTTAACATGTATGCAGGGCCCAAACAAGCCAGGTTCTGGGGTATAGGAGTGAACAGGAGTCTTTCTAGGTCCCCAGGGAGCTTCTGGGCTGGCTGGGTAGGTGGGTCCTAAGGCAGGTAGTTGAGATGTAAGGATCAGCTTTGTAACAGGAGCACGAGTGAAAATAAACACTAATGGGGCAAACAACTATCTGTTCTCTCCACCTACTGGAGGTTGTGCAGAGCAGAATCCTCTGAGCTGGGCTACAAGGGAAAAACGGTTTGCTGTTCCAGGCTCTAAATCAGAAACAGCCACAAAACTTTCCAAACGTTGATGACCGCAGAATTCCGTTCCTGGTCCAGATTCTTCTCCGCCTAAAACCGTCTCATATACCCTGTGTGTGCCAACCCAAGAGCAGTGGCATTGATAGAGGACTTCTGCTATCTCAATATGGAAACATTAGATGATTAAAAAACACACACACACATAAAGCTCTGAATTTGGAGTTTTAAGACTCAGGTTCAAATAGTGTGAGAGCATTTCACTATGTGACTCCAGGCATGTCACATCATCTCTCCATCCTTCACTTTTATTACCTATAAAGCAGAGACTGCTGTGGCACTGGAGGGAGAAGTATATAGCAATGGCTTTTAACTCTAACGTCCTATTGTTTTCATCAGCAATCACACCGCCTTCATGCACTTAGCAGCTCAGTCTGGAATTCTGTTGCTCACGATGTTTGGCAAGTATTAAGAAGTGAGGAAAAGTAGCCCTAACTGCACTGCTCAACAGCAGACAACTGTAATAATATTCTTGTTCCTAGGCTCAGCATCTACAGAATGGCCCTGTGTTTTCTGAAGTTTGCTTCCCACACTGCATACAAACACCTGGGGATCTAGGTAAAATCCAGATCTGATTCAATAGGTCCAGAATAGAGACTAGCCTTTCTAAGAAGCTCCCAGGTGACATGGATGCCACCGGTCTCCATGCCCCACAGTGAGTACAAGAGACTGAGGGATTCACCAAGAGCCTTTCAAACCTTGAGTGGCTGCCCCACAGGTAAGACTGGATTCAGTCACTTGAAGTAGCACTTGAATTTCTAGCTCTTTCCTAACCTCCAATATCCATCCCCGGCTCCCCACCAAACTACCATTTCTGAAAGCAAACTGCCTCATGATACACATTACATCACCCTTCAGTCACAGAGCAGTGATGAGACATTCTCAGGTCCAACCAGCTTAGAATGACAGCACAAGGTCCAATTCTGACACCAAAGTCAGAAATAGTGAGGACATCCCCTACCCTAGCATCATGAACCACACAGCTGGGGAAGGATTTCAAAATCAGCTTTGTGCTCCACAACTTCAAAGGTCACCGCCTGTCCTTGGGTCACTTTCCCTGGATTATGTTGGTAAATGATCGTATCTCACAAGATGATATATAAATGCCTTTGGTGTATTAAGTGCCTATGGCCTCCTTTGTCTGGCACAACACTAGGTCCCCAGGTATCTGTGTAGGAAATGAAGGCATAAAATAAAATAACTCACCAACATTTAATAAATGTGTACCATGGATGTGCCTTACAATGGCCTAGGTGTATGGAGGGAAGCAATGATGTGCTGGGTGAGGCTGTGCGGTAGCCACTAACACAACGGGAGCCCCTCCATGAGTGCTGGGCTCTCTGCTAATACTCTGGGTCATTATCTCACTTCTCCATCCCATATGAACGTCCCCGTGCCATAGATGAGGAAATGGGACAACGTAATCAAACGCTTTGTGTCAGGAAATGGCGCTTACTGTTAGAAGTAACTTTTCTCTCAATCAACCACAGAGGGTTTTTCCACTCAATAACCAAAACGAACTGCCTTTTGTCCACTGTGAAGAGATCTGAGAGTTGAACACTTAATGATTTTCATAGGATGAGTGTGCAGCACCTGGTGACAGGACCCAAAAGAGAGTGAAAGCAAGGGGCGTAGAAGATAGCAGTTCCCCTGGTGCCTTAGTTATGTCCCGTGTACCCCGTGACGTCCACCTTAAGCCACCCTGGCCTTTCCCTCACCATATGCTAATTACAGAAGGACAGAGTTTGGGTTTCAAACCCCAAATCCAGCACACATCAGGTGTACCTCCTGTCATCTCCTGGTGACAGCAACAGTGTCTTCCTGAGACTGTTGGAGAGAGTCCACAAGACAATGTGAAGTCCAAAGACTTCACGGTGACTGAAGTGTCCAGTGCACAGTGGCCTTCCCGCAGGTCTAGGCTCTCTGCTCTCCCACCGGGGCCACTGATTTGCTCCTGGTGAGGGAGAGTCAAGAGTCATGTGTCCCCACCTGGCCCGAAAACAGAGAACCACTTTAACACAAGTCAAGCCAGCCAAAGGCCAACTCTAGCAGCCACTTAAAGTCACAGTCTAATTACTGAGGCAAATGACAAGTGACTCTCTGGTTTAACTTGGAAGAGAATGGAAGCCATTAAGAAGATGATAAGATGCCTTCTTTTTAAAATGACCATATCTGGAAGTCAAGAAGATGAACAAAGCCAATCTATGGGAATGTGGATAGGGCCTAGCATACAGCAGAGAGGGCAATAATAAAGATGTCCTAAATTTTCTCCCAGAAAAATTTAGAGCCCTGACGTTAACTCCTTTTTCAGCAAAGACTGTACTAGAGTCATTACCCAGGAACTATTATGGAAAAAGCAGTGGTTTCTGAATCACACAGAGCTGAATTCCTTAAGTTCTGACACTTACCAGTGGTGTGACCCTAGGCAAGCTCCATAAAAATCCTTAGCCAGGCTGTTCTCACCTATAAAACAGGAATAACAATGCTTGCCCTAGAGTTACCAGAGGGTTTAAATGAAATAATGTATACAAAACATCTGGCAAAAAAACCCCAATGAATGCAGCTGTTAACTACACGTGTCCAGTCCCTGGGAGGCTTTTGTAATAAGCTGCAAACCCGCTGATGGGCACGAGGTGGGCCCAATGCTGTGCTATTATCTGTGCTGTCACTGGTCTTCAGAATGGTTCCTCAAAATATCACGAAGCTGTGGCACAAGAAGATTTGTAATAATCAGTCCTTAACTAGATTTCAGGAACCTTTCTGGACCAGGTCTGGGCGGTAGTACACTGCAAAATGATATATATTAAGTTTAGGAGCTGGGCTCTATTAAACAGAATTTTTTTTTTCCCTTTTTCAGTTCCACTTTTGCTCCCAAAGCCCTTCCTTTGACAGGTCCCCAAATACCACCCATTAGAGAAGACTGCTGGATTCTCCTGCAATGAGCCAAAGGGCCACCTCGCTCTCCTGTGAAACCCCAGTCCAAGCCTTTCCCGGGAGCTGGTCAGACTTTAATGCCTCAACTCATCTCTTCTCACAAGAAACCTCAGACCTGTCGAAACCCAGCCTTCTTTTCTGTATGCAGTCTTGCTCAGGGTACTGACTTCTCAAAGATTCCCCCCTCTGAGGATGGCACTTCCCACAAGCAGAGATTTAGCTGACTGCATACCAGAGAAAGTGGATGTTTGCACCTGGATGCTTCTCTGTAATAAAGCAGGTTCTCCTTCATGAGATTTGCCCTTAGCTCCCTGAATGGGCTGCTCACCCCCCGGGCAGAGTTCTTAGGGGGAATGGTAAGCAGGCTCGCCTGCATTATTTAAATCGTCCTTCCCACCTTCGCTTTCCTCTTTTCTTTTCCTAAGCCTGAGTTGTTACCTTGCTGAGCAGAAGCTGGAAGATGATGGTTCATTACATTTCCCTGTTCAAATATTAACCTCCTGTCACGCTCCAATCCTGCATCTAGGAAGGGTGGCTTTGTACCACCTTGCCCACTCCTGTGTTTCTTCAGAGCACAGGGGGGACTACACAAAAAGTTTCAAAGGAAAAAAAAATTCAGCTAACACTTGCCCCCCACGTATGTTCTATCTGTTCTCCTGCTTCAGGCTCAAGACTCTCACTGCCCACTGGTTCTCTCTGCTTCCAGAGTCTGGTAGCTTTCAAGGTGAACTGACATGGTTCAGGGCGGGTGAGAGAGACAAAAATTTATAACCTGTCACTCAGAAAGGTGGAAACAAAGATCCCATGCTCGTGAAATCCTATGAAAGAATCGACATAGGACAGCTGGTGGTCAATAGGTATGTGGTGGTAAATCTATGGTTTGGCAAACTGTAATAAAGGGACAGAGAACAATAAGCTGGTATAAACACAGTCACCATTTACTGAGCACCAGCTAAGTGCCAGCCTCTGCACTGCATTTCTTAACATATATTTATTTGAGAGAGAGAGAGAGAGCACATGAGTGGGGGCAGAGAGAGAGTAGATTCCCCACGAAGCGGGGAATCTGACATCATGACCTGAGCCAAAGTCACATGCATAATTGGCTGAGCCACCCAGGTGTCCCAACACATGTTATCTTTTGAAATCTGCAGTTGGACTGTCCCTAATTGCACCGATGAGAAACTTGCCCAGGGGCAAGTGGCAGACCTGGGACTCAAACACAGTTTTATTCCCAAGCCCAGGCTCCTGGCTGCCATGCTGCAAAGGACACCTCTCACCACAATGAAGCCCTAAGGAAGCCCCGAGTCCTTCTGATCCTGATCCCTGCCACCCACCAAGTGGCTCAAGAAAGAGCAATCCAGGATTTGAGTTCATTGCTGTCAGGGACAAAGAAAACAAGCAGTTAAAAAATGACAGGACAGGCAAAGCTAGAAGAAAACACACTATCTCTACAGGGGAAGCTCAGGGCCCTAAAAGAAGGGCACGCCCAAGACCAGCCTTGATTTATTTACCTGCCATACATTTTCAGAAGGGTCCACTCCAGCTGAGAAAGAGTAAGGGACACGGAATGAGCAGAGTAACACACTTGTGAGTTAGAACAGTTCAAGCAGCAGTTGTTTGGCCCAAAGAATCACCTAACTGGTAGCCGAAACACCTGGTTCCAGTCCCAATTGTCAGAATGGGTTTAAGCAAGTTACTTCCCTTCCTTGGGCCACCAAGTACTCACTGCTAAAACCTGGTGGACTGGCTAGGATGAACCTTAAGGAGTCATTCTACTCTAACTTTCTGGCCTCTAGGGTCTACAGAGATGACAAAGAGTTACCTGATGGTTATGGATATTGCACAACCAATCCCAGCTTTAGCCCAAGGATCTGGAAACCCAGAAACCAGAAAGGGATAAGAACCCTGTAGGTAGTTGGATCCATGAAAGCATCTTGATGAGTAGGAAGCTTATGTTCATCTTCTTCTCAATGTGATGTGGGACACAGATGGAGACCTGAGGCAGCAGGAGGGCAGGAGAAGCCCTCACACTCAGGGGCCAGACATCAACTGTGTCCCCAGAGAGTAGTCTCGGGTTCAATATCACTTGGGTCCCTTCTCCGACCCATTTCTCCTTCCTGGGCCAGGCCCCCAGCAGCTCTCACTGGGTCATCCTGAACAGGCTACACACTGGCCACCTTTGTTTATTTTAGTCCTGTCCAGTCCACTCTCCACACAGTAGGACAGGTCCCTCCTATAAGTCAATCATGCCAATCCTGGGCTGCAAAGCCTGAAAGCTTTCTGTTGCTCTCAGGATAAAGCCCTGTGGCCTTTCCAGCCTCGGTTCCATCTTGTCTCCCCAACATGCTCCAGCTATAAAAGACGGTTTCTCAGAAGCAGTAGTTTCTCCCCCACCTCTATTCTTCAGGTCCTTGATTCAGGTCCGTTACTTCCTTTGGAAATTCTCCTTCAGGTCCTCACTGAGGTGCTCCCCTGCCCTGGGCACCCATCCCTCTCCCCATGCACATCACTGTCAATTCCTGTTTACTGCTTGCTGTCCCCCACCAGACTTTGGGTGTTGTGGGGGCAGAAACCACGTGTCATACACTCCGTTGCACCTCAGCACCTAAGTAGAATGCCTGGCTAAGGCTATGAACTTTAGAGACAAACAGAAAGCTTTATTGATGAAACAAATGGCCTCATAACAGAGAAGGCTGTGGAAGGTGGGGGACAGAGGGTAAGCTAAAGAAAAAGATTAAAAGGAGAGACTGAGAAGCAGTTGGGGTGGGCTGGGTGCTAACCAGGGTGTGCCTATACCCCTGCGCACCTGCCCAGGGGCTGAGAGAGAGTGGGAACAGGTACAGTGGCAACCAGACAGGCCGGGAGCCGTTCAAGGGCAAGCTGTACACTGTGCTGTGTGCAGATGAGCCTGTGCTACACTCTGTGGTGCCCAGAGACTCTGAAAAACTGGCTGCTTGTCTCCCCAACATTTGGAGGCTCTGGCAATGACAATGCTGCTTTAGTGCGGCGTGTACGCATGGGTGATGTAAAAGTAGGTCACCAATAAACTCAGTAGTGCTAGTAAGCAGACATCACCCACGAGTCACGTCTCCTGCCCACTCTGCTGTGTGCCAGCACAGCCTGGCGTAACACCATCCCTACCCCTAAGGATGCATATCCGGACAGGACGTTTGCTAGAACACAGTGATATATGGGCTTGGTTGCCATACTATAGAAGTGCACACTGCTGTCACTCCCCATAAATTGTAACAAGGCAGAAGGGCACACCAAGCATTGTGTTACAATGAGGCTGGGGGAGGGGGGAAAGGACAAAGGGATGGAGGGTTTACAGAGATGGTAATCAGGAAGATGGAAATGTAGCAGGACCTTTCCAGAAGAGAGTTATGTAAGTCCCAAACCAGAAGGAACAACAGCAGCAAAAGCAGTTCAGCGAACAAATTCCCATTAAAAAATACATTGAAAAACATTACGTTTCGAGATCAGAAATAATGTGCTTCAGGGAAACAAACAGCACGAACAGGCTAGGTATTTTTTCATATGAACCTCTGCAGTGGAAAAGAAAGCCACTAGCAGTTAAGACGGAGTGTGAAATGAGCCACATGTGCAGGAGATGGAAGTTAATTAAACGAGGAGTCAGGCAGTTCCCCAAAAAACAAGTTAGTCGAAACAAGGAATGAAAAATAAACACACTATAACACATACAGTTTTGTGGCCCAGTAAGAAGAAAAATCCCTGCGCGTGTTTACACACACACTGTATGGTCAATACAAGATAGAAGTTCCCAGAATTTCCCACTGATCGGGCCATGAAACAACATATGTGGCTTTCAGCCTTAATTAAATGCAGGCATTTAAAATCAAACCAAGTTTTAGGGCATCTCCATGAACTCACCCTGTCACATTTCTTCTTTTAAGGAAAGGATAAAATTTTTACGTTTAGAAGGTAAATTTCCTGATTTTTCAGAAGGTAAATGCCTTGCGTGGCATGACCGTATGTGCTGCAAAAGTTCTCAGTGTGGGCAGCACAACAGGATCACCTGGGGTCACCCCAGCCCTCCCCTAAGTTTCTGATTTAACTGGTCCGAGGTGTGGCCTGGGATTTTTAACAGTTCCCAGCGTGATTCTAAAATTTTTTTTTTTTTAATTTTTATTTATTTATGATAGTCACACAAGAGAGAGAGAGAGAGGCAGAGACACAGGCAGAGGGAGAAGCAGGCTCCATGCACCGGGAGCCCGATGTGGGATTCGATCCCGGGTCTCCAGGATCGCGCCCTGGGCCAAAGGCAGGCGCTAAACCGCTGCGCCACCCAGGGATCCCCACCCAGCGTGATTCTAATGTGCACACAAGGTAGAGAATCATAGTCATCCCATTTCTCAGACTAGTGTAGCAAATTCTTAGTTTCTAGAACACATAATGAAGTTGATGCAACTCAAACTTGATCGTGCCATCAGAAAACCTATGATTTCTATAAAGAAAACATCTTTCCCTGCTTTACTTATCCCCCTTTTAAACAACTGGATTCTTTTTTTTTTTTTAAGATTTATTTATTCGTGACACACACAGAAAGAGAGGCAGAGACACAGGCAGAGGGAGAAACAGGCCCCATGCAGGGAGCCCGACGTGGGACACGACCCGGGATTTCAGGATCACGCCCTGGGCTGAAGGCAGGCGCTAAACCGCTGAGCCACCCGGGCATCCCAAAACAACTGGATTCTTAAAGTAAAGCCCTTGGAGGCTGGCCTCCATGGCCAAGAAGGGGAAGAAGAGACGTCCGGCCCTTCACCTCCGGATTGGGCCATGTCTCAGCAGAACAGTATCTGTCAGAGAGGTGATGGCTCGGCTCTAACAAGGGAGCTGATCGCAATTAAGGACTGACAGGGACCCTCCCCCCTTGCCTGGAGAGCACATCGTGTTATCACTAAATCAAAACCCTGTCTGACAAAGCTATAATGGGGGTTCTTAGTACAGAAATTCATTCCCTATGATGCATTTGAGGAGATGATGCCAAAAAGCCCATTAGTTCAGATGAGCATGTGGGGAACCAGCATAAACACAGGACATGACAAGAAATAGTATCTTATATTTTATCCAGACTATCCTAATGATAAGTGGCTCACATAACTAATTAGACTACCTTCCTCCACCTCCTAACCGTGAAATGACATGTATCAATGCTTACTCCCGGAGAAAACCTCATTCTTTCTATATGTAAAACGAACACGGTGGCTTCCTTTTTAATACCCACAAACAAAAGAGTGTGTTCTACAAAACAATGAAATTCTGGTGTGACTAATCCAAGTAGACTGCTGCTTCTTCCCTGTTATCTGGTAGCATTTTATACACATTTCCATAATTAAAGAGATGAATATAAATTGTGTGCTGGAACAGCATTCTATGGAGGCAAAGACTTTTGTCTACTGTGTTCACAGCTGTAGCCTGAGCTCCTAGAACAGTGCCCAGCATATAGCTGGCACTCAAAAGTTGCTGAATGAACGACCTGCATCTGCTACCCTGAATGGTCACTGCTATTTATGTGGGCCTGTCCAGGGCAGGAACACTGACAGAATGGTTTCTTCTTCCTCTGTTTCTCTGTGCATTCAATTAAATCTGTATCACACATTCACTATGACAAAATTAGGATAAAATCTGCAGAAGCAAAATGACTGGGTCAGACATGTAATGACAAGATTGCAACATCCATGAAGGCAGAGGTTCCCCAACATCCAGAGCCTGCTACTCAGTAGGTACTCCAATATTTACTTATAATCTCTGTGCTCCCAGAATGGACGGTCCAAAAGGAGAGAAAGGCACGTAAACAAAGAGCCTGGCCACGGCTGCTGTCTAACATTATACATGACATGTGCATGCATGCACAGACTTGACCCTCACTCATTTACCCAAAGACATAGCTTCTTACCCTAACCAACAGAAAGGCACTGTACCAACCTTGTATTTCAGAAATTTCTCTAAAGATTAAATTAGGGTGGCTCAGCGGTTTAGCGCCTGCCTTCGGCTCAGGGCATGATCCTGAAGTCCCAGGATCGAGTCCCACATTGGGCTCCCTGCATGGAGCCTGCTTCTCCCTCTGCCTGTGTCTCTGCCACCCCCCCCCCCCTCTGTGTCTCTCATGAATAAATAAAATTTAAAAATCTTAAAAAAAAAAAAAAAGATTAAATTAATGTATCAGAAACCAGCCCGGTTGCTAAAAAACAAAGATATCTTATGGGATGTGTGTTTGTGCAATGTGTTGGGGGTGGGGTGACGGTGGAGGGCGTTCCTTCTCCCCAGATACAGGACATGTGCCACTATGAACAGCTATCTCCATGGCTGAAAGAGATGAGAGAGAAATGCTAAAAATGAACAGGCAAAAATCCCAAACAAATAAAAATGCTGGCTTTTAAACCAACACTGCCAGCTGTTCTTCACAGCAAACAGGAAGAACAGATCGAGAGGGCAGGCCTCTAATGGGCACTGAAAAAGAACAACCAACTTCTTTATCCTGATCAGCTGCCATGTGCCAGGGAACTAGATTCACGGCCACAGGAGGAAGGCCAGAGATGGCAGCCAAGCCCTGAGACAGACACCAGCCGGGGTGCAGGGGGTGTGGATGCCTCAAGTTTCATTACTTCATTAAGTAAATGGCTCTCTAGAGAAGACAGGATTCTGGTTCTGGGATGAGGAAGAGCTGGGTCATGAGAGGACACGTATCACTGTATCTTTACCATCGGAGGCAGTCACATCGGAGGGGAGACAATGAAGAAAGACGGAATTGGAAGACAACTAGACTGAAAGTTCCCTGAGGACCATGGCTTCTCATCTTTGCTGCTTTGGCAACACTGGGTGACCTACTTGTACTCAAAGACCTACCGAATTGAAGTGAAAACATTACAAAACGTTTAAGTCATTAAGGAAAAAAGAAAAAAAGGAAGATCATTTTGGTTAAAACAAAAGCAAAATAATCCATAAATAATGCAGAGGGAAGGACCAAAATAACACCAAGGGGGGGTGGTGCGAATGTCGTACTTGGGCACAGATGCAGAGGCTGCAGGTCGGAATCCTGGCTTTGGCCGTTTACTAGCAGAATGACCGGAGGCATGTTAGATTGTCTCTTCATCCGCAAAATGGAACTCATGTGGCTGGGATTGCTGTAAAGCTGAGGTTCTCAAACTACACTCTAGCACAACAAAAAGTGTATGATTAAAATACTCTGCTTTATCCTACCTAGGATGTATTCTGAACAGGTCTTCTCCACCTCTGCATACTGACATTCTGAGCTGGGTACTTCCTTACTGCGGGTGTGTCCTGCGGGGCTGTATTGGAGGATGCTTAGCTGCATGCATCCCTGGCTTCTTCCAAGGAGGTAATAATCAAAACCATCTCCAGAGAAGCAACCAAGACGTCCTTTTCATCAGGAGAATGGATAAACCAACTGTGGTCCATCCAGACAATGAAGTATTTATTATTCAGGGCTAAGAAGAAAGGAGCTTGTGAGCTAGAAAGAAGTGGAGGAAACTTAAACGCATGCTGCTAAGGGAAAGCCTGTCGAAAAGGCTCCGTGCTGTGCAATCGGAAGCACATGGCATTCTGAAACAGGCAAGACTATGGAAACAGGAAAAAGATCAGTGGCTCCCAGGGGTTTAGAAGGAGGGAGTGAAGGGTCAATAGGCGGAACTCACCGGGATTTTCAGGGCAGTAAAACTACTGTGTGTAACACAGTAGTACTGGATACATATCATACTCATACGTTTGTCAAAACCCAGAGAATGTGCAAAACAAAGCGTCAACTCTAATGCAAACCAGGGACTTTGGTTAAAATAATGTTAACTCACTAAATGTGATAAAATGTACCACACTAATGCAAGGTGTTAATGAAAGGGTGACGAGAGGGGTGGTGAGGAAGTACAAGGAACACTGTACTTTCCACTCAATTTTTCTGTAAACCCAAAGTTGCTCTTAAAAAAAAAAAAAAACTATTAAAAAAAAAGTTTATGGACAAGGGAAAAAAACAACCTTCAGACATTGCTAAATGTCCCTGGGTGGGCAGTGGGGGCACAGTCACTGTCACACCCATTAAGAACCAGTGATTTGGAATATGGTTCCCTCTTTATGCTAAGACAATGATTCTTAGGACTTACGATAAAACTGAATATACTTTAATCTTTTATGATGTTCAAGAAAAAAAAAAAACACCTTGCATTACTATTTTTCTGTTCCAATGATAAGCAGAAACAAATATCTAATCTCCAGAGGAAAAGTCCTATTTGAAAATCCAACCCCTTCATCCTAAAAAGGAACATCACTCCCCTTGATTTCTTCTCTAAATCCGCTCTTAGCCCAATATTACTACTACTTATAATGCTAATAGAGGAGATGAATAAAGGTAAAAATAATTTTTTTAAAGATTTGTATTTATTTATGAGAGACACTGAGAGAGAGAGAGAGAGAGAGAGAGAGAGAGAGAGGCAGAGACACAGGCAGAGGGAGAAGCAGGCTCCATGCAGGGAGCCTGATGTGGGACTCGATCCTGGGTCTCCAAGATCACGCCCTGGGCCAAAGGCAGGCGCTAAACCGCTGAGCCACCCAGGGATCCCGTAAAAATAATTTTAATTAATCAATCTGATCATATCCAACAGTCTCATGTAATCATGGGGCAGGGCCAAAGCAACTTTCACAACTCATCCTTTCTGAAGCACCATGTGTAATTTATGGTCAGAAAACCAATGGTCTGGTAAGCACCTGCCCAGCCCAGTGGTTGTAACTGACAATCTTAGTTTTTTCTCCATCTGTTCAAATGTCTGTGTATGTTTTCAGATCAATAAAGGAGATATATGATCAACTGGATGATAACTTCACCTGGACTACTCCTGTAGTCTAACCCAACTCCCTCTTCTACCCGGTACTCACTCCTTCCACAGCAGCCAGAAGGACACCGATTTTAAAGGAAATCATGGTTGTCTTGTTCTACTCAAAATTCTCCAAAGGCTCCCTATTCATTTAGAGTAAAAGCCAAAGGTTTTACAATGGCCACAGTGCCCCCCCCTTCCCAACCTCTCCTTCCATGTTTTTCGTCCACCATATGACCTCCTAATTACCTCTGCACTGCCCTGCCCTCATATCTACGCAGCTAACTCAGTGTCTGCTCTTGAAGCCTACTCTCATGCTCTTGTACCTCTCTTCATTCATTCTTCGTAGCACTAATCACCACCTAACAAACTGTGTATTTGCTTATCTCTTGACTACTCGTCTTAGGAAATAAGCTTGATGAGTGCACTCCTTGATCTGTTTTCCAATGCTCTAAACATAGTGCTTAAAAAATTCCTGCTGCATTATAGGCACTTACTAATGATGGATTATTTCATTCCTTCTTATAACCAATCATCCCCATTAGCGAAGGAACTAAAGACCAGACAGGTTACACTAGCCTCAAGTCACAATTAACAAGTGATCTGTGGCTTAAGCAACTCCCAAACTCCACTATTCAAATGGACTTCTCTATGAGCATTTCACTGGACCCCATGACATGCTGGGAAAGCTATCACAGGGATCTGTACCAAAAGCTTCACATGCAGTAGCCCTTTGCTATCCCAATGCACATTATTCGCTATTTGGATTCTTTGTATTCACATAGGTTTCCCTAATAATATTCATCACTTCTCTGCAGACGACATTCCCACAATGTCCTTTGCTTACACTCCTAACATCATTAGAGGAAGATATGACTTGCTATGACTTAAGTGGACTCAGGTTAGGAAGATCCGGTTCTTGGTTCCATTCAGCCACTGGCTGGTTGACCATGAAACCTTCCACAGGTTTAATATAACTTCTTGAAGCCTGAGATGTTTGTTTCTCACCTGAAGAATAGCCCTGTGGGGCTCTTGGGAGGAGTCAGGAGTTAGGTACAGAAGGCCTCAGTACTGTGGGAAGTTCAGCAAAGAGCAAGCACTTCCTACCTGTTAGCTCTTATAATAAGTATTATTACTTAGGGAGTCATTCACTCATTCGCTTACATTCTGTTTATGCAAGTCACTCTAAGTGGACATCCTAAGTGACTCCCTCTCCACCGGGCATTTGGATAATGGCTTCTTTTTTAATGCCCTCTCCCCACATCGACAATCTCTTTAGCCTTTGATAAATGTCCTGTTTTTAAGTCACAAAATCAATTGAGAAACAAAGAGAAAACCGGTATCCATTGTCATTAGGGCAAAGCCCCCTGAGGGTTCAGATGATCGACTGGTCAAAAGTCCTAGCAGGGGAGCTAGTCCTTCATCTCCTTTTAAACTTTTTACAGGAGAGACTCAGGGATAGAGGCCAATAACCTTAGGGTAGGAGGAAGGACAAACCCAGCTCTCAGCACAAGATTAAATTAGCAGATGGAAAGATGAAAGGGACAGAGCTATCTCATACATATATTTAGGGCATACGGGTGAAGTAAACTAGTAAACTCGTATGAACCATATAGGTCTGTTAGTACTTCTAATGTACCATCCGTGTCACTTAACATTTATAGTCTCCATCTCGATGATTTAGTTCTATGGTGCTTTTTCTCCTCCAATTAAATATATAAGCTTTTCAGGGCAGGGACCAGGGGATGAAACAAAAGTAGAAACCCGTAGTTCACTATGCCTGGCCACTCTAGTTTGGAGACTCTGCTAGACGCTCCCTGAGCCTGGAGCTCTGGCGGCCAGTACTTAGAACTCCCTGATGCATAGCAAGCGCTTTAGTACATGCCTGCTGAAGGATGAAGTACTAAAAATGTGACTGTCCTCATGCAGGTTGCATGGTGTGGGTTAAAATTTAAAGCTCCGACTGCCCCTTTTCCTTTGACTACCTGTGATTAGTCCCTTTGTTGTACACACTCAATCCTTGTTAGCTGACATGTACTGAGGGAGTTGAAACTATTTTTTATGTCAGTCAAAAACATACATGTTGAAAAGACTAAATCTATTGCTGAAAAGACGACAAAAATGACTTCTGAATTATCCATATTTGGGATTTTCTTTCTCCCTTTCTTCCCTGATGCTAATGTAAACAAACTTGACTACATCGTACTGTTTTATCAAAAGATCTTGCACTTGCTGAATTTTCTTATGATCCATAATAATTTTAAGATTTTATTTATTTGAGAGGGACAGACAGAGACAGAGAAAGAGACAGAACATGAGCACGGGGAGAGAGGCAGAGGGAAAGAGAGAAGCAGGCTCCCCACTGAGCAGGGAGCTTGAAGTGAGGCCCTTCCAGGACCCAGAGATCATGAGCTGAGCCAGAGGCAGATGCTTAACCACCTGAGCCACTCAGGCGCTCCCCCAACCCCCAGAACAATTTTTAAAAGAACATGTGTACCTCACTCTAAAGGGGTTATTTTTGTCTGCAGAGGCACAAGATCATAAATGTCCTGGGGCTTAAGGAAGCAAGTAAGAACAGATTCTGATTCCTCCAAAAGTCGACTTTAACACTAGTCAGTCTGAAGCTGTACTATCACACGAACTCATGGCCATGGCCACAAAAATGGAAGATGTGACCAAGCCAACTTCCTAGGTTTAGCTGAAAATCTCAAAGTCCAGTACTCCACAGGAGCCTCCCAACATACTTTCAAGATGTTAACAGTAGGGCCATCCAATTGCTAACAGACAACAAAGGAACAGAGGCTTTTAAAAAATTGTAATATCCAAACTATCACATTTTTACAGTGGGAGTGTCCCAGTTCTGCCATCTACTAGTCATAATGACTCAGCAAGCTCTCTCTGTAATTTTTTTGCCTCAGTTTCCCCACCTGCAAAACCCAAGGATAATAATATCTGCCATAGTGGGGCTTTTTGGGAGTCGAATGTGGGAATGATTAAATGACAGAATAAATATGAAAGGACCTTATTGACTTTAATTTTCCACAAATAATAGAAATAAGTTACTATAGGCTCAACCCATAGTATTCTGGAGCAGAAAACGAGCAGGAGGAAAATAGATTCAATGCACTAATTAAAATTTAAAAGATTGTTTTAATGAAACAAGACAGATTAGCCTATGCAAACAACCACTTATTTTTAATAGCATAAAACCACCTCTCAGCCTCTCCTTGACCCCAAGAGTCATCAAGCAAATGCTAGGACAGAAGCGGGTGAACCGTGCACAACTTCAGAGTGATGGATGTGTCATGAAGTGAATTAAACCACAAAGGCAATTAAGTCATGAAAGCAGCAGTGATATAACTAGACACAAGGTTCAGAGGATCATCTGTGGAAGATTTCATTAGCTAAACCACAAAGTCCTACTGAAAAGCACACCAGCAATCTAGTTAAAAATGGGTCACTTTATTTATAGATTCCATCACCAAATCACATATTCCTTGGTTTAAAAAAACATTCCTCTGAAAACTTTCTTTGAAAAGGCAGGTTCAACAGGGCTGCTTCAAGCCCGTTAAAGGAAATAAGGAAATAATCCGTTTAAGTTCTGCCCACACTCAGCAGAAAATTTTCTTAATGGGCTCTGTACAAAAGTGTCCCAGATTCACTATACATTTGAGCTTTACTATAAATAAACAAACTTCACATAATGCCAACACAGTGTATAGATTACACTTTACTAGAGAACACACTGTAGTAGTTTGGGGCTCAAGACCAACTGTAGCGGGGATAGTGTGTCCTCGGTAAGGTTCCTGTTTGGGCTCATTGTGAAGGCAGCTTATCTGTTAGACACTCAGCAGAGGCTGCTACTGAGGGGGAGGAGAGTCATTCTGCGAAAATATACTTGAGCAGACTGTCAGGAACCTGTGCAAAGGGGGAAAATTGCAGGTCTGGGGAATGAAGCACAGTCTGCTAGTCAGACTACAAGTGACAAGGGCAAGACACTAAAAGCCAGCTTTGGTGATCTGAGTGCTGGGTGATTCTTAAATTCTCTTCCCTCTATTTAACTCTTTTCAACTTTTTCCCAATGGCCATATTTTGTAAAATTAAGAAAAAATGTCCACTTGGATGGAAATTGTGGAAAAGTACGGACAACCTCAGACTCAAACAGCAACGGCCGATTCTGTCCTAGAGACAATCTCTACAGACCCTGTGTTCTATCTTCTCCAAGTCTTTTTTCAATGCACGTGCATTTTTTTTTTCATTTGTTAAACCATTATTTTAAAAGGGCAAAATAAGCAATATCCATTACAGGTTATCTACAATTACAAAAAGCAATGCAATCATAACTAAACTAAGTTAGATCAATTAAAATTCTTTTTTGGGGGGGGGCGCCTGGGGGCACAATTAAAATTCTTTTGGTTAAGCATCTGATTCTTGGTTTCAGCTCTGGTGGTGATCTCAGACTTGTGAGACTGAGCCCTATGTCAGGCTCCACACTCAGTGCAGTCTTGTTGAGATTCTTTCTCCCTCTCCCTCTGCCTCTGCCCCTCCTGCTTGTGCTCTCTCTCTATATATATAAAATAAATCAATCTTTTTTAAAAAAAATTCTATTTTCAAATTTAAAAAATTTCTACAATGGCAGTAATTTAAATATGGCTCCAAAGGATTCGCTATTATTTATACTTCCTCTACATGAAGTGATCTGAACTTAGCCTGGAATATCTATGTGCAAGTACATACTTGCTTGTTCACCTTACGACACTCTAAATAAACACCATCCACTGTAAAGTTGGAAGTGATGGATGTCAACACACATCACTGCTGATCCCTGTAGCTGAGCCCCTGGCCTGGGACACTGATGGTGCCTTTGAATTGGAGCCTGAATATAATCGAGACCAGAATGAAGCCTTCTCTGACATGCTTAAACAGAACATGACAGCATGAAAGGAGAAAGAAGAAAAAGAAAACATTTGGAATTCTAGTTTAAGAAGCAATAGTGCAAGCTTCACCAGGTCCTCTGGGAGGGGACCTTTCTAATCCTAAGGATACAAGTTGTCTTAGGGGATCACAGTAGGAGGTGCTTTGGTCCAGGAGGCCCTGTGTATATGTGGTGAGAGGTTGAAGGACAGATAAATGCGGCCTCATAAAAGGCTGGCTGCAGTTCTCACTGGTCCCTTCAACAGATATTGCTACATTAATGTTTCCAAAAGACTAGTACATATGGAACCCCTGGCACAGGTCCTGGCACCTAGCAGTGCCATCAGTAAATGGAAGTGGATCTCAAGTCTATGTCTGTGCCTGTATCTATAGGTCCTACCCACTCCAAAAGCACGGGGTGCTCATACATGAGGATGATACCACTGATCACCTCAGGCCTTCTCTTCCCACTGCTTCTTCTCAGCCATGCTGCTGTAGCTTTTCTTTAGCCACTGTGCTGTTCCCACCACCTTTCCGGATCTACCTGGTATCAGATTTGAAAAGCACAAGGACACCAGCACGGGGATCCCTGGGTGGCGCAGCGGCTTAGCGCCTGCCTTTGGCCCGGGGCGCGGTCCTGGAGACCCGGATCGAATCCCACGTCGGGCTCCCAGTGCATGGAGCCTGCTTCTCCCTCTGCCTATGTCTCTGCCTCTCTCTCTCTCTCTCTCTGTGTGACTATCATAAATAAATGAAAATTAAAAAAAATAATCCAGCCTCACAAGTTTAAAAAAAAACAAAAACAAAAACAATGACACCAGCACGTCATATGGAGTCAGAATGGAATAAAATGACATGACTTCATCTGCACTGATGTGCAATCATCGAACATCGGCTTCACCTCACTAAGCCTCAGTTCCCTCATCTACAAAGTGGAGGTAACGGTGGTACCTATTTTCTTATTTTGGACAAGTGACGATTAGATGAGAACATGCGGGTCCAGAATGCTCAATGAAGTGGCTGGCACAAAGAAGGTGTCCAATAAAAGGTAGACGTTACTCTAGCGTAGGCAGCCTCATGAATGTCTTGCTCCTTAGGGACTTAAAATTACATGCTAGGAAAATACAGACCTACAAACAGGATGGATACCAGGCGACCGAGGGACACCACTGAGAGACACTGGTTGCCACATCTTCTTACACAGGTGCTGCTGGGAGGGTCTCGCGTTTTTCCCCACTCTGGCCAGATGTCCCTTTCCTTGCAAAAGCACCCCACTGGTGTGACACCCTGACTTTCTCCTGCTCCCATATTTACTTGATCTTAGGGGAGACAGAGAAACTGGCAGGACGGGAGGAGACCCTGTGCACGGAAGAGTCCAGCCACTTCCTGGCACCTCCCCGGGGGAGGGGGGGTGAGCTGGTCACTTCCTACCCAGCAGGGGAGTCCTCTGGCTCTAGAGCTCAGCACCAGGACATCTGTCTACTGGCCCACAGTCAGGCTGTACTGGGAACGACAGTGGTTTGACTCCACTAGCCTCATTCCTTGTCGTCTTCACAAAGTAGCCAGGAACCTATGCAGCAGAGAACTGACTTAGTGGGTCTCCTCCACTTCCAGCCAATGCATCATCCCTTCCTCAGGGTTGGAGAGGTTATTTCTCACACTCTTACTGAAAAATCATGATAAAACCAAATGTTCTAGCTTATAGCTGTTTTTGTAGTTTTGATTTTTTACCTCTAAACGGAGTAGCAGTTACAAGGAACTATGAAGCCAAAGACAGAGCATTAACAAGGGGCAGCCTGAGCTACAAATACGTAGCTTCCCAGACACTTTTACCTTCTTTCCTGGTTGGTGTGTTTGTGTGAATTAAAGAGAGTTCCAGAATATTGGTGCGGGGGTGAGGAGGTGGGGTGGGGTGGGGGGGATCAGTCCAGTCTCCTAACGCTGTGCTGAGAAAACGACTTCAGAGAGGTTAAACACTGTATCGGAGGTCACAGAGCTGGGCCAGGACAGACAAGTTTAAACAATTAGCTCAAACCACTAGATTTGCATATGAAGAGACAAGCCCAGGAGAATGGACAAACTTCTTTTTCTCTGCTTGGGGGCTGGGGACAGTGTTGGGGGTTGGGTGACTTCATCTGCACTGATGTGCAATCATTGAACATCGGCTTCACCTCACTAAGCCTCAGTTCCCTCATCTACAAAGTGGAGGTAATGGTGGTACCTATTTTCTTATTTTGGACAAGTGACAATTAGATGAGAACATGCGGGTCCAGAATGCTCAATGAAGTGGCTGGCACAAAGAAGGTGTCCAATAAAAGGTAGACGTTACTCTAGCGTAACGTTGGGGGTTGGGGTGCTGTAAAAGGTTGTTTCTGTCTTCAAAAGTTCTGGGATGCTAACACCCCTGCAGCACACTCGCCAAAATGCCTTATCCTTCAAATGGCAGGGGACAAGTTCAGATGGCTTAAGGACACCGACCTCTGCAGCTCTAGGTGTGCCAGGACCTTCTTGGTCCCTGTGGAAAAAGAGTATGGTCTTTTCCTTGGCAAGAACAAATGGGTTAATTACTGGAGACACCTTCTGGGCCAATCCAGTTTTGCCACCTTATAGCATGGCACCTTAACTCAATGTGTGATCCTGAGGAAGTCTCTTCTCTCAGGGCCTCAGGGACTGGCTTAGGTGATCATTAAAGCTCCTTCCTGAAATAACAGTCTTTTATTATATTGGGAAAACAATGGTATTCACTCTAGTACAATATGACATTTGTACAACATCTAACTCAAATTCTACCTAGAGATATGCCTTGGTCTTATGCCTTTGGTTTAGATTGAACTAGTCTGTTTTTACCTTTACTTCAGAGAATATAAAGGTATTAACTTGGGTGGCTCTGGACAGCCACACAACTGAATGAATACTGCCTAAGCTGTGTGCACGTATGTGTGCACGTCTGTGTGCGTGTGCATGCACACACGGGTCATTAGCCAGTAAATCAATCTGTAGGTTCCTGATTCCTGCTACATCCTTATCTACCCATAAACCTTATTCTGGGCATATGTGTCATGGCAACAGTTTGCAATTCCTGACCAGTGTACTCAAAATAAACTAGGAGTCACTCTAAGAAAGTAGCTATCACAGGTATGGAATACTAATATGAAACAAAACTCAGAAGAAGAGCATGGACAGTAAAATTTAATAGGATGAGGTAAGAACAGTACTCCCCTAAAGTTAAATTATCAGATGATACCTCTCATACTTCCCTATATTTTGTTCCTCCTGAAAGTTGCTAACCCAAAAGATACATTCAAAAAAAAAAAAAAATCTGGCCTCTCCCACACCTGAACCAACTGGTCAATCTTAGTATCTGAGAGAGAAAGGGAGAGAATAAGAAGGAACACACCAGGCATGCCAGGCACCGAAAGACTCTGGATGCAAGTAAACAACATCACGAAGCTGCCATCAGGAAGGTGGTACTTTCGCCCCACCCCTCCTCACCCCCCACCAGAGACAATCAAACTTGAAGCTGATTCCAGATCAGACCTCCTGATCTGTTTCCAGGAAATATAGGAGCAGTGGAACCATTTAACACCACAGGGATGCAATCAGCAAAATTCCAGCCAAGAATAAGCGAAACTCTACAGGACTAACGAATAGTTGCTTTAACAAATAAATTAAGGAGAAAAAGGAGGGGTGGGAGGGGGGAGAGCAAAGGACACAATCATCTAAACAGACTGTAGGACTCTTATTTGAATGCCGATTTGAACAAACTAACATTGGAGACCAATGAAGAAATGTAACACTAAATGAATATTTAATGATGCTAAGGAATTAAATTTTTAAGTGTGATAATAGCGTTATGGTTATTTTTTTAAATTGTTTTTTTTAAAGAGCCCTTATCTTTTAGAGATACATCCTAAACTATACCATCAGTGAAATAAATGATCTGTCTGGGACCTAAGATTAATCCAGTGGGGAATATCCCACCCAGGAAACTTGTGGAATAGTAAGGAAGCAAGAGTGGCCATAAACTGGTTGTTGTTGAGGCTGGATGCTGAATACAGGGGGGGCTCACATACCCTTCTGCCTTTGCTATATTTTGACATTTTCCTATATACATTTATATATAAATATATAAAAAATATATAAATATATATAAATATACACAAACATATTTAAAATATATTTATATATACATATAAACTATACATAAATATATATAAATATTATACACACACACACACACACAGGTGGAGATGTAAACAAGTTCTGCCAAAATCACAAGCAGAGTGGAAACCAAGAAACTCACAGGCCATTAATACACAGATGGACAAATCCTCAAAATGAGGATAAAGAGGAGAGAAACGTGCCCTTCCCCACAGGATTCCTATTATATCTCCTTCCTTTCTGCTTTCTTTCTTTCCTTCCTCTCTTCCACCTTCTTTTCTTTCTCTTTCTCCCTTTCTCTCTACCTTCCTTCCTTCCCTCCCTCTTTTTTATTTTTTTAAACATTCAGCTCTTTGCTTTTTCTAGGCTTTAAGAGTCAATCCTCCTAAATGGCCTGGTCAATCTAATACAGCGATGACTTCACAGGAGGAACACGCTCTTGAACTTCTGCTTTGCTTTTTTCAGCGGCCCTCAGAGTGTGGCACCTGGCCCAGCAACGTGAGGATCACGGGAGTACTAGCTAGTTCTCAGGCCCTATCCCAGACCTCCTAACTCAGAAACTCTGGGAAGATGGGGGCCAGCAGGGTGTTCTAAAAGGTCTTCCAGTTAGCACACCAAAGTTTGGGAACCACTGACATATTGTTTGGAAAAGGCCTTTCTTTAAATGTCAAAACTGGAAGGACCTGGAGCAAGTACCTACCTTACCAACTAGCACACTGGGGTGGAGGGGCAGGGCTGAGTACCACACAGGCGTCAAGCTAATGACTAAGGAGGCCTCCTGACCATTCTTAAGTAAACCTGGTGGGTCCTCAAAATAAAATATAGCCTCCATACCCACCTTTTGCCACCATCAACAAGAATAAAATAACATAACCTTAAAATTTTTCATTGCAAAGGTCCACTGCCTTTCCTCCCCTTTGCAGCCCTCACGCTCAGGGAGATCTCCTTTACATGCAGCCCTTTTCCAAATCTCTTGCCTTAGAGAGGAAACGGCTATTCTGCTCTGCCTTACTGGTCCAGAGAAGAACACTTGAAAACTTGTTTCAAAGGAACATCTTCATGCAAATTTACTGTAGGGTATCTGCAGAGCCACACCCTAGCCTGTGGTATTCTCGAATTTCTTGAATTACGAAGTATGGTGCTACTGACCAACCAGCGTGCTGCAATTTGAAGGCCGGAAACTGGTGCAGTCGCAGAACAGGTAAAGTCCTCAAGGGACACCAGAGGTCTCAGTTGAAGAAAAAAAAATTAACATCCCTGCCTGAAACCACCGGCCCCAGAATACTCAAAGCTTATGCATTTTTAACACTGTCTACATTCGGAGAAAATGGAACAACTCAAAACTTCCTGCACTGATGGTGCCGGCCATCTAGCTGACCCCCCAGGGGGACAGGTGCAGGTATCCGCCACCTGAAGAAGGCTACCTGTCTGCACTTGGGGGCATCTCACCTGCTGTGCTGTCCCTCTGCTCCCCCTCTCCCTGCTTCAGTGCAGCCCTGAAGACTGCTGGCTTCCTTTGCACACATTTTCTGCGGTCCACCCCTACGTTGGCAGGCAGTCCACCAACCACCAACTCGGTGTGACAGGAAGTCAATCTGGAAAAAACAAGTACTGCACATAAATGAGCATCATCAATGAAAGGCTAGAGTGAGTCGCCTTCGGAGGCATCTCACATTGGTCAGAAAAGGCCCGGGTTCTGCAGAGTGTCATTACACAGCTGTGGCTCTGGGTCAAACAGGCAAATTTGCTCCCCACAACACAAACTTCGCCCATGAATCGTACTGAGCATACAAGGTGTTCAGACTGTGACATCCTTGACTTGATTTTTAAACCTCCACATAACATTTTATGAGGCTCTCCAAACACTTTGAAAAGATGAAGAGAAAGAGAAAGGGGAAGGAGATGGAGCATTTGCTAAGCTCCAGCTACACTATACCGCTAGCCATGGCACTGACCTCTACTTCATTTCATCTTTGCAACACCGTTCAGTGGGTAGGCCTTATCTCCATGTTTACAGAGGAGAGGACTGAGGTTTGCAGAGGTAACAAACGGTCCAAGAACGACTTATTTCTATCAGAATTGTACAAAGGCAAGGTAGAGGCCCAGAAATATTCAGTGGTGTGCCCACGGTAACAGAGCTAATACCCAGCCTAGGAACCACTCCCCACCACCCAGCCCTGCACAGTCCCAGCACCTGGGCCAGCTTTCTATGATACAGCATGCTAAGCTTTGCAGGGATCCCTGTGAGCCTGGGACCTGCACAAACCTGCTTGATCCAATCAGAATGGAATTGCATATAGTAAAACAGTCAAAACACTCTAACTGGTGCCAACAAAAGGGAGCTGAGCCACAGATGATAACAAACATTAACAATCAAAGGCTGGTTTAGATGTGGTTGGATATGTAGACAACTGTTTCAGCCACAGATCAATTAACAAGATTTTGTTCAGGCCAAGAGTTAACATTCATTTGCTTGCTCTGAACCTCTACACTCAAGAGAGGGAGACCAACAACCTGGGTTCAAACCCAGGTCTTCACAAACTGGCTGGGTGACCTCTAAGACTAGGCTTTTTTTTTTTTTTTTTTTTTTTTTTTTTAAGATTTTATGTATTTATTCACAGAGACACACACACACACAGAGGCAGAGACAAAGGCAGAGGGAGAAGCAGGCTCCATGCAGGGAGCCTGACGTGGGACTTGATCCCAGGTCTCCAGGATCACACCTCAGGCTGAAGCCCCCGCTAAACCGCTGCGCCACTGGGGCTGCCCTAGGCCTTTTTTTTAAAAAAAGATTTTATTTATTCATGAGAGACAGAGAGAGAGAGAGAGAGAGAGGCGCAGAGGGGGAGAGGGAGAGGGAGAGGGAGAGAGAGAGAGAGAGGCGCAGAGGGAGAAGCAGGCTCCATGTAGGGAGCCCGACGTGGGACTCGATCCCAGGTCTTCAGGAGCACGCCCTGGGCCGAAGGTGGTACTAAATGGCTGAGCCACCCAGGCTGCCCTGAGACTAGGCTTCTGATTGGAAACAAGTAACATCTGCCTCCAACACTGTTTTATTATGAGTATCAGAGGAGCAAATGTGTGAAGAATGTCTGTAAACCATAAAGCACTACACAAATGGAAAGAAGATTACTTATCAGCTGGACAGGTGGAGAGTTTTATAAGGAAGTGTGAAGCAGCTCTTTATCATGCTCGTGGCACAGAGAAGTCAATCCAGGATTTAAAAAAGGGAAGGAACAAAGCCCCCCCCCCCCCAAAAAAAATGCCTGTAAATACTTTACAAAATGGCTATCTCCTTTGCATAGCAGCAAGAAAGATCATGTAAAATAATGATCATGTCCTGTACGGGATCCGGGTTGAGATCTAGAAAGAGAAAAGTGAAACTGGGTTGCATGAGGTAAGAGCCAGGAACTGAGGTCTCAGGCAGGATGGCAAGTCTCAAACGAAACTACCCACAAATTGTGATCCTAATGAAGACAGATACAAACAAGTAACGAGAGAAATCCTACAAGGTGAGCAGATACAAAGAAAAGACTCTTCCTTTCCTTTCTCTATGGAAGAGAGGTCACACTCTAGGCAAAGCTGAGCTAAGGAACAGGTTGCTCTGTGCTCCCCGGTCCTGTGTTCTCACAGAGTCCACAAGGAAAAGTATCCATTAGCAGGACTCCCACCTCCCAATTGGGCAGGACAGACAGACATGCCTCCTGTCAGCAGCTGGCCTACCAGAATAGAGTTTTCAATAGTCTCGTCCTTTGAGGTCCATGCAACAACCTCCCCTTCCTGGACTCCATGTTACTAATCCTTCAGTGACTCTTTTTTTTTTTTTTTTTAAATTTATGGTAGTCACACACAGAGAGAGAGAGAGAGGCAGAGACATAGGCAGAGGGAGAAGCAGGCTCCATGCACCGGGAGCCCGATGTGGGATTCGATCCCGGGTCTCCAGGATCGCGCCCTGGGCCGAAGGCAGGCGCCAAACCGCTGCGCCACCCAGGGATCCCTCCTTCAGTGACTCCATCATCTGACCCCAACTGTCTACACCCCAACATCACTCTCAGCAACTTCAGCATCCATGTGGGTGACAGTCAACCCTGATTCCCTCTACCTCTCTACCTCAAGGCTCCTCTGATGTGGCCCTGGGACAGACACTGCTCACTGCCTACACACATGCTCCTCCTCTCTGGAGTCTGAGTTCCAGTTTATAGCAGGAGATTCTGCTGCTGGAAACCAAAGAACCCATTTCCCAGTCTTTCTTGCAGCCAGATTAGCCAATATGTTGTAGCATTATGTGGGTTCTGGAAGAGAACAGATTCACTTGAAAGGGCTCGATTTTGCCTTCCTTTTTTTAGTATCTGCATCTCAGAAGTGATAGCTGGAGCTCCAGCATCTATCTTGAGCCAAGATGTGACCTGGTGGGCAGAAACCATGTGCTGAGGAAAGTAGGGTAGAAGCCTAAATCCCTGATGGCATTCCAGGCCAATGTCCACACTCCATTTAGGTGACAGAGAAGTAAGTGATCATATTTAAACCTCATTTTGTTTTGTTTTGTTTTTCCCCCTGTAATATGCAGCCAACCTTATTCTAACTATTACAGGCCAATGATCAAATAACAGCAAGCGGTGAAATGGACAGGTACATGGTCTCTAACATGGCAATTCATTAACAAGGGTCCAAAGAGATTGAAGGTCAATGTTTCCTCACCTTGTGTCAGTATGGATACCCGACTGCATCTTCCAGACCCTACTATCATTTAGTACATCACATACCTTCAAACTTATTCCTACTTTACCTTTAATTTCATATCTCTCACTTTTTCTTTTAAATCTCTATAGTTGTCTACATTATAACCTTTTAGGAAATGACCATAAGCATGTTAAAAAGAGAAAAAAAGAAATCTAAAAAAATGTGCATAAACTGTTTCTTCATCAATAAAATTCAGAAGAACAGTACCCAACTAAGTATTCTTCACTCACCCACCCCGTCACATCATTACATGCTACCATCATATGGCCTAAAATGGTCATGAAACACCCTCCCACACACACACTGTCAGCCAAAATCTGGCAAGAGGGAATGGCCTTTGCAGGGAAAAGACACCTCTGTGATAAACCAGAATACAATGCCAGGATTTCAGTTACTGCAGGAAAAGAGCTGAACCCTAGGACTCTCACTGAGCTGCCCCTGAGTTTCTAGGATCCTACTGTGGAGTAATTCAAAGTGAAGAGTGACAGGGTTGGACCTTCCGTGTGAATCAGGATGAGCCCATGTCCTACATGGAGACTTTTTTATAGCCTCTTCCCCCAAATGAAATAGTCAAGTCCATCATTTATGATCCCCTCCCCGCCCATTCAGCTACTATCATAACACCTCCTACAGTGGATGAACTTATTGGAGAAAATGGTTAACTTCATCATGAGCTTCTGAGGCCTGGGGCTGTGTTGCCACTCTGTTTGTGTCACTGGTGCTAAGACTGAACACAAGTTCAAGAAACGGTCACTAAGTAAATGGATAAAAGTATGAATACATCAGTGAGCCAGCCAGGGAGCTGTACAGCTGCTCCTGAGACCTTACCCACCACCCTTTATAGATCATCTCCTGAGTCTACCAGTGATGACTGCCAGCCTAGTAAGACTGGCTAAAGGGATGACCATGAGACAGGAGGCCTTTCCCTCAAAGGGCTAATGGGCTGCCTGCCGACACAGAAGCAAGAAAGACCGGCTAATACTGGGGAATGGGGGAAGGGGGAGAGCTGAGGAAGGCTGGTGAAGAAATGGTTGCTGCACTGCTAGTTACTTTTATAGAAATGGCTAAAATAAGGAACAGGAAACTGTTTGCAAACGGGTATGCAGAAAGCACCCCACTGATAATGTCCTATGACAAGGCAAGAAGGGAAAGCCCTGAGAGTCTGATGGCTCCATGAACAGACAGTGCTTTTCTGAGGAAGAGCACCTGCCTGAGGTGGGGTGAGAAGGGCTGGGAGCAGCAGGTGTTGGGGGGTCGAAGTCTATGTACCAGGCACTCCCTCCAGCCTCAGGCAAACACGAGGCACGAGCAGCAGGCCACATACCCTAACTGGGCGCAGTGACATCACAGTGAATTTCAGCACATCTCATGTGCCCTCCCACAGCCCAGAGAAGGGAACTGCCCCTCCTGCACGACGGCAAGGGGAAGTCAGGTTCCTTTCCCGAGGTCTTAAAACTGATGTGCGAGAGAGCCGGGGTTCAGCCCATGTCATGTTTAAGTTCAAATGAAGACCAAATACTGAAAAAGACTTTTTTTTCCCTCCACCTGGGAAATAGGATGCTGAGTCAAACTGAAAGGAGAAGAGTCAATGGAAAGCAGGGTGGGCAGGTGGGAGCAGTGGGGCCCTTCCCTGGCAGCCCCAGCTAGCCTCAGGGGGCGCTGGGAGGGAAGAAGCTGGACCACTCTGGAGCCTGCAAGAATACAGGCCTCTGTTGCATCTGAATGGAAATGACAAGAAACCGAACGCAATTTATTAGAACTTTAAGAGCCGTCACTCCTACAATCAGCTCGGCTGTCAGTCTTCTAAAGCGTTTCTACAATTTCATTTCCTGTGTAGCAACCGCAGTGGTTACTTAGAGAAGAGGCTGCACGGGAGCTCAGTACCTTGGGGAAGAATGCTAAGAAGATGGCAAGGGGGCTGGCGACGCCAGAAATAGGATGGCTGTGTCCTGTGAGTTACTGCCGTGTTGGATCACGTAGCCAGAAGCAACCCCAGCTGCCACCCATCTTAAGAGAGCCATTTCTGTCGAAAGGAAAGGGCAAGGGCAAGGGCAAGGGCAAGGAAAGGAAAGGAAAGGAAAGGAAAAAGAGAAAAGAAAAGACTAGAAAAATCCTTGGCACTTCGCAGACAGATGATGCTATTAGTGAATGAAGACCTAATAGTAACCAGAGAGGAAGCAGCCAGCCTCTCAGGGGGGTGAGGACTTGCCCCCAGGCCCTGAACAGCAAGCAGTATGCTGCCCTCGGTGCAGGAAAGAGGAGAAACCCAGGCAGCCCAGAATGGGGCAAATATGTGCACCCTAAGAATGAGGAGCCAAAACCTCCCTGGCCCTGAGAACACACTTGTACCCCACTGGTGGGAACATTAATTGATGTAACATTTCTGGGAAGCACTTGGCAATGTGCCAAGAAAGCCTTCCCTGGAGCACCTGAAACCCCTTCCTAAAGGAGTTGTCAGAACAATGAGCAGAGCAAGGCATGTATTAAAAGACCAGACAGACCAACGTCAGTGACAGGAATATGAAAAATAAAGGAGGTAGATCCATAAAATGGAATATCATGCAGCCACTAAAACAGAGGGTATAATTTTTTTTGAGGGTACAATTTTTAATTAGAAAAAAGTGTTTAAGTGAAATTAACAGAATGTAAGGCTGTAGTTACATGTCACCATAGCTATTTTATACAATAACCATTTCCATGTGCTACATATCATCTCAACTATTACTGCATAATACATAGAAAAGTAAACTTTAAACAAATTTCTGTCTAGTTAATACTATCAGAATTCTCAAAATTGTGGTATGCAATTTAAAAAATATTTCTCTTTATTTTCCATGTTTTTACAATAAAGACACATTACTTTTATAATCAGAAAAATCAACATATTTTAATGAAGAAACCAAATTTATCATGCCTACCAAGCAGTCTGGTTTCACTGCCAAAATGGAATACCCACGAGCATATGTCACCTGCTTTTAGGATCTGTGTTCACAAGCAATAAAAAAGGAGAGAAGTCAGCCTTCATACCTAGATTTAAAATTTAGACACTGAGAAGCCTCCTGTAAGAGGCAGGAAAAGTTCAAATGAAAATTATAATCAACCTAGTTCTAAGTTTTCCATGCTCCTGGGGACACGTATCTTTCCTTTCAGGGTCAGCTAATAAAACAGTGAAGAAAACTCAGCTTCTCACAGTTTCTAGTAGGTCCCTCTGAAAGTGGAATTTATCTATGGAGAAGAGTAAAACTATCTACCCAGAGACACCGATCAGGCCTACAGACATCAACACCACTGCCCCAGTTCCCTTCGCCTGTGACAGCAATACGCTAATCTTCATTCAGGTAAAGGCAACAAAATGGTAAAACAAGAACAGGCTAGCCACCTAACTCCAAATAGAGAAAACTAGAAATTTAAGGAAACTGTTTTGTCCCATCCCATATAAAACAAAGATGTTGGCCTACAAGACCTAAAGACCTTCTCAATTTTTAAATTCTGTGAATTCTAAGACATAAATTTGATCTCAAGCAGGTTATTTTGTCTTAGAAGAGCTAATTAAATCTTCCAAAAGATCCTGCAAAAATGTGCAGAATACAGTGGAGTAGAGTATAAGTCCCAGTGGCTACAGAGACAGGTGACAGTGAGGAGGCAAGCGTGGCACTTACAACCCACTCAACAGCCTCACTTTGCTGTGGTACTTTGACACCTGTGTGAGTCCTCCTTTTAAGTTCAGTTGTGCACAACCACCTGAGCTTCCACACAGGTATCATCTGGTCTGAAGGGCAAGGAGAAACAGGCAACATGGCAACCAATGAAATGGGAGTTCAAGTCCCACCTGAGCCAACAGGGATATAAACTCTGGGGCCTGTTTCTGCGTCTACAAGAAGAGAGATGGATCCGACTCGATCGAGGTCCCTCTCCAATTCTTCCACAAAGTACCACTTAGAAGTCAAATGATGCATCCTTGAGCACTCACTCTACACAATCCTCATAAATCTATTTTAGTGCCAATACTCAAGTATATTTTACTTTCTCCTCTTATTTCCTCCGTATTTCTATACACTTCTAATTATGATTGTTTAAATATATGCTGGTTGCTGGTCATTTAACCTGGCTAAGTTCACCCATCTTCCCCTTGCCCCCATTTCTGAGTAACACCTATGCTCCCGGCAGACACACTATACCTGTCCTGTCACAGCACTCATCCCATCCCAGTGCACCACATGAACCCCCAGAGAACTCATTCCCTAGCAGGAGATGCAAAGTTCCTAACAATCAGAAAATTTTCTCCCTACTGGAATTTTCTATGAAACAATGTAGGTGCAAGTGCCTGACTCGTAAGAGATGGTTAGAAAAAGAGAAGCTAACTCTGAATCTAACGGACTCCTTTTCTTTATGGAACTGAACCTGCTTTGAAAATGTGCAGCAAAGAATCCTGAGCTGGGAGAGCAAATCACAAATACTGCATCGAGGATGCTACTGCTGACACAGTTCCTAATGTCTAGAATTTCTTGTTGAGAAGAACTGAGGTACGAGGAAGACAAGACAGGCAGTGAGCAAAACACACAAAAGAAAAAAAAAATTCAATGCAACAACGTGGGAAGAAAGGCTGATAAGGCAAGTACACTCTGTGGCAAACTGCATAAGGACCAGAGAGAGAAAAATCCATACTCTAGTTCCAATGAGAAGTCACTTTGCAGATGAATTTCATGCCATCTGTGGTAAAAAATGAAAATGCTGTAAGTAACCATGATTCCTTCTCTGTCTTAGATGCAAATAAATGACAGTTACTATAATCTGCTTAATTCATTCCGAATCCCCTGCAGTTCCCTACAGAAATGTTGTATTGATCTCATCATGTACTGCCTCATTTTACCTTATATCCTCATTGTTAAGCTTCCATGTTCTTCAGGATGCAGATGAGACACATATTTTAAATAACTCACTAAATACGGAGCTGAGGGCAAGGAATTGGATAAGGAAAAGTAAATATTATTGACCTTTCTAAAAACAATTCCTGTTCTACTCCGATGAGGACTCAGCACAAAATAAATAATGCTATCTGGATAGAGTTCAACAAATATTTACTGAGCGATTATGGCAAATCCTCATGCTAGGGATCGTGAAGAATGTATAGAACTCGTAGTCCTTGCCAAGGTGAGTTTACAATCTGGTAGGAGAGACAAGATGAACACATAAATATCTAATGAGGAGTAGGATGAGATAAGGACAAAAGAGATAGAAAGACCTGTGTTGCAGAGAAGTGGGGAAAGGTCATTTTCAGGCCAGGGAGAAAGCTTCCTAAAGAAGGCAGCACGTGTGTGTGTGTGTGTGTGTGTGTGTGTGTGTGTGTGTGTGTGTTGGGGGGGGGGTGGCTTTCTTATGGCATCTGCACAGGCCTGCCTCCTCCTGGGCTTTGTGACACCATCGGCATGTATGGAATCAAACTGGATGAGAAAGACCAAGAGGTAAATAGGCAACCCAAAGAAAGTATCCATGCTCCTGTGCAAAGGAAGAGAGTCCCTTGCTCTAGTGATAGCTATGCACAAAGATGGAAGAGAACCTTATGCACCAAGAACAAAGGACTCTTCAGGAGGGTGTGGCTCATCACCATGTATGTGCTGCAGAGCAGGCCTCCCCACACTGAAGTAAACAGAAGCACTATGGACTCTTACTTAGGGATGTGGTGGAGAAAGAGGAGTGGAAACTCTCGATGTTTTTACACAGGACACTATGGACTCTTACTTAGGGATGTGGGTGGAGAAAGAGGAGTGGAAACTCTCGATGTTTTTACACACTGGTATAGAGAAGAGAGAACATACTTTGCTCAGTCCACTTTTCTAAAAACAAGTAAGCCTTCAGAAGCTATAACCAACACCAAGAAACAGAGGAAGAGGCAGTATTAGATTGTCCTGGCTCTTCAAGACAAATACACGTCTTTTACGGCAAAGGTTTCTACCTGTTGGTCCCTGTACTGCTGGGAGAGAAAGCGAACACCATTCCAATTCCATCTGTGGCAGAGAGGAGATGCCCACCTCACTCAAAAAGCCATGTTCCACCCTCCTCACTTCCTTCTGCTGTCCACGTGCCCCTTTCCCCCACCTCCAGCCAGAATGCTTCCCTCTCTCCCCTCTGTTCCCATTACCTTTTGTAGAGACTACTGTGAACTGCTCATCCCATCGTATTATTAGAGTTAGGCTGATAAGGGTACATAAAGCACAGAGCAAAATGCTGGGTGCTCCACAATGTGAGGTAAACAAGGAGGTATCTCCCCTCTGGCCTGTGAGGTCCCTGAGTGCACGCTCCCATCTTTATATCCCACAGCTTAACGGAGTAACAGGCATAAAATAACTTACCTGGATAAATAGAGACCCAGAAACACAGAGGAACAGATACAGGAGAGCTTCTCCCTTCTTGCCCAGGGTTCCCAGAGATGCCCATAATTTCCTTACAATTCCATACCCGTCATTCCTCCAGGGGCCATCCCCCTCCTGCCCTGCCTACTTTGTTAGATGCCAACTAACTGAACCCTCAGGGTTAATCCACAAATCAGCAGAATCCAACTTTCTGTAAGGAGCTGGGAGCGTCTATCAGGAAGATCTGGCTGGTTTGAGCAGGGCTCTCCTGGTCCTGCAAGGATCCTCACTCAGCCCCACTTTCTCAGGCTGTTAACTTTTCCCATGCTTACAGAAATATTTAGGCTGGCTTCTCTTTTTCTAGAATGAGATGAGAAAGTAATCACCAAGGAATCAAACAAACAGTGGATCTGGGAGTGGCTGAGAGACACAGGTCCGTCTTGGAAGCAGGCAGGGGTTAAACGGTTGAATCCCATACCCAACTGGAGACAGAAAATAAATTCTTTAAAGCTCCAATGAAGGGGTGCCTGGGTGGCTCAGTGGGTTAAACATCTGCCTTCGGCTCAGGTCATGATCCTAGGGTCTTGGGATCGAGCCCTATATCTGGCTTCCTGACTTCTCCCTCTCTCCCTCAGCCCTTCCCATCCCCACCTGTGTCTCTCAAATAAAATCTTAAAAAAAAAAAAATGCTCTAGTGAAAAGGCTTCGAAGTCTGACCGCTTTTTTCTACAGAAGAAATGGAGGCAGAATAAGATGAAGAGACCTGGGGAATTGCTTGGATGAAGCAAGACCATCAGATAGCCAGGAGCTGACTGCACATGCCCTGGATGACTCAGATGGGTTCAAGGAGAATTAACTGTGTTCTTTTTAACTCTACATATATTTATGAAGCAGAATTCATAACATCAGTTAAAACATAGGCCTCTGATTTTATGGACAGATGTACAGGGCTATGAAATTGCGGTGAATTTACACCTTCACGTATTGTATCTATCCAGGTGCTTAAGATTCGGGTAACAAACATTCACAGGGCCCAGGTGCTAGCCACTCTGTTTCTAAAGCATTGCTTTGGAAAGCAAACAGCCCCTGGCTAGTGGCAGCTTGCTTCCTTAGCTAGGGTTAGCAGAACGTGGGCATCCTGTGCCAAAGCAGGAGAGGTCTCCAGAGAGCAGGCTCTGCAAAGCGAAGGTGAGGGAACCCGTCAAACACAGGCTGATGCTGAGACCACAACCCTCCCAACAGCCCAGCCCAGCTGCTAATCTCCGGCAGCCCCGTGCCACAGGGGCATCCTTCCGAATCCAGGCTTTCTCACCAACCCAGGGCCCAGAATTCCACTGGTGTGCTGGGGTGGGCAGGAAGATGTGGGAGAATGGCAGAAGAAGAAATTAACGTGTGGGCTTTCAACCCTTCCTTTTCTGAACATGCAGACAAGTTTACATTTAGCTCTTTCTTGGGACCAAATTTTAACTGGGAAGAACATCTGATGTATCGAAGAACTCTTTCTTTTCAAAGCATTCCAAAAGCAAACAGAATGTCTAAACACTGGCTCAGGTAATAGAGATTTCCAGCACTGAGGTCAACCTCACTGGTGCACAGTAGGTATGCTGCTCTGTGCATGCACACCTTCTGTGAATTTGGGTAACTGCACCCCAAGCATCCTTGTTAGAAGAAAAACTTCTGAACCACTGACCACATCTTGCTCTCCCCCTGAGGATGTTAAGAGATACCTGGTCCTAAGCTATGTGCCCAGATCACACACACCTGTCTGAATGACCAGTTGGTGACAAGCTACTGGGTGGAGCAAGGCATTCTGGGCAAAGATGTTTCAAAAGCATAGGCTCTGCTCTGCTTACAGTTTCTCCAAGGGGACTGATACCTAAATGACAACACAGTTACAGAACCTCAAGCACAATCCAGTGTCATAACCACTGGTACGCCAAGTGCCCTATACAAGGTGGGAGCGACACTAATTCTTTTCCAGCATTGCCTCACCCACACTTTGCAAAACTGCTGTCAAGATCGGTATTTTTGTCCTCATACTGTATGTGATAAGACTGGGGCTCAAGGAGATGGAAGTGACTCCAAGTCATAGAGTCCGTAACAGTGGCCATGTTATTGAGGCCTATGCCGGAAGCAGTGCTATGCTGTACACCTGACATGGGATCTTTTCACTCCACCTTCACAACATCACTTTCAGGGAAGTACCACCATTATCCCCAACTCACAAATGATGAAATAGACACGATTAGAGTAACCTGCATGGCAGAACTGTGACAGAAACCTAGGTCCTGACTCCACAGCATGTACCCTTAATCACCGCCACCATTTCTAAGTGGTGGAGTGCTGTGGGAAATCAGAGATGACTTGTGGAGGCGGTGGCCATGTGACATTGACGCAGAACCTCACGGCCGACCTACAAGAGCACACCCTTTGCTACTGGGGGCTGAGGAAAGAGAAGCCCCAACACGCTGATGCATGACCGTATATGCAACTGAGTCTGCTTTGAAGGCCCACTGTCACGATTGCTGGATAGCAGTACCCTGGTGCCTGCTTGCAAAGCCTGAGAATTCAGTTGCTTGCAAAGTCCATAATTTTCTACTTCATTCTTTCATTTTATGAAACAGTCAACATCGCATTAGGATCTCCAATTTAAGTATAAAGGAACTAAAGGGCCTCAAGCAACTTTACAGCCCAAATAAAATACAGGTTTCAATACAAACCATGAACAGACTAGTACATATGAAAGGTAGTCAGTGCAAGACCGCTGAGCCCTTCCTGCAAGCACTTTCATTTCCATCTCCTCCAAAAGAGGGCTGAACAGCCTACTCAACGCTAATCAAACTGAATTAACATTTGGAGCCCAGCAAAGAGTAGAGAAAACGCCCAAAATAACAAATGAATATAAATGTTCTAAACCTGAACTCATTAGGTAGCCAGATGGCAAATGTGCAGAAACAGATTCTCCTATGATAATCCCGACATTTAAAAGCAAAGCATGAACTTCGTGCATGTCTCCACGGCACATTCCCTAGCCCTGGGACTTGAAAACGATTCCAGAGAAGAGCTTCAGAGATGAAGAGTGGCCTATTTCTTCGAGATCTCTTCCTTTCCCGAGTCATCTGAACTTCAGCATGTTTGTGGAGAGCACATGTGCCTACCACCCCACCTTAGCCTTTGCATCCCTGTAACACCATCCAGACAAGAACAAACGGATGGGTGCCCCTACAGAAACAGGCATCAAGGGGCTCGCTCTCTCTCTGCACAAATGTAATGAATAATTCTCCCAGCACTCTGGTTCCATTGGGATTTGTCCTTGGGCTGGAGACTACTTAAGAGTTGGTGACACCTGTGGTTCAAGAAATCACACGTTTCCTCTCTTTTCCCCAGCAGGCTGCTCCTATGGTCTCCAGAACAGACAGGGCAGGAGCTCAGCGTGGTGCGGTAGTGGGCCCGGGGCCTGGTCTCCCTCAGTGGCTCCAGGAGCATCTCAACAGCACCTGCATGTAGCTCTAAACAGTTCAAGAGTTCATACTACTTAACTGGAAGTATGTGACTCCAAGGTGACTCTACTGGCATGGTGAAAGGGGCCCAACAGGAACATTCCTTGCAACAATGGAAGTAACTAAGAAGTCCAACGGCAACAGAATGGCTGCTAAATTAAGGTATATCGTGTAACACAATGCTAGGCAGCCAGGAAAAGGAGTCTGGAAATGTTCAGAATAAGCATATCCAAAGAGACAAAAATTGCTTAGCTGAGGGTCTGGGAGGGTGGGTGTGGGGTTAGAAGAAAATAGAGAGTGATGGTCATGGGTACAAAGCTTCTTGGGGGTGATAAAAGTGTTCTAAAATTATACAACTCGTGAGTATACTAAAAACCATTACTCTTTACACTTTAAATGGATGGAGTATGGTATGTGAATTACATGTTGATAAAGCTGTTATAGAAATGATGGTTTGGGAGAAGAATGAAATGGAGAAATGCTCCATGTAATGTTAGGGGAAATGGCAGGCTGTAACGACAGACTATTTAATAGGATCCCATCCTTTTTTTTTTTTTTTTTTCAAGATTTATTTATTTATTCATTCAGAGAGAGCGAGAGAGAGACAGAGACACAGGCAGAGGGAGAAGCAGGCTCCACGCAGGAAGCCTGATGTGGGACTCGATCCCGGGTCTCCAGGATCACACCCCAGGCTGCAGGCGGTGCTAAACCGCTGCGCCACCGGGGCTGCCCAATAGGATCCCATTCTACAAAACTCTTGGTGTACTCACTACTAGTAGGTCTACTTCCACTGCTACCACCACCTCTGTGACTGGTGAGCATTCACTCTACGTGCATCTCTCATCCACTGTCACGATGTTTCTCTGACACTAGTACTACTGCAGAGAAGTAACTGACCATGCCACCGGGGAACAAAAAGGACCCTGAGTTCACACAACTGGCATGTGCGGTCCAGCAGACCTTCAAGGCCAAGATTATCAGACCAAAGCCTGTGTGCTCTTAACCATGGTGCCATCCAACATGGTGGCTCAGTTTCCAAAGAAGTGAAAGCACAGGGGACTTAACCTTTGTTGAGTTTAGTCGCAACAAACCTGTGTTCAATTTCAGAATCAGTTAAGGAAAGAATGATCTGTCATTTAGCCAAGTAAAAAGTTCAAAGCGTCCGCCTTCTGTGGTAGGCCCTGGCACAAACAACACCTTCACCACACAAAGCTGCACCTAACCATTTCCAAGAGGTAGAGGAGTGGTGAGGCAAAACACTGTAAAAGCCAAATTAGTTAGTTATGGCTCAGGATAGTTGGAAGAGGCAAGAGCTCTTAGGCTAGCTGGAAATCCAGGCCAATACATTCCTTGACCAGGATCTCTCATAGCTGGAATATGGCACCTGCTTAAATCATCCCCTCGATGCCTTGCTACTTTTCTGAGGCCCCTTGTTTCAGTTCAGACCCAGATGTGGGTCCCTCTTCCTCACACTGAACTCAATACATGAGGCATGGGAGCTCCCCAACTGTCCAGAGGCTGACATGGCCCAACTCTCATCATCACTGCTTCTTCTCTGGGGGGCAGCAACAGCTCCCTATACCACTTCTACGAAACAATGTCCCGGTCCCTGTCACTCTTCCCTCGCCATTGCATCCAGCTGTGGGGCAGACGTGGCTGGGAACCTCCCTTGTGGAGGACACTTTAGAGCTTTGCACCTTTGACTTGGCTCCTTTCATTTACAACTATGCAAAGTTGCACAACTTCTACAGGACCAAGTGCTGAGCAAGGATCCAGGGCCTGGACTGATTCGCTCCACTTCCGAGTGGCTACTGTATAAGAGGCTCTCTGAGGTCAATAGGTCTAAATCCATCATCTTCCTCATCTTATAGATATAGAAAGGGCTGGGTGGGTGGCCATGCAACTCGCTCTAGTTACATGGTGACACTGATGTGCTGACTGCAAATCTCCCAAGCAAATATGCTACTGGCTCACACTGAACATGTAGCTAACTAAAAGCTCCAGGTACTTCAAAAAGTTGAGACGAGTTTCCATCTTAAGAAAAAAAAGACAAGCTCTTAAACGGGGATTAAATAGTCACACAAGTGTCTTAATTCTTTCAATAATTCCTTATGACCCATCTATGATAATGCTCTACTACTCCACTGGGGTGGTTTTGGACCATGTCATCCTAAAGTTCTCCTTGGAGGAAACCCCCATGGCTTAGTGAGGAGGCATATTTATTAATCACCTGGAGCAATACAGCCCTATTTTTTCAAATAATTTCCAAGTCAACACACTCAGCAGCCCTAAATCACCACTTTCCCCCTGTCCTGCCCGCAAAGGGAGGGATGTTTGATGTTACAGCTAGTGCCCTAGCTTTCAGGGAGAGATGGCTGTAATCTAATTCCACAATTTGTCAACTAGGACATTTTCATTGCAGCTGGACCCAGCTGGAAATGAATCTCTCCCACACACATCCCAACAAAACATAAAACATAAAAGGCATTTAACAGAGAAAGACAGAGGAAGAGAAAGAGAGAGACAGAGAGATTGATTGCTTCATCCAATCAAACTGAATAAGCATGAAATAAAGCCAGTACCACTGCCGAGGGGATGCTGACCCCTACTGCCCCTCTAATAATGGAAGTCTCTGTTTCACCCTGTACTTTCCCACTTTGGGCCTTGGCTCAAAGGTATCCTCCATCTGGAATATTCTACTCATCTATCCTTCATGATGTAGGGAGAGAACATTTTAACGTCCCTCCAGGTGGAAATGGCTGCAGCTTCACTTGTACTCCTAGAGCAATCGCACGGTCACAGCACTGAGCATGGTCAAGGCTGTATTACGGTTCACTCTGTACCCTCCCCCAGGCCTCATTCACCTGTGAACACTGATCGAGCAGACGTCACATCTAATTCATTCTGTCACCTTCTCCTCAGCATCTACCACAGACCAGGCACACAGGAGGTGCTCAAACGATGTCAGAATTAAATTAAAAAGAATTTAGTCTGATGTGAGGCCCTCTTGAGCATCTGAGATTTATACTGCCAAAAGGATTCTGTCCTGTGGGTAAGCTTTTGATGGATCACGGTTTCCATTCCCACATTAAATGTGTATAGGTGTCAGCAAGAGGGAGAGAGGGAGAGTATGGGGCTCTATCAAATAAATCCATGGTTTATTTTTTGTCATCTTCTGGGAGTTCTCCCTGTCTTTATATACATCCACTTTGAGCCTAAGAAAATAATCCAAATTGAGTATTATACATGAAGCCATGAAGAACATATTGAATCCAATTTTCTACAGTCCGATCAGGGTGCTCCTGAAGGTACAACAAACCTACTTTCACTTTGACCTTTACTTTTTTCCTCAGCAGTAGCTTGGTATGTGTGCCAGTAATGAGCTTTGGCATCAGAAGGGTCAAGGTTCAAAACCTGCCTCCACCATTTTTTTTTTTTAAGCTGTGACCTTGACCAGACAAGTGTGCCAATGCTCCCTTCCCTGGCTGCAAAATCAGGGTGAGACGACTTCCCAGCAGATTGATGTGAAGGCACATACTCACTGGCATTTAATCTGAAATACAAGTGAGGTGGGTTCCAGTGTTAAGGAGGGGAGGGGGGGATGGCTGGGTGGCTCAGTGGTTGAGTGTCTGCCTTGGGCTCAGGTCGTGATCCCGGGGTCCCAGGATCAAGTCCTGCATCAGGCTCTGTGTGGGGAGCCTGCTTTTCCCTCTGCCTGTTTCTCTGCCTCTCTCTCTCTCTGTGTCTCTCTCATGAAAAAAAAAAACAAAAAAGGAGTGGGGAGGGATGTTTTAGTTAAGGAAGAGATGAAGGCTGTGGCTTCTTTGAGGGGAAAGGGCAAGGACAGTCCCTATCACCACCTGGACCACATCTTAGAAGGTTAGTTGTCCATGTGGTTGGTTTACTTCACTTCCACGGGCATCAGCTGAGGAAAGGGAGCCCAAAAGGTAAGTAAAACAGAGTCACACAGTTAAGTTAGCATTCAAAGCCAACCACTGACTCCCTATACTCAACTTGCCAGGAACCCCCTTGACAACAACTTACATACATCCAAGTTTTAGCGAATCAGGCTTGCAAACATAGTAGCAGTTAAGCCCCCAGGCTGTAGAGCTGGAAGAGAGATCCAACCTTACTACCTGCTTTGGTTAGCGAGAAGAGTTACTAATTTCTGAGCTTCAGTTTGTAAAAACCGAGCTTGGAGAAACAGAATAGCTTGCTCATCCATATCAGATATTATGAGGAAAGTATGAGATGAACATACAAACAGTTTTAGCACAGTGACTGGTACCTCATCAAGAGGTACCAAACTCTCACGACGGTGCATCTCTCATTATTATTAATAGTATCAAGTACAAGAAAAAAGCATTTTAAAAATATACACACCCACAATTCAATAGAGGACATATCTAGGCATGCACGCATGCACACACACGTACACGCACACGTATGCACATCAAGTGGGAAGAATGATCAGAATGCACAAAAGCCAGAAAGAGAGAAGACTGAGGCCCGGAGCGGGAGAACTAGAGTGAGTCCCTGAAGATTTCTGTGGCCCTGAGGTCTACGTGTGCTTTCTCAGGACACTAATTCCAGACAGTGTGGTAAGATACACTGAATCACGGTTTACACAGAGAACAGAAGATATCGCTATGCCTACTATTTCAAATCCAAGAGTTAAAAGGCTCTCCCTTTGAGGCTTCTCTTTACTTCATTTGGGTCACAGAATAAAAATTTCAGGACCAAAATCTGGAAATTTTTATTCAACTTTGATGAAACTATCTGATTCGTCAGAGCTTTGTATGAACTGTCCTGCTTCTGCTCTACACTGTTATGGTACTTCTTCATCACTTAAGACACTGTAGGCTTGCTTGCACCCCTGCAGGTCTGTCTAGAGCCCCATCACCACTGGCATTGAGCATAATCAAACACTCTAACTCTCTCATCCTCTGCTGAGAAAGGAAACCCAAGTTTATCCATAAACCCATCCACACCACCTGCACTTTTTGAATATTCAATCTCATTTCAAATTAAATAACCCACTTTTATGTTAGTTTCCGTGTCTATGGGATGGTAGTTTAGTTTATGGTATTGTTATTTGTACACTGTCACATAAAAAATAAGACAAAGAACAACTAATTTTGCTCCAACACTTAAAAAACTTTGTAATTCCAAAGCCAAAATGGAATTCAACATCAGTAGCAATGTGTTTGGAAGGATTCCAGAATGCAAAAAGAACTTTTCTCTTTCTTATTAAAAAACTCTGGGTTTTTTTCTTCTAAATGACTGAGAGTAGAATAAAGAGCCTGTTTCCCTAGTTAATCCCACCCTAATTTACCTTCAAGTGAAAGGGTGATCTTTGTTAATCTCCCCACCTGGAATAAGCAGCCCACAAACATGCCAACGACCATCTATAACTTAAAGGCACACACAGCACAGCAGAAACAACTTTCATTTTTATAACAAATACTTTAGAAAATATTTTTACAAAAAAGATCTAAAAAATCTGTAGTGGTTAAAGAGAAATGTTTTTTTAAAAGGGAAAATAGGAGGCACCTGGGTGACTCAGTAGGTCAAGTGCCTGCCTTTGGCTCAGGTCATGATCCCAGGAGTCCTGGGATCAAGCCCAGCATCGGGCTCTCCGCTCAGTGGTGAGTCTTCTTCTCCCTCTCCCTCCTCCACCTCCCTCTGTGATCTCTCTGTTCTCTCTCAAATAAATAAAATAAAATATTCAAAAAAATAAAAAGAGAAACTAATAAAGTGATGAATTATCCAAAAAAAATGTGTTCACACTGCAGAAAGAACTAACACTAACAGCATTCACAAAGATTCTGGTACAGAATGATTCAATCTTTCATGCTAAACTTTTGGTTGGAGGCCAAGCCATGTCATGCTGTATTTAGCCAAGTGGCTCTCAAAGCTCAAGGGGAAATGAAAGGATACTTTTAGACTATCCTCCTGCCCACCCTCACATCCTAACTACTCTCCCCAACCCACACTGGTTGATTTCCTAAAAGGTTATTCTCCAAAGAGTTATGCACCAAAATATTAAACCTAATAATATTAAGATGGTGTGATTATAGTTGGTTTTCACATTCTTCTTTATTTTTTGTCACGAATAGGCCTGGCTATAAAAAAGAGAAAGTTATAGCAGGGCATTTCCCATTCTAAAGCAGAAAAGTTTATATTCAATGGTTGCATTACCAGAAGATTCACATTTTCACTGTTTATATTGATAAAATGAAACTCTACCTCAGACTATTGAATGTGTTTATTCATTTGGCAATATTTCTGGAGAGACCATTACATAATGGGCATGGTGCTGTCCCCAAGAAGCTGAGACCCCAGGAGTACATGCAGCTGAGAGCAAGCCTGTGAGGCCGCACAGGTGGGGGTCTCATGTACTCAAGGACGGGGAGCAGAGAACAACAGTTAGTAAAGGTCTCTTGTAGATGGTGACACCTGAGCTTGGTCCAGAAAGAGGAGCGGGTGCTCACCTGCTAAGGAGAAGGCAGGGGGATGTGAAATAGCAAGAAGCTTTCAGGTCACTTCTGCTCCTTCAGGCAGCAGAAAAGGAGGGCCGAGGGACAGAAGGCAGAGGGACAGAGGAGCCCTTCTGCTAAGGAGCATGGACGTTATCCCACGGATGAGGAAAGCTAATGAGGTCTACACGCAAAGAAGGACGCCTTCATTTCCAGGTAACAGAAACTAGGTGTATCAAGCACACTTCTTGGGTAATGGAAAAAGTCGAGCATGTGATGAAATGCTATCACAGAGCTGTAGCAGCTCTTCATTCATTTACAAACCCAGCCTCCCCAGGGCTCGGTCTGTACTCTACTCAGATTCAGCAAGAGTTCAGGAAACAACTTATGTGCTGTTTTTCACTTTTAAACTAGAGCACAAGTCACCAGATTTGAATAGAGCTTCATGCCATACAGCAAACCACTCTGATGGCATAAAAATTACTTCTAGCTGTGGCATGTGATCAAAATAAACTTTTATTTAACAATTCAGAGCAAACAAAACACAGAATGAATGAAAGATCTATTACATTTCATGTGTGTAGTGACTGCCGGTTCCTTTTACTCTTGGCAGCCCCATACAGCATCACAGAGCACTTTCATACTACAGCATCAACAAAAATCCCTTTTCAGACTCTGGAAAAACTGGGCATCTCTCTCAAATACCAACAGCTCTGCATTTACTGGTATAAAATAGCAGCATGATTAGGAACAATTACCTTACTGACAAAGTACCTCTGTCGCTAATAAATCTTCCCTTCAGATTATCCAAGCATGTAACAGACGTTCACACTTCCCTTTCAAAACATGAGGCCTCTCTCCGTTCTTTCACTACCTTCCTGTGCTCACTCTCATTCCCAAAATTATCTTCGTCACTGCTCTATCACTGACACAAGCAGCATAGAAATGGCTCATTCTCTCCTTGTCTCAGAGTGAACTGGGGTTCAGAGAGCTAAAGCATACTTCCTGCCCACTGCTTCCTGCCCTACTCTGAGCATTATCTGCTCCACACTGGCATCTTAGGCTGGTTCCCTTCCTCTTCCTTCAGACAAAGTGACCACCTTCATTACCACCAGAAGGACCATTAATCAGACACCTGTCATGAAGCAGATCGTCCATCAGGCACTCACACAATCAATTCATCTCATCCTACCCCATCCATTCTACCACACAACAAGGTCCATGTAGCAGCCTATTTTCCACATAGAGAACTAAGGCTCAAAGAAACTAAGGCATTGAGAGGTGTAGCAAACGGACAACTAGTGAGTCACAGAGGACCCAAACCCAGGTCCCTCAGATTCAAGCCATGGCTGGCCAAACTCACTTCTACCCACAAGTGGCAAAGCAAATGGCAGGAATGGTCCTACTCACATACAGTGCATAAGGAAATACTGTGATCTAAAGCCAGACGTTGGAGTGTCTGGAGAGTATATAACCACTCAAGTAGACAGGGATACAGAAAGAACTAGGAAGTGTATTCTGGGCCCAACTGGGCCTCTTGTGGTGATGGGGGTGCAGCAGTCCCTGCAGCCGGAGATATGTTCTCCATCCCACCCACTGGTGACTCCTGGTGACACCAGGGAGAAACATCAGAGGTCAGCTGGGAACCCCAGCTCATGAGAAAGCCCTGTGAACATACCAGGAATAACTACTCCCAAGTATGAGCCCAAACAAGAGGTTATTAAAACTGTGAAGGAAACTTAATTCTTTTACAGTGCTGGCCAGGTGATCTCACTCATGGCTTGTGCTAAGTTTTCAGGACGTCAAAAGTAAGTGCGGGGGCACCTGGGTGGCTCAGTTGGTGAAGGGTCTGCCTTTGGCTCAGGTTATGATCCCAGGGTCCTAGGATAGAGCCCCGCATTGGGCTCCTTGCTCAGTGGGGAGCCTGCCGCTCCCCTTGCTTGTGTCCTCTGTCAAATAAATAAGATCTTAAAAAAAAAAAAAACAAAGCTAAGTGCAAACTCCAGGCACCTTAATGATTATGAAGTATGACCATGGAAAATGAGATTTCCAATAGAGATACGAAACTGGAGGCCCAGAATGGGGACAAGTTGCATGCAATGGAAACTGCTCGACTCCACATGCCATCCAATCACTGCTCACCAGACACGGACGCCTGGGATCAAAATACTGCAAAAAGAAGCCTCAGAAGCAGGCCATTGAAAACAATCATGCCTCCCACTCGCATGACCCAAGACAAATGTTTGTTGAAAGAATGGAATGATCAATCGATCCAAGGCAATGATTCTTGCCTCACACTTAACCACAAGGGCCTGCGTGTGTGTCTGTGTGTGCAAGCATGATAAGGATCAACGCTTCCCAACCTTGCTGATCATAGTGTGATCTGGGAACCAGCAGCAGCACCTGACAGCCAACTAGGAATGCAGAATACCAGGCCCGACCCCAAACCTACTAAATGAGAAAAAGCCTTTTGAACAAACTCCCCAGGTGACTTGGGTGCATGTTAAAGTCTGAGAAACACTAGCATATGCCTCTGAGACAAACTCAAAGCAAGTTGAATAAAAACAAAACGACTAAAGGGACCAATCTGTGATGAATGTCTCCTGTGTACTAGGTATGATATTTAAGAGAAATAACGAAGAGGCAGGCAGGATGGATGATGTCAGCATCTATCATGTGATGCAACAGAAGGATTCAGGAAACCTGCAATCCTCTCATGATCTGGGTGGAGCCAACCATGGCTAAACAACTTTCTGACAGTCCTCACTGGGATACTGGTCATCAAACCAAAAAGTTTGTAGGACCCTGGGGATAGCTCAGTGAGTTAAGCATTTGGCTCTTGATTTCAGCTCAGGTCATGATCTCAGGGCTGGGAGGCTGAGTCCTGCATCAGACCCTGTGCTCAGCACAGAGTCTGCTTAAGTTCTCTCTCTCCCTCTGCCCCTCTCCTAGTTCACACTCTTTCTCTCTCTAAATAAATAAAATCTTTAAAAAACAAAAAAGTACCTATTTGCATCATCAGTAAAAGATGCTAGAGAGCCAGAAAGGGAAATTTTACTCTATACCCAAACCAGACATTACTCAGTTGGAATGATGTTAAACCCCAAAAGAAACCACCAGAGAACATTTAAGAGCAACTATTTCTCCATCAAACGGCTCCAGTTAGAGGCAAAAATCCCCTCATGTCTCACCGTAAGAGAGCAGCTGGAGGACTTCAGCGAAGACTTAACTTACACCAGACGCTTTAGAGGCAGTTGCTGAGCTTGCATATCACAGCACTCCGCTGGTTTTGGCCTGGCAACAGGGACAAAAGGATCTCTTCCCAGTCAGGCTGCTTGCTTCTGTTGGCCAAACCAGCCTTCAATAAAATATCAATAATTAAATAGCACTCAACTAAAATTACTAATGCAATAAATGGACTGCGATGGGGGAGCTTCCCTCTTACTGCAAGGGGCTTGACTAATGCCCTGTGGGAAGCTTGAAAAATGTTATCAGAGATGATGAGTTTTTTCTTTTTTTTTTTAACAGCCAATGCAAACACAAAACACACACCATATCTGTTCATCAAAGTCCATAATTTGGCACCAGAACAAGAAAAGTCCATAATGCTTCTTCTTTTTTTTTCTTAATGCTTCTAATATGAAATCACTAGCCCTTAAAAAACAAACATATGAACAAAAAGAGTTACATTCTTCCAGAAAAGTCAGCCACACAGAAGCCACCAGCAACTAAACACAAGGCAGTAAACTTAACTCACAAGGCCAGCTCCAGGGAAATGACTCAATGGTCAGAGCATTCCCCACCACCGAGAAGGCATTCCCTGCATGGGGGTGGGAGGTGGGGGTGGCGGCAGGGGGTACCATATTGATCTGCTCTCCTTGGCTTTCTGTCCTGGGTAATGGAAAGAGAGCAAAGCTTGAGGGTCAGGAGAGGAAGAAGAGCTTAAGGTCCAGCTCTACTACTTATACTAAATCTGAGTCTGCACAGGTCCTAGAATTTACTCATCAGTTATCAATGACAACAACTACTCACAGTGCAGGATTAGATAGTAAACAGTAATAAAAGGAAGGAGATGGACAGAGACACACACAGAGAGATAGAGAGACAGACAGATAGACACCCTGAACTGACCCTCATCAATGCGAAAGAACTGCATTAATGCAAAAATATCCTTCCGTGCCCTTCCTACTTGAATCATCCAGAAACCAGAGCCATTATACAAACCTCTCCCTATGTCCCAGCTTTTTCCTTCAGGGTCAAGGTCCCCCCAAGGTGCCCAATCAGGCCAACTTCCTAACATTAATGTGCTTTAATAAGAAAAAGCTGAATGCTGGCTGCAGGCCAATGCTCTCAGGCAACAAACATGTGCATTCATTCATTCTGGATCTGTGTCGTCGTCCATTTGTCCAGATGACCCGTGCTGGGCTGGGAGACCCTGCAGTAAGGAACTCAGGTAAAGAGAAACAAACATACATGTCACAATGGGCACTCTGCTCAAACTGCTTGGATCTAACCCAAAACAAGGGTGGACCAACTGGACCAGTGTTCAGGGCATATAACGTGTGTAAATGGAGCACTAAAATATGCTTGTGTAGTAACCAGATGGAGAAAAATATATCCTAGTATTCTCCTTGAGAGGGGTTCTAAATGTAGCTGGGAGGAATATAATGATAATTTCTCAGGGTAAAATGATCAGAGCTCCATGGGGCACATCAGATTAACAACATACATCACTAAACTGCCTTCTCCAAATGGGTGATTGCACCACCTACAGGGCCCTTGTCTGGCTAAGTGAGGCATGCAAGTCTGGGGCCAGAGCAGAACTGCTTGGAACAAGAGCAGTGGCGTGGAGCCCTGGCACCAGCAGTCTCTTTCTCTGAGGCCCCAGCTGCTGAATAAACGTATCACTCTGAGGGGGCACCTGTGGGCTCAGGGTGACCCCACCTGGAGAAAGAGGCCACTGAATGACCTGACCGATCTATTCATTAAACAAATATTCTATGAGCCACACATGATCTTTAAAAAGGCACTGAGTGGGGTGCCTGGGTAGCTTAGTCAGTTAAGTGGTTTTGGCTCAGGTCGTGATCTCAGGGTCATGGGATCAAGGCTCTGTTTAAGATTCTGTTTAAGATTCCCTCTCCTGGGGCATCTGGGTGGCTCAGTCAGTTAAGTGTCTGCCTTTGGCTCAGGTCATGATCCTGGGGCTCTGCTATCAAGCCCCACATCAGGCTCCCTGTTGGGTGGAGAGTCTGTTTCTCCTTCTCCCTCTGCTCCTCCTCCAACTCGTGCTCTTTCTCTCTCTCTTTCAAATAAATAAAATCTTAAAAAAAGGATTCCCTCTCACTCTGCCCCTCCCCTTGCTCATGTACCACTCTCTCTCAAATAAATCAATCTTTAAAAAAAAAAAAAAAAGAAGGCATTGAGTAACCAATATAAACAAAATATCAGCAAGACATGGTTATTCTGTAGATTTTAATCTAGTTACTGTCTAGACAAGGATGGGCCTGTAAATTAACAATAAGAATGTAGGGTGCTAAGTGCCTCCATGGTTGCCTAGGGCACAGGGTTGGGTACCCAACGCTTCACCAAGAAGGATCATAAGCTGTTAGAGAGGTGCTTTGTCGAGATCCCAAACCATTCTTTATTCTTATCAGATGGAGGCTGACACTTAGCACTGCCCTATGGTCTACACCTCCAATGTGTCAGAAGGAAGAATTTCACACCTGGAAAACAAAAGGGGTAAGGGGTGATCTCATAGCAAACCACTGAAAGGAAGGAGAAAAAAAAAAAGGAAGAGGTTCTGGAAGAGGGTGCCACATTAAAATTTTACCATGCAGACCACAGAAGAGTCACACAATGGAAGAATTTTGAAGTTCTGTAATGAAAATCACCAGAGAAACTGCAATGTCCAACATTTCATCTCATGGATGTATCACTGAATTTCTGAAGAAAAATCGCTAACTCCACAATTGCTAATTTATTTTCATTCTAAAAACAACTCTTGCAAAACAGCTGCTAAAAGGGATCCAACTCCACTACACCCTAGTCCTTTTGTTTTCAAATTCTTTACGTGTTAACTGAAATCACATATATCACAAGAAAGATACCGTGCCTCGAGGAAGACAAGCTGAAATTACTCCATCTACAGAAATAAAAGGCCCCCTGGTATAGTATAAAGGAAAGAAAACAGGCTCAGTGGTCTATACAGGACATGTAAGTCAGCATGACTGCCATCCCCGGTGTGCCTTTGCTGGGAGAAAAAGCCTTAATGCTCTATGCCCAGGAAGGGCACCTCAGACAAGGGTAGACACTTGATTCATGGGAGGCTCCTTTATGGATGGCCAGTGAACCATGAGGTGGCCTTAGGACCCCTTTACATTCCTAAATAAGTAAAGAATCCTAAAGATGTTTGTTAAAATAGGTTGTATCTCTTGATATGGGATGCAATAGAAATGAAAACAGAAAATATTCCAAACCAAAAAACACATATTTAGCCGTCACTGGCTGACATTGTCACACATCTCATGGCCTTTAGAAAATTCTCCTATGCATTTCTGACAGAATAAAACTGAAAAAGGCAAGTAAAATAATGCATCAGTATTGTTATGAAAGTCGTTTTGCCCCCCCCCCCCCCCCCAGAGTCCCTGAAAAGGTCTCAAGATCACCACAGAGCCCAAGACCATATCTGGAGAACCCTTCTAATAGAGGCAATGACAATAAGCTCAGCAGTCAAATTCACTCCAGAACTTGTATGAGCAAATAACGAAAGGCCTGGCCAGTCAACAGGAAATAATGGCATGGGCCAGCAAAAGGATGAAACTAATTCTAAAATATTTTACAAGATATTCATGTGTGGGGCACCTGGGTGGCTCAGTTGGTTAAGTGTCTGCCTTTGGCTCAGGTCATGATATCAGGTCAGCCCCCTCCTGGGCTCAAGCTCCGAGTTGGGCTCCCGGCTCAGCGGGAGCCTGCTTCTTCCTCTGCCCCTTCCCCTGCTCATGTGCACACTCTCTCTCACCCTCTCAAATAAATAAATGTCTTTAAAAAAAAAAAACCAAAACCACAAGATGTTCATGTATTTCCCAAGCTAAATTACATTTTTAAGTTTGATTTGGCATCTACTTATGACAATGATCATATTAACTCCAAATGAATGGTGCATACTGCAAACAGATTATACAAATATCACTGGTTGCGGGGGGGGGGGGGGGGGGCGCTTGGGTGGCTCAGTTACTTAAGCACTGACTCTTGATCTCAGCTCAGGTCTTGAATTTATGGTTGTGAGCTCAAGCCCCACATTGGGCTCCACACTGGACATGGAGCCTACTTAAATAAAAAGTAAAATTAAATAAACAAATAGCAAGCGGTATAACTCGTATAGAACTGGCAGTTGGGTTCATTTTCTATACCACTAACCACCTGCCTGATTCCCCTCAGTGATAATGCAACATGTTACTTTTTCAGAAATCAGTCTCCACAGTGTAACAAAAATGAATATACTTCAGAGAGAAACTTATAAATTCTGAATGCCAATTAAGCATGCTAGTCCTCCCCACATAATCAAATCCTAACATGTCCATGATAATTAACAGAATGAAAAAAAAAAAAAGTTACTCCAATGGCCTGAAAGTCTGTATCCGCCCCCCTCCTCCTCTCCACAACACACACACAACAAATTCAAATATTGAAACCCTAACCTCCCAATGTAGTGGTATCAGGAGGTGAGGCCTCATGAATGGAATTAGTGCCACATAAAAGGACCTCGTAGAAATTCCCTGTCCCTTCCACCATATGAAGTACCACAAAGCCAGAAGAGGACCCTCACAGGAGACTGACCATACTGGCATCCTGACCTTGGACTTCCAGCCTTCAGAACAAGAAAACAAATTTCTGTTGTTTATAAGCCACCCTTTAGCAGACTGAGCTAAGACAGAACTACAGTCCTATCAGGAAATAAAACCGGGGGGCACCTGGCTGGTTCAGTTGGGAGAGCATGTGACTCTTGATCTTGGGGTCGTTAAGTTCGAGCCCCCACGTTGGGTGCACAGATTACTTTTTTAAAAAAGCAGGATGGGGGTGTGGATAGAGTTGGTAGGTGGGAGGTTTCCTTTCATCCCGTGAAAATTAAAGTGCTAAAGGCTAGCAGAATCTTATCCACAGCTTCTCAAAGAGGCTGTCACATCCCTTTTCTTGTATTAACTGTTTTTTTTTTTTTTTATAATAACCTTGTACCTTTCCTCTTCTCCCAACCTGAAAACTCCCCTTTCGTCAAAACATTCTGCCCTGAATTAGAAGAGTGGCCAGCCTTGCTAACAGGACCCCTTGAGCCTATAAACTAATCTCCACATAAAAGGGTGAGGAGGGGGCAGCCCCAGTGGCCTAGTGGTTTAGCGCTGCCTTCAGCCTGGGGTGTGATCCTGGAGACCTGGGATCTAGTCCCACATCGGGCTCCCTGCATGGGGCCTGCTTCTCCCTCTGCCTGTGTCTCTGTCTCTCTCTCTCTCTGTGACTGTCATGAATAAATAAGTAAAATCTTTAAAAAAAAAAAAAAAAAGGGTGAGGAGGGCTTCCCCACAGGACGGCAGTACCTACCTCATTGGTGGCTGTGAGGTTTAAACAAGCGGATGCAGTTAACTTAGAACAGTACGTGACACGTCAAGCACTTAATAAAAATTAGCTGCTCAATTAAAGCGCTCTGCGTACAGGAAAGGCCCAACAAAGAATAGCCAGCACGGCAACAGAAGATGCACATCCAGCAAATAAAGAAGGGGACCCTCCTCCAAGAACATTATCCCAGCGCCCCCCGCAAACCTTCCACACTACCTCCAGTGACGCAAGCTGGTCATGTCCACCTGTGTGGTCTGTTCCAGCCTGCAGCTCCAGCACATCACAGACCTCCCTGACAATCCCACCCCCCCCCCCCTGCCCCGGGCAGCTGGTGCTGGGCTCTTTCTGCCAGGTGCCTGGCCCAGAACTGGGGCTGCTGGCTTGACAATCAAAGGAGGGACAAAACACCCAAGGACTGAGGGGCACTGATTTCCCCCACCCCTGAGGAGACAGTGGGAAATGAATCCTCAGGTTCAAGGAGTTCTAGGTAAGCTCAGCAAATACAGAGTAACTCTTCATCCGAGAGGCTTTTAAAGGAAAAATACGGTCTTTTTTTCAAGGAAAAAACCAGAACCACGAGAGTCACCTCACCAGGAACCATTATTTAACCAACATTCACCCTCTGTGAGCTTTTAAGCAAGTTACCTTCTCTGAGCCACTGTTTCTTCCCTGGTACCTCGCAAGTAAGAGAACATACAGAAATACTTTGTAAACTGTAAGGTGCTGTACAAACTTGAGATGCTGGGAATCCGTTCAGCTGTGGAAAAGAAGTGGACAGATTATTTAGGTCTCTGTGAAGAGCAAGCTCTAAAAGCCAGCGAAGTTACACGTGCTCTTGAGTAGAGCGAGGGAGCCGGGGGGACGTAACAACCAAGATGGGGAAGTAGGGAGGAGGGCGGAGTTGACGCAGAAGCGGCGCTAACACAAGGCTCAGCTTAGGGCCATTCTCTCCCACTGGTAAGTGGTGTTGTATTTGACTAATATCACACGTTTTTAAAACTGTTTTTCCTTCCTGACACAACCATCTCAGGGTTCAAACATGAAACAAAGTCAACTGCTGAAAACAAAACTCAACACGATCGATGTTTAAATTAATTTAAATTGGTAAAGGCACGAATATAAAGAGACCTGTCTGGTTCTGTGCCCTGAAGTGGACCGTGGCTACAAACTCAAGGCTGACAAAAGATCGCAACTGGAAGATTGGAAGAATGAGGTGGTTGCGCACTATGTTCTCTAAGACTACCATTTCTGGCTCTAAGATGCCCAGATTACATGACCTCCCCTGAACTTCTGCAAGTCCTGAAATTCCTCCCAGCTCCCCCCTCGTGGTCAGTCCTACAGACAATACTTCTCCCAGACTCTCCCTATCCTCAATTCTTCCCCACGCAGAGCCAGGCTCACCTTGCCCTAAGATCTCAAGGCCCCTCCAATGCATTGTGGTGGGTGTGCATTCATTCATTCATTCCAATGGGGTTCCTTCCAGTGATTCCCAGGCTTTGGAAACTGATAAACAGATTAATCATCAAACTGCTGAATCTTGTCCTCAACAGGAATACCGCAGGCTTGGAATAAGCATCTCCCCATAGTGGGCTGTACCCAGAGAAAAAGCTGGAGATGCGAGTGACCCCAAACTATGGATGGTTTTCCAAGCATCATCACACAATCCTGAGGAAAAATGAGTGCCTGCAGGGTAAAGGGAGAACTTTCCATGGAATGAAAAGCCAACTCCATCTTCCTAAGCAGCAGAAGACAAACTAAGGTAGCAACATGGCTAACAAGAGAGTCAGGCCAGGTTAGGTCTCAGGAAGAGACCACTACCTCTTCAGAAATGAACATAAATTAACTCACCTTGGACAACAATTTCTGCTGGTTGTGGAGCAAGACTCTCTCCCCCTTCATGCTATAATGTTTCCAGGGGGAAAGGGCACAAGCAGAAATTAAGTATCTGGTAATTGATATTTTTAATATTCATGCTCTTGTACTCAATGCATAAAATGTATACATATTCTTAAACAGTGAATTTAAAATGTTTCCAGGCCCACTTTCTTTTCAACGGGCTGTGGATCCAACAGGCCTGGTTTGAAAATGAGCTCTCCCACATACCAGAGGTGCCATCAGGGCATTCGCGGATCTTATCTCAGCATCCCTTCTCTCCCTCGAAAGTGGAAAAACTCATGAAAGGTGTTTTAAGGACTAGAAATATTTACTTACAGAACTTAGCACAGTACTAGGCTCGAAAGAGAAGCTTAATAAATAGGTTATAATGGCTCCTGAATGCTTAACACAGCCTAATTACTACAATAAATGCTGATACTTTCCAAAAGGCTTTATGTAAAATACTAGATCTGGTGTTTTTGGAAAGGGGCTCTTTAACCCCTTTTGCTTTTGGGGTTAAAAAAAACCCAGTAATTTAGTATGATTTAGTAATGCCACATAGTTGTGGGGGGTACTAACAGATCAAGCTAAGTCACTAAGTCAAGTAATTTAGTGACATGATGTGTTACAGCAGGAAGTGAAATAGACACTAAGCTCTCAGCTGACAGCTCCAAAGTAAAGCACGCCCACCACCCACAGCATGCCTGGGTAGGCACAGGGCCCCAGGAAAGCCACCTTGCTCCCCAAAATGGGTATATGATTCAAGTGTCACAATGTCAGGTTCCCGGCCATTACTCCTGATTGTTAAGAGTTAAGCCTGGGCGAAGCGCCCACAGTGTCTCACGCCAAAAGCGGACTTGACCCAGCAGCACTGTGAGATCCTAGGTAAGAACTGCAAGCAGAGCAGTCAAGAACTTGGCACCTCTCCGAATCTCTGTCTCCACCAACTGTAGAACGGGGACCTGAGAATCCACCTCCTGAGGCTGATACAAAGATTAAATTATGCAATGTCTTTAACTGGGCACTGTTTCTAACAGTACACTGGGCTGACCTGTGGGGAAAGACAGCTACACTGTAAGGTGTGAGGGGATGCTCAAGCTCAGCACCTAAACTACCTCCCAACCGCCTCCCTGCAATGCCTGAAAGCCCCCCCCATTCTGTTGGGTTGGGGTGTCACACACTGTTAGAAGTGCATCCATCCAATTAAAAAATAAATAAAAAAAAATAAAAAAAAGAAGAAGTACATCCAGCTCTGGGAGGGGAGGGGGCACTAGAGTGCTTTATCACACGAATGCCTTTAGGTGACTCATCAGTGATTTTTCTTCCAGGGGAGTCACCTAAAAGCAGACCTTGGTAAGGATGATACAGGTTTTCAACCAGGGCAATAACAGTGGGGTGGGGAGGAGGATATCCTGGGACCCTGAGAGGAAGCAAAAAGTCTTAAAGGAGGATGAAGGAGGGTACTGAATGGGCAGGGATGGAACCAGTCACAGACCCTGAGCCTCAGAAACACAAACTCCAGCTTCCCCACTGCCTGCACACCTGAGTCCAGCCACTCTTCCTCTCTCAGCTCAATTTTCTCACCTGAAAAAGTAAAGTTCATACTGTTTACTTTCCTGATGCTCTGAGGATTTTATAAGATATCACATGTAAAGTACTCATCAGGGAACCCACATTCTACCAGAGTGGACCCTGGCTTAAAGAAATCCACTCTATGCTGAAATCCCACTGAGAAAAATAATCCAGAAAACCGCTTCTTGGACTTGCCGGAGATGCAGAGACCTGACACATTCAGAGGCAATTTCAGAGTTAAGAATGGGTCTCTCCGAAACCTCTGGAACTGAAAAAGCACCAACCCAGAACATCTGTGACTGAGTTTCCAGGTGAGCCCCAAGGGGAAACCTCCTTACAAGCCAAATTCACCAGAGTGATGGGGCTCCCTAGCCAAAGGCCATCTCAAGGACACCTGAAACACAACCTGGTTTCTAAAAATGTGCCAACCCTCAGAAACAACAGGTTAAAGTTGCTCTTGGCACCTTCTCCTCCTGAGTCTTCTTCCCTCAGGCTGCTCCCAAAGCCCTAACCCCAGAGTGCCCACAGGCTCACCTCACTTCTGGGGGAGCACCATCCCCAGAACATCCCCCTCGCTACTTCTCAGCAAACTGTTAAGTAGAAAACAATCTGAATAACTCATGACTATGTGTGAATAATGTTGCAGTATTGGGTCTGTTAAAGATGCTTACTAACCCAGAAAAGCTTCTCAGCTGCAGAAAAGGTCCCCAGAGTTCATTAAGAGAAGTAAAACTGTGGAAGCAGCTTTCCAGAAGCTACCTGTGGCAAGGGGACACCCTGGTCAGGAGCTGGACTCCATGTCTTCTACTCATGCCCCCTCTTCACAGCGAGTGGTATTTCTGTATTTCTGAACCCACAAACTTATTTCCCTGATAAGCGGGAATTTTGGCAGAGAGGCCATACAGGTCAAAGAAGTTGCTACAAAGGGGCTGGTGGGCACATGAGGCAGAGCTGCCCACTTCCCCACGACATGGAATGGACGATGGCTCTCTGCTGTCCACTCTGCTAAACAGACAGCTTGAGAACATCCACACTCGCCGTTTCTCTTCACTTGACTCAGAATGACGTCTAGCACACGAACACACATGGAGGCAACTACACACCGAAACCCAATGTTTTCCTTCGGAGAAACTTTCAGGTCAAGGCCTCACTCCAAGCTGTCCCTGTGTGGAGAAAAGCTCTTTCATAGACTGTGTAGGGCTAGGGGTAGAAATGACACAGACCACCTTCCAGGGGGGTTGTGGCAACACGACAACTGTTTCAGAAATTTATGAACAGACTGGGCTTTTGACCTGGTAGGTAATTCAACTTCTAGGACTCTCTCAACACCCGTGAGGATTATGACAGATACATGCAAATAGCCACTGCTTTCTCTTCCACAGTAGGTCCTCCTCTGGGGCAACTGCCCCAGAGCCAACTGTTTAAAACACACAAATTCTGGCCTCCTGGGTGGCTCAGTCAGTTGAGCATCTGCCTTTGGCTTGGGTCATGATCCCAAGGTCCTGGAATCAGCCTCACCTTGAGCTCCCTGCTCAGTGGGGAGTCTGCTTCTTTCTCTCCCTCTGCCCTCCCTCTGTCCATGCATGCACACGCTCTCTCTCAAATAAATATTTTAAAAATAAATCTGTCACATAAATTCCTCAGTAGGGGGCAACCTGAGGGAAGGAGGGAAATCCCACTAATACAATGACAGGTCTTAAAAAATGTTATTAAAGACTTTTTAATGATATGGGGAAATGCTCATGGTGTGTTAAATGAGAATAAGCTGGATACAGTTATCTAGAAGAAGGAGCTGAAGTAACGGTACTGGCTATCTCTAGCTGGTGGGATTGTGGACTTTCAAATTTTCTTTTTTATGGGACACCTGGGTGGCTCAGTGGTTGAGCATCTGCTTCTGGCTAAGGTGGTAATCCCAGGGTCCTGGGATGGAGTCTTGCATCAGGCTCCCCACAGAGAGCCTGCTTCTCCCTCTGCCTGTGTCTCTGCCTCCCTATGTGTGTCTCTCACGAATAAATAAAATCTTAAAACTTTTTTTTCTAACTTTTTATGCTTTCCCCTAGTTTTCTATAAAGGGAAAGCATTCCTTTTATTCTTTAATATGAAAAAGTTATTCAGAAGAAACAAAAGTACGTCAAGAGGAGATTGTAGCACATGTTAAATGGCACCAAAAAGATGCAATCAACATTATCCAGACTATGGTAAACTCGACAGGACAAGCAATCCACTTCTTCCAACAAAACACTGCAAGGGGGAAAAAACAGGGGGTCCCCACAGATTAAAAGAAATTTTAAATATGCACCAGCCAATTTCAACATATGAATTTCATCTGGATCCTGATTTGACCAAACCATTTAAAGGGGGGAAAAATCACTCTGAACACTGAATATGTAATGATCTTGAGAAAATGATCTTTTTTGCAGATGTGATCATGGTAATGTGGTTCTTCGCTACCCCCACCCCAAGTCCTTATCTTTTAGGATACTTAAGAATGAAATAAAACCGTATCTAGGATTGAATTTAAAACTCTGGGGTAAAGGTTAAAATGAAAACATAGACCATGATTAGATCACAATGAAGCTGGGTGACAGCTATGTGGAGGTTCACATCAGCCTTGCTTTTGGAAAGGTTTAAAAGTTCAAAATAAACCAACAAACTAAAACAGAAACAAAGCAAAAATCCACTTGAAGGACTGAACTACTAAGGGGGAAAAAAAAAGAACCACAAAGGATGTGAGTGTACCCCATATACACAGAGGGGAATCTAATAACGCAAGTAGTAAAATGTATGTTTTTTATTCAAAAGGTATTCTTTTGGTTAAAAATTATTGACAAAACATGTCCCACCATGTAAGTCTGTCTCTTTCAGAAACAGGACGCTGGTAACAGGGCTCAGCCTCAGCATGCCTTTTCAGTCTTGTGACCAATGACAAATCATTTTAACTTTCTGAACCTCTGTTTTCTTGTCTCACAAATGAGGAAAAGGTGGCCCTGTTGCCTAACAAAGTGCTGTGTGCATGAAATGAGACAACACATAAGAAAGTACTTGGAAAACTTAACAGAGTACAAAAATGCTGCAGAGTAAACCCAGAGCACAATGGCTCATTAAATCATATGATTCACTACTTGCCGCTCAAAGAAAAATCAGAGAGGTCAACTCTTTCTGAAAACACCAATTCTCTCATTAATCCCTCTGATACCACATCATGAATTGGCTGCCCCTGATTAGAGATATAAATTACCTAGCTTTAAATGCCTCCCACTCAAGGGAACAAATGCTTTCTTTTTCCACTGGCAGAAACAAGTCTAGTTTGTGTGTGTACGTGTGTGTTTGTTTCCACTATGAAAGTAAATGTTAACCTGACTCGCTGCCATTCCCTTGTGCTTTGCAGCTAAATGACAACAAAGTAAGGTTGGCACGGTGGAGGGAAGGTGTGGGACATGGAGCCCTACAGACTTAGGATCTCTGACTCCAGGCTCCTTCACGCATGAGCTGGGCAATGTGCAGGTGAGAAATAACCCAAGGAAGGCACCCAGTACAGAGCTGAGAACGCCAAAAGTGAGTGCAATCACTGTTACTGAACTCATTGACGCCGTGAAAGACTGTACCACCAGGATGTGGACACCAAAAGGACAGACCAAGATCTGGCTCAACATCCAGGTCTGCCATAAATCTGTGGCACAACCTTCAGAAAATTTGGTAATTTGGTAATTTTTCCAATTGCTCTACACAATCAGTAGCCATGTAACTGAAGTACACAGGCAGATAGCAATACTTGGAAAACCTTTACCAGATCTGCCTTCAACAATTATAAATCAAATAGCTTCACTATTATTTTATTTTTGTCAAATTTCTGAGTGCCAAGTAGGTAAAGAATGCGGGGAGAGGGTAATTCCCTGACCCCAAGGTACTTAAAATCTACTAAAAGTGAGGACATGTATGAACCTAAGTACATAACATAGTTCATTAACCAATCAACAACAAAATTATCCTAAAATCTGAGGGAAAGATGCTATTTCCACGGCCATCCAGTTGGCATTTTACCCTGTCAGGAAGTTCTCATTCAACCCTAACCTAAATATCTCATGCTTCAGCGGATGCCTATTTCCTGATTGCTCTATTTCATTTGCATTCCATTCACAATACAGGACATCTTTTCTTGAGGACAAGCTGGAAGTAGAAAGAGCCCAGATTGGGCTGAATTCTTTCTAAGCCTAGCCTGTCATCTGTAAAATGGGGAAAGAGCACCCATCCCCATAGAGCTACTGGAAGGACTGCGGAAGATGATGTGTGTAGGACATCCAGCACAGCACCGAGCACAGGGCAGGTGCTTCATGATAGCGTTCACAGATTCTGTACTTGCTCAAACTCTCCAACACAAAAGGCGGACACCTTGGGACAGTGACAGCATTATTTGACTTGGCACCATTTTATTTACTGGGAGGCAGCGCATTCCCTTGCATTGCTATGAAAAATATTACCATTATTAAAGCAGCAGCAGCTGTCGGGCCGGCAGTGAATGCTTATTTTGATTTGCACTTTGTGGAAACAAGGAGTATCTAATTTTATGTAAGTGCTATTAACATGAATAAACATTACAAAGAAAAGGAAATGGGCTTCATAAAAAAATGATTAATGAACCATAAAGGAAGACTCCCTACGTTTCAAAACAATGAAGATGCTGGAATTTTATTTTGTGTGTAACTGGTCAGTGAGGAAGCCACTTAATGGAAGGAGAGCTGTCAAGCCCTCGTCAGACCTCTATGCAGTTCTGTTACTTAACACTGGGAGCAGACAATCAAACCAGAAAGTTTCCCAAACTGAGCCTAACTGCTCTGCAGAGTCCTCCATCCATCCTGGATATCTATGAAGGATTATTTTTGAGTACCATGTCATCACTGTGGATTTAAATGGCAATGGGGTGTTTCTTCTCTGCCCACACCCTGTGTGGAATGTTGGTCTTTCTTGACCACATCAGGAAAGCTACAACGAGGCAGCACAGTGCTCTGACCACAGCCCTTCAAAATGTCCCAAACGAATACACTGCGGAAGGGTCAAGGGGAGGTGAGATTTGGAGAGGGAAGGGCAGAGAAGTAAACATCTTCCCGGTTCTGCTGGATGCCAGGCATGTAGCTGCCTTACCTTCCCCACTGGTTCTCTTGATAACCCTGTGAGGTACCGTGGTCTCCATTCTGCTCTCACGCCAATAAAGGAAGAAGACAGCGGGGCTAGAAGATCCGGATCCTAGTCCCAGCTTTGCTGTGTGATCTGGGTGTACAATGAGGGAGCTTCCCTACCCTCTTAACTGCTCTCTGAGGATCGCCATCATGCCCAGTCCTCAACGGAGGTGAGGGCTTAAGCCTACCCATCAGGTAACCCCAGCAACCTACCCAAGGCTGACTGGACTAGTGGTGGTGTCCTGACCCAAGCTGGACCCGTCTAATCCTTCTTCCCTAACATGTGAATCAGGCAGAGAGACTCAGCTGGTGTAGAGGGCACAGGGGCAAAAGGGCAGCAGGAGCCTGGGCTGCCATCCTGTCATCTGCCCCAGAAGAGAGTATCCACATTTCCTACCACTCATGTTCCAGGAAAGTCCTTAAAGCAAGTTCTCATTTTGCTTGAACTAGCTGTATTTTGTTTTGTTGGGGGTGGGGAGGGGAGGTAGAGTCTATTATAACAGAAAAGCCCGACTTCATCATGCTTAGAAAAGAGGAGGTGAACTAGATGGTCTCGAAAGGCCTTTTCCAGCTGTGTCAAGTTTACTTTATAACACAGTCATCAGGTCAGGTGCTACACTGGGCACTGGGGACATGGCCGTCCTTGCTCTTGCCCTGAGCACAATGCTACAGAAATACAAGCTATCCAGGCTGTATTAATAATAAAAGGGCTTGGAAGAGCTTCTATTCTCCATCCAAAGCACACATGGCAGTGAAAAGGATGACCTAGCTTGACTCAGCCCATTCTGCTTTCTTTAACAGTTCGTACCAAAATGCAGTTTTCTTCTGGGCTTTACCTCGCTGGTGCATGAGGCTCTGGTTTTGTTTTTCTAGCTTCTGGGCAGCTGAACTGGGTGCTCTTATCAAAGGGACATACACTCCAGTTCTCTGGAGAATATTACACCAGAGCCTCAGCACTACAATTCCGTCCTTACGTAAGTGACCACAAACAGCACCAGGACAGAGGGTGGCTCAGAACGGGCTCCAGGTCCCATTCTAGTTGGGTCCAGAATCTACCATGGACTCTCAGATGCTGGTAAGACTTAGTGGGGTCAAGTGCCTTCAGATCTGACCAAACCCCCACCCCACAAACAATTAAAACTCATTTTACTGACACTGAAAAGAAGCGATGAGACAGAAATGTAAAGTCAAGGATAAGTCCTTTTCACTTTAAGGCGCCTGCCTCCAAACCAAAATAGAATTCCTTGTGGTCTCAGAGCTTCAAGCTGTAATCAGTAAAGCACACAACATAGCTGCCACGCTCCATCCCAGTCAGAGCCAAGGACTAAATGCTTCCCCCGGCACTTCCCCACAAATGACCAGAATCGAATACCTGCATTTATTATGTAACAGAGAAAGTGGCTCATTACCCCAAAGCCCGAGCAAAAATCAAAAGGGGCAGCGCTATCTGTGGCTTTGCTGCATCAATGGAGGGAAAATAGCCGACGTGGGGGGGGCAGGGAGGAAACAGAAAGAATCAGCAGTGGCAAAGGAAGTGCAGATGGTGAGACTGCACCAGTAGGCAGGGCCCAGCAGGCTGGTCTGGGTCAGCAGAGGCAGCACTGGTCAGTGGTTCCCTGGCTTCAGAGCAGCACCCACCCAGAGCTGAGTGTAGAGTAAAACGGAGCTGTCATGTGCTTCAGATGAAACTGGCTTTGACCATGATCCCCAATGGTCAAAGTGTCAATGTTGCCCCCTAGTCCTTCAGTCTCATCAGCACTTCCACAGTCCAGTTCCTGGAAGGCACACAGCTGGCTCTGTTGTCTGACCTCTTCATCACCCACCGGCCTGAAATGAGTCGACCAAGTCTTGTCCTCTTAGCTACACATTTAAGGGTCTAACCCAATAATAATGAACAGCAACATCATGAGAATAATAAGTAGAGCACTTACCATGCAGGCACTGTCCCTAGGAGGTAGGTACTATCCCCATGAGGGAATGGAGACACAGTACAGTTTAGTAACCTGTCCGACACAGACTTAAAGATAACTGGGATGCAATTAACCCAGGTAAGGGAACCCAAGTCCTGCCCTGGCCCACGGTGGAGAGAACTGTGCCTGTCTCCCTATGAAAGAATGCCTCTCACCTCCTCTCTCCCCACCCCACAAAAGGAAGACTGACTAATCTTACTGGTCAGACCTTGACATCCATCAGACCACATTTTACCAGTAACAAAGTCATGTGATGAGTGCCTCATGTGTACTCTCTCCTTTAACACTCAATGCCATTGATTAATCACATGAGGAAACCAAGGCTTAGATGCAAAATGGTCTCTAGCCCATCCCTTACTCATGTTTAACAACTAACATGTGGGGATGGCTAAGGCCAAGGTATGGCTCTAGCCCCCCTTTCCTAAATGGAAACCACCTCTCTTGAGGTTCCCTTGGCTCACAGACATTAACGGAGAAGTCTGGGTAGTGTTTGAACATCCAAGACCATGATACTTCTGATGAAATCCTCCTAACCGAGCACCAAGGAGGGCTGCTGTGGCCTCACAGCGTATCTTGTGAGACCAAAATTTACACCAACAGGCTGGCTAGCAATACCAAGTTCCTGAATTCAGATTTACTCTCCAGTCCTCTGAAGTAGAAGCAGGTTCTAGAGAGCGACCCACCACCACATACAAACAGCCTCCATGGCCCTTCTGCGGGAGCACAGTGCAGAGCCTGGGCTGGAAGTTGAGACCTGAATTCAAGTATGAGCCCAATTTCCTTCCCATTATAGGCTTCAGTCTCCGAAACAGGACTAACTTAGGTATGTGTGGATCCTCATCCCTCGTGAGCTTTCTCCCGTGGGGATACAAAATTTGAAGTTTCTTTGAACAAACCAATCACAGGAGGGAGATCTTATTGTGCTTCCCAATGGAAGGAATTTCTAACAGGCAATCCAAGCATCTGATCAGCAGAAGATAATCAGTGCTACGCCACTGAGCTGATACATTTCAACCAAAACTGAAGACAGGTGGCATGAATAATGCTGAACCACATTACTAAGGCATCTATTAGTTTTTCTAAATACTGCACGTAATTACTAGACTCCCATCACCACTTTCATGGGACCCCTCAGAGATCAGGCTCCTAAGCTGGGAAGCACCAGACTAGACTTTCTCCAAGCTCCATTAGACTCCGATGTCTAGTGATTCCCAGCACCTAGCAAAAAGGTGGGGCTATAGATGACCAGGAAGCCAGAGGCAGACAGCCAAAGTCCTGCAGCAACCCCAACCAAGAGCAGTGGTTCTTTGGCTGGGGCTGTGGGCAGCTCGCAGGCAAAGACAGGCTGGTCAACCGTCCCAGACTAAGTTAGTATGCCAGGGTACAGCTGGAAGCCACTGGGCCTTTTCCACTTCTGCTCAGCCCAGGGAGGACTGCTGGCAGCACCGTCTCTAACTATAAACAGCAGAGATTTCGAGAGCAATCCAACAAGAGGTCTTTGAGAAGAGGAACGGTCTTTGCCTTTCCCGTTTTCTTCTCTACCCCAAACTCTTTATCTCTGGCCCTAGAAATCAAGTATGGATAAGAAACATCAGTGGATGTCATTTTTACAAGCCCTGAAAGACAAAACGAAACAAAACAAAACAAAAAACTAGCAGATGGGAAGCACAAAAGACAGTGAAATACAGAAGAAACAAAGGATTTTAGATCCAGAGATCCTGTGCTACCTTGGTGAAGTAATTTGCCTCTGAGCTTTAATTTATTCATACGTAAAAGAACGATAAGGACGCTACCACAACGGTGTTTTATTAGATAGTACACGTGGAAAATGTTTTTTAAACCCTAAAGATGTTTATAAAAGACAGACAGCATTAATTTGGAATACCTGGCTAGCAGTTTGAGCCTTGTTTTAGAAAAAACACACATTCTGGTACATAAAGGCAATTTCCTTCTCTCATTGCCTCTGCAGGCAAATAAGTATATTCTTCACTTGCTGACCTTTGCTGCTTATACCCAGAGAAAACTCACCCTCAGTACTTCTGAACTGGATCTAATACCCCAGAGCCCAGAATTCTATGTAAGAGAACAGCATCAAGGGAAGACTTATCCTTCCTTTTGTTGTTTTATCTTTGAGAGGTTAGGGACAAAGAAAGCATATTATTTTGACCTCAAACAATGCACAGGACTAACTCAGATCTTATCTAAACTCCGCGCAGTGAGTAGTAGATTTAGGCATGAATCCCGTTTCTGTAGCATCCCTATATGCATGGCTAGCCAGACTTCATCTGTAAGTGTTTCTTCATCCTCCAAGTCAGTCTTAATTTTTACTCATGTTCATTTAGGCATCATTGTCTATGCTGATGACAAGAGGTCATTAATCTTTGATAAATGCTTTTAGGTTCTCCAGTGTTATCTGTGGAATCTCACACACAGAGCCTCTGTGGCCAGGGCTTGAAGTCTGATCTCACTCACCAGCTCCAAGTTTTCTAGAATGCAATTGCTTTACTTCTCTTAAATTTTGAAAGCTGATAAACTAGGCAGCAAGTGCTAGTTTATGTAGCAGCTGCTGTAGTTGGTTATGGTCTTAAATAAAGTAAATCTCAGGCGGAGATTCAACTGGGGGAAGATGGGTCAAACATAATAGTGGGGCACATGTAAGCATTAGATAATAGTATGCATGGAGCTTGTAGATAACTGGTAACTATAGGTATTAAGAAAGAGGCCTGAAAAAAAAAAAAAGAGAAAAAAAAAGGAAAGAGCCCTGGATAATGGCTCTGCATTGTGTACCTTCACTTGTTTCTTCATCCAGCCAAATGTTTAGGAAGGACCAAATCCAAATACATTCTATGTATGTGTTAAAACAAGTGAACTTCTCATGCAAGACCCACGCCTGTCAGCTCCCTTAAGAAAACTTGTACACTGTACACTTCTTAAAAACACACTTGATCATTTTAGTATCCCCAGAGTCTGACACACTGCTGGGCCCAGAACAATCTGTATACTGATTGGATGGTAATTTGAGTTATTGAGCCTGCACTGCTGGGGTCAATGTCCTAATATCATTCCCCCATTTGCAAACTGCCCCTTTCTGCCTTGTTAAGAATGACAGTCCTAGGGGCCCGTGGGTGGCTCAGTAGTTGAGTGTCTGCCTTCGGCTCAGGTCGTGATCCCAGGGTCCTGGGATTGAGTTCCCACATCGGGCTCCCTGCAGGGAGCCCGCTTCGCCCTCTGCCTATGTCTCTGTTTCTCTCCCTTTCTCTGCGTCTCTCATGAATAAATAAAACCTTAAAAAAAAAAAATGACAGCCCTATTTACCTCTTTCTCAAAGACTATTACCTCCTCTGTAACACAATCCAGGCAACAATTCTAGTACCTCAGCTGGACTTAGCAACATGACTTGTACCTAGCAAGTGCTCCCCCAAAATGCTCTAAGTGAATGCTGTTCCTAAATTATGCCCAAATAAGTTCCCACATCTGAATCTGAAAAACCATATCCAAGTGAAAGCACAGGAAAAAAAAAAAAAAAAAAGAAATGTATTTAAATGTATTTAAGTATTACTATTAAGAACTCCCTGGAATGCAAACATGAAGAAAAACTAAGCCACTTAGGAACTTAGGCACCCCTGTTTCGTGAGATCAAATTCAGAAGGTACAATGAAAAGTGAAGCCTCTTAAATTCTCTACAAAGCCACTGAAATACATCTTTGTAGACATTCAGAACATCTGTTTTATGCCTTAATTGTTTAGGGATTTCCAAACTCCACTGACTTACTAGCCATGTGACCTTGGGGACAAATCACTCTCTAGGCCTCAATTTTCTTCTCTGTAAAATGGAGATAACAATTGTCCCTCCTCCATAAAGCTCCCACGAGGCTTAAATGTGATCCTGTGTGCTGTGTGCCTACAACAAGCCTAGCACAGAGCAGTGTTTCAGTAAGTGGGCAGGATATGTCTCCTCCATCATCACAAAAGGTAAAGCGCTGGCCCGATATTAAATAACCAAGCAGACCTTCATTTATCATGCTGACTCTCCTTTTCATTAAGCACTAAGTACTGACCAGTCTAAGCCTTTATATGGAGGGTCTTTTCCTATTGTCTCCCCACACAGTGATCCTGGAATGCCTGCTTGCCCTCCTTTCTCAGTAAAACTCTGTCTTCTCCTAGTCTCCTAGTCATTTACTCATACTTTCCAAATGGTCACGAGTAAAATGGCACACGTCAGTGTGCTCTGCTGAATAAGCAAAACACGGCCTTTTTGCTTGGAAAACACTCAGACATCAGGACAAAACTAGGCAGCTAATCCATGCCTGCCTCCCAAAGGCAGCCACTCATCGTGTGCCAGCCTAACCGCAACTCCCACGGTCCTCTCGGACCCCTTAACCCCAAAGGTGAAGCCCAGAAGCAAACTCTTCGCCTCTTTCTACTCCACATTTCTGACCCATTTCCTAGAGTGCTCATCACAAAGAGATTTAAATAAAAGCACCAACATCTGCAAAGCAGTCTTTGCCAACAGGACACAAGAAAAGGAAGAGTGTGGGTTAATTTAGGCATCCAAGCTTGGAGAGCTACAGTTTTTTAGTTGAGACTTCTATAGGTTGATTAGGAACCCAAAGAACAAAAAGAATTTATAAATAAACAGAAAAGCACTTAATAACTGGAACTAGAAAAAGATTTTTTTAAAAAAGAATTCCAAGCTGCCCAAATGAATTCCTATTCCTGGGTTTCCACATCACCAAAAAAGTACCCAAAAGTCCTATTCCTAAGAATAACCCACAAAGTAACACAAACAGCATTCTTAAAGTTTCCAAGTATCTCATTTGTGAAACATATGCCAACAAGATTTTGTGGTCTGCCCCAGAACCTTTTCGTACATTTTGAGGTAATAACCTTTAGCCCCATATCTTTTAAGAACTGAATTCTGATCCACTTATTTATAACAATGTACTCCTTCCGTATATGCAAAATTAGTGGGGAAAAAATAAAAATTCAACTGTGGTGGTTACCTATCAGTAAGAAACTAGCAGGTACATTTCACATATATGCAAAAGGCCATCACTCATGATGAGTTCAGCTTCATGGCATGTGAGTCAAGAGTTAAAGATGCAGATTAGGGCAATGACTCCTTGACCAGTACTACACTGAAGTGCAGAATAACAATTACAAAATTATTGTGTCATTCTGACTGAAACATTTACTGTAATATTTTTGAGGACATGAGTATTATCACCATAATCTAACATGACACTTTTGAACTTCTAGCCTGAGTCTGATTCCTCCTCAAGTTCACAGGTGACCACATGTATATGGCCACTGGATCTATTTTCTGACCTAATCCTGCAAAATAGTATTCCTCATTTAAAAAAATATATATATATCTATTGCAGTCACGTTTAAATTTAGTTACCTCAAACTAAGATTAAGAGCAGCTGCATGTAATTAACATTAACCCTATCCTCTCTTGCTGCTGAAAAATATGGGCATATACCCCTACAAACAGCATTATCAGCTACTTACCCTTATCACACCCCACACAAACAGAATACAGTAACACTATCTAAATGGGCAGAAAGGAAAAGTTAATATAACTGACAGCTCTATTAGCAGGCACCGTAGAACTTATCTAAAAGGAAAATAACCACTCAGTCTAATCAATGTCACATCCTTCAGAAGGCATATACGATTAGTACACAAAAAGGATGCAAAATGCTCCTGTATCACCATGTTCCAATTTATCACAATTAAGTGAAGTGAAGGACAGACCCATTATGAGGTTGAATGCCTGGCAATTCCGTGTATTCCCGGACACTAAACGTCAGGGTACTGCAACAGAATGACAGGTCACAAAGACAAAAAAAAATAAAAAATAAAAAATCATCCATTTACCTCTGGCTTTCAAACAAACTTAGTTGGGAGGTATTTCTCCAAATGAATTTCAAGATTCAGTTCAATAACCCAACATTAACTTCATAGAGAACTCTAGAAGCATCCTCAACTGGCATACGATGCTGAGACATTCACTGCACCAGGCAGGCAAAGACAGGACCCCGCAGGAAAAGAAATTTCTCCCCTCTTAAAATTTAGGACTTTGTGCTTCAGAGTACCAATTCTGCAAGTAATCTGGCCAGAAGAGTGAGTACCAAAGCCCGTACCAAGGGCAGTTTCCCACAGAAGCCCAAGCTTCTCAATATTAGAGAGCTGGCTGTGGTGAGCTTCTATCAGAAAGAGCTCCCCAAACCTCAAATAAACCAACCACAGGATAATCCACCCCAGGAAAACGATCTGCCTTCCTAAATTCCACGCCTGCCCCCCCCCCCCCCCCACTGCTGTCTTTTCCAGTTGAAATAGGCTTGGCTTGTTTGGAGGGGAGTGGTGCTTTATGGCACTTACAGATGGTGCAGAGTTCCAGGGCAAATGTCCTATTTTTATGGAGGTTCAGAGGCTTTTGCAGCTCTTGGGTTTGCGGGTTCCTCCTTACCTACCCACCCTGCCCTATCACGAATTCACTTCAATTTTAAAGGAAATCGCCATGCCCTTGGCCCTGCCCAGGACACCCACAATGCCTCTCTGGAGGGTCTAGATAAGGGGAGCTCTCCTTCTGCAGGCTCAGACCCCCCCCTTCCCCCGTTCTGGCCAGCTCTTCCCCAGCAGGCAGGGCAGCCTCGGGTCTCCCTTCACAGCTTAGGAGCGCCCTGCGGGCAAGTCCTGCTGGCGCAGCAGCCTCGGCAGAACCAAACCCTCCCTCGGGTGCTGGGAGCCGGGTGGGGAACCTGTCTGCACAGCTCTCTCTTTCCAACCCAGGGTTTAGGCACCAGAGACTGGCTGCGGGGAGACTCCTGGGGTGGAGGCAATGCCAGCCCGAGTCTCCTCTGGACCCTTTGGGGTTTTAATCCCGTGGGCCCCTGTCTATGCAGCTCAGCCCGCCTGGCGGAGCCGAGTCACGGAGAGGGGCACTCAGGGACCATCTCTCGGTCCCTTGCTGGTGACCTTGGCCGTGCTGCTTCGCCTCCCTCTGCCCTCTGGGGCCTGACGCCACTTACTTCGCGGGGTAGGACGGGGTCAGAAGGATGTGGAAAGAGCCTGGCAGTAGGGCACCCTCGAGACAAGGAGAGGACCTGCCTCTTCTTTTTCCTAGGGGTACCAGGGGCTCGCTCCATCCTCTCCCCGCCTCCAGCGCCCCGGCAAGTCCCCCTCTTCACCTGGGGGCGGGAGGTGATGGGGTGGGGGTGGGGGGTGTGGCTGCCCCAGCCCCCCCATCCCTCCCCGCTCGGAAATGCAGACGATCCAGCTGCGAGCGGGGGCAGCGAGGCGCCCGGCGGAGGGGCCGGGGTCCGGGGGGGGGGGGAGGGCGCCGGCCCGACCTACCTCCTCCAGCAGCGTGACCGTGTTCCTGCAGTTGTGCAGCCGCGTGGTGAAGCTGGACGTGGTGGGCGAGTTGTAGTCCTCGGTGGTCTCGGTGATGAACTCGGAGACGGAGATCTGGTCCGGCATCCTGCCGGGGGGGCGAGACACAAGCGGGGGCGGGGAGTGAGTCACGGCGCAGGCTCCCGGGGCCGCGGGCCGCCCGGCGGCTCATGAACGCCCCGCGCAGCCCCGCGCAGCCCCGCGCAGCCTGGCACCCGGCGCCCGGCCTGGCGCGGCTCCCGTCCCCGGCGGCGGCGGCGGCGGCGGCGGCGGCAGAAAGGGCGGGCGCGGCGGCTGCAGCGGGTGCGGCGGGTGCAGCGGGTGCAGCGGGTGCGGCGGGTGCGGCGGGCGGCGGGCGGCGGGCTTCAAACTCCGAGCGGCGCGCGAGGCTGGGGGCTCTCGGGGACCCGCCTCCCTGTGCTCATGCCGGCGGCGGGGGAGGGGGCGCGGCGCTCCGCGGGGGCTCGGGCCGGCCGGCGCTGCCTCCCGGGGCGCTCTGACAGGCGGCGGCGAGGACACCGACGGACTGCCCGAGCGCACACTCCCGCGGGCGGGAGGGCGGGATGGAGGGAGGGAGGGCGGGCGGCGGGCGGCGGGCAGGCGGCGCTCCCGCTACAGTCACGGGGACAAACAAGGAAGTGCTCTGCGCACGCGCCGCCGCCCGCCGCGCCCCGCCCCCGCCGCCCGCGCCCCGCCCCCGGGCCCCGCCCACGCCGCCCGAGCCCCTTCGCCCCGCCCACGCCGCCCGAGCCCCTTCGCCCCGCCCCCGCCGCCTGAGCCCCGCCCCTTGCCTCCACCGCCCGCGCCCCGCCCCCGAGCCCCTTCGCCCCGCCCCCGCCGCCTGAGCCCCGCCCATCCCTGCCCCCGCCGCCTGCGCCCCGCCCCCGCCGCCCGAGCCGCTTCGCCCCGCCCACGCCGCCCTAGCCCCGCCCCCGCTGACCGAGCCCCTTCGCCCCGCCCCCGCAGCACCGCCCAGCACCGCCCCCTGCGCACCGCCCCCAGCCCCGCCCCCGCTGACCGAGCCCCTTCGCCCCGCCCCCGCCGCCTGAGCCCCGCCCATCCCTGCCCCCGCCGCCTGCGCACCGCCCCCAGCCCCGCCCACGCCGCCCGAGCCCCTTCGCCCCGCCCCCGCCGCCTGAGCCCCTTCGCACCGCCCCCGCCGCCTGCGCACCGCCCCAGCCCCGCCCCCGCCGCGCGAGCCCCGCCCACACAGCGCTCGCCCCGCCCCCGCCTCCCCGGGCAGCGTTCCGACTCGGGCGCCCCGTCGGGGGGCGGCGGGGGTGTGGGTGCCGCCCGGCTCGCGGGGCTCCGGAAGCCTGCGCCCCGCCCCCGCCCCCGCCCCCGGAGCGGTTACTTCGTCGAGCTCGCTACGCCTGCGTTCTGCGAGAAGAGGGACCAAAAAAAGTTGTGCGCGTTCTTTTTTAGTCCCGAGTGGGTGCAGGAAGCGAGGCCGGGAGCGCCGCCTCCTGCTGCGAGGCCGCGGACCGAGGATGGAAGGGGGGGCGCGGGCGCGGGCGCGGGCGCGGGGCGGGGGCGGCCCCCGGGGCTCCGGCTGCAACCCGCGCGCTCGCCTTCGCCTGCCTCCCGCCCTCGGTCCCGGGCAGCGTCCTTGGGGGGCGAGTTCTGTGCAGTTTTGCTTAGGCTGCTACAATGCTAAGATAAATGAAAAGATTTTTGCCTTTTTTTTGCTTTTTTAAAAATAATTCTCTAATCTTCCATTTGCATGTAAGTTTTTTGTTGTTTTTTTTTTTTAGCCCGCAGGACACACGAGGGTCAAGAGCGCAAAAGGTATTTCCGGAGGTGCAAATGGTGTAATGTACAATGCCCAGCAGATGCCAAATTTCAGCGGATGAAGTACCAACAGATTGTTCATTCCTCGGTCCTGGCAGATGGCTGTTTTAACTAGCTCGGTCTACTTAGTCCAAAGAATCCCATTTAATGTCTCACCACTGATTTTGGATAAAATTGGTTTTAAAAAAAAAAAGAAGAAGAAGAAAGCTAGGCCCTTGGGAGGCTTCCCACCATCCCTCTCATTGAAGCCTTATTGCAGTCCTATAAACTCGTCTCCAAATGCACCACCCCCTTAGGGCAGAAGGCTGGCTCTGTGGCCTCCCCTAGGACTGAGTTCCTGCCATCTTGTGTGGCTAAGTGTTATCTGGTCCTTACCCACAACTACAATGGAGTGGCCCAAGGCAGGGACCTTGCCTAGCATTGGGCCTGGCACTGAGAAGTAGCCAAGTGCTTGTCAAATCAAAATGCATCACCTTACTGTCCACAAATACTTGCTAAGGGCCTACGACATGCCCTGGAGATTCAGTAATGACGATGTCCCTGCTCTCAGAAGCTTCCCTTCTAGTAGGGAAAGAGATATCCAACAAATCATGTGATACAACATGGAATACACGTAAAGTAAGAAAGTGGTGGAGGTGCTACAGTATAAGGAATGTTCAGAGAAGACCTCTCTGGCAGGTGACATCTTGAGCAGAAGAGAGCAAGAGGCCATGTCCCAAAGACATCTGTTAGCTATGGGATCTTGGCCTTCAGTTGCCTCATGTGCAGATTAATCAACCCCGTGAGGATGTAAAATAATAATGGCTGAGAAAGTACTTTGTGCACAGGAAAGCCATTATGAAATGAGTTCGAGGAGTTTGGTCTGCCTGTGTTGGCTGTACGGAACCTGCAGTACGCCGCCAGCAAAGTACTCATTAATATCAGGTAGGCAAGGGTTTCAGTTAACTATAGGAAGAAGTTCATACGACAGCGGATGTGAATAAAGATTTTTCTCTGGCAAAGTAAAGGGTTGAGAAATGAACCTTGAGAGACATTCTAAAAAATAAGTAAATAAACAGGCACTCACTTTCTCCTTATTAGCCCTTTAAAAGTTTGGTTTTGAGGGGTGAGCCTGGGTGGCTCAGTCAGTTAGGCACCCATCTCTTGGTTTTGGCTCAGTTCATGATCTTGCCCAGTGTTGGGCTCCATGCTCAGCAGGGGGTCTGCTTGAAGACTCTCTCCCCTTGCCCCACCCCCCCTCAAATAATAAATAAATCTTTAAAAAAAAAAAAAAGTTTGGTTGAGGTTCTGGGGAGACAGCCAGATGGCAACAGCAAGCAGTTGAAGCCCAGCACCTGGAGGTCACTTGCTCATTGGCAGTGTTTGACAGAAAATGAGCTTTTGGAGTATGAGTCACTCAGAAGAAAATCTTACCTCTTTTTCTGCATACTCACCTTAGCATCCTGCATCTGGCAAGTTCTGTGACTTGGAGCAAATATGGCTCCTACTAACTTGGGCTAATTAAGCTCTCTGATCTCAGTAACCCTATGCTACCCTAAGAAGCAGTGGAGTATAACACCCAGCACTCAGACTTACATCCACTCCAGGAAAGACTTCCTCTAGGCTGGAAATCCGTTTTGACTTTGATTTTGTATTTATTCTATTCTCCTCTGTATTGCAAGTCATCTAATGCCTATCATCTCCACTGGGTTGGTTGCTCCTTCCATCCTGCATGTTTGACATATATAAACACTTGATAAATATGAGCTGTTATTAAAAGCCTAGAGTCGGTGAATAATTGCCTCGGTTCCCAGAGCCCTGGATTCTGGAGCTTTCTCTCCTAATAACTGATGCTGTCACCTAGGGACTTTGTGCCATCACTTATAAAATAAAGGGGTGGGTGTGCCAAAATGACCACACAGATCCCTTCCAGCTGGAGCCGAGTCTGTGTATACCCCCAGCTCTACAACGCAAGGAATAATGTTTATTACGAGAAGCTAAGCTAGCTGCAATGGTAAACAGCCGGGGATTTCTTTCCAGACTGAACTCACTGGAGAGCTCAAAATGCTGCCATCAATTGTTTCAGTTTCACTTGGGGATTATGTTATACTTCTCCTCCTCCCCGTCTCCTCTGGCCAGGAAAGGAATACCTGAACAATGAGATATTGTGCCCCGGTAAGCATATACCTCCCTCAGACTGGTATGCAATTAGAATTTCAAAGGTTCACACCTCTACCCACAATTTCTGGGGTTCATGGGCCATAATCCTCTTTAAATTTAAAACCATGTCCCAGTGCAAGCCATCTGCACCTCTCATTTTCTCAAATAGCCTGAAAACTATTCCTGGATATCTCAAAGTGAATAGAGAGTCTGATGTAGGCAAAACTTAAAACGCTGGATTTCTTTGTGTGGAGCTGCTTGGGAATATATATCATCCTCTCCAGGGCCAGGAAACACACACGCATACGTATACTTGTGTGTGCCCAGCTTTGTATGAAGCATACTTCATCTTTGTTATCATCATCCCCATCAGTGCAGTTGAGCACCCTCACGCTTCTCCTGCAGTTTCTTACTCTGAGTGAGCACTGCTGACTGGGGTAAGACAGTAGTCCCTGTAGCATGCTTTAGTAAAAAGAGTGGTGGCTTATTTTCATGGACAGCGACAGCACTATTGACTCCATTGTCATCGGAGAATTGCCAGACTTCTATTTCCAAGTACAGGCTTCACTCCGGCCCACCTACCTAACAACCAAGGGGGTGCATTTGCAAGATGTCCAACAACGTACCAGGGATGCGAGAGTGGATGGAGGTGGGGAGTTTGGGATGCTCTCTGGGAGCAAGATCAACAGTGCCAGCCAACATCCCAACCTGATGGGATGGAACTTACATCATTCTTCAAAAGCTCCCAGTGCCTTCAAGGGACAGGGGCAACACTGTGGGAAGAGAATATGCGTTATGTTACGTGGACCAGGGTTGGGATCTCTAGGTTATCTCCCTTCTCTTCTCCTCTGCAAACTTAGCGTGATAATAAAACTATACACTACAGGGTATTGGGGGAAATAAACTGAGGGGATGTGGATAAAGCAGTTGACGCATAGTGAATAATCAACCAATGTTAGTTCCCTTTGAACTTGCTTTTCACATGAAGTATGACTATAAATACATTTCTTTTCATTCCAGGACTCAGATACATCTAAATTAGTCACCTGGAGGAGGAAAAAGGCAGGGGAGGGGGAGGCTGCATAGCAATTCCCAAAATATGAGATCTCAGATTTGGGAATCCTCTTCAGAGACTTAGCTTATTCTTGTAAGTATCCTCTGGGAAGTCAAATCCATTCGTGATGGTTTTGGACTTTGGAAGTAAATAACCAGTATCTAGAGTCCAACAGAGTGAATACTAACCAGGATCAGAAATGAGTTAGAGGCCATAAAACAAAAGCCTCAATTTCATGGAATACAGTTCCTATTTTTAAAAAAGGACATTCCAGGCAAGGCAGCTTCTAGAGGATAGAACAGGGCATTTACTTTGCAGGAGCATGAGTTATAAGCTGTATGAATTTCATTTATTTTGAGTTTACTTACTTTTCAGGAATTTATTTCTTTTTCAGGAGCATGAGTTCTAGCTAAGAGGGACGTGGGCTCACATCTCTGCTCCACAGCAGCTATAAGACCTTGTGGAAGGAACTCATTTTTCTGGGTCTCAGTTTTCACGTCCGAAAAATGGGAGCAATGATAGTAACTATGCATTAGTGCTCTGAGACTTCAGTGAACTAGGTCACGTAAAGTGTCAGTCAAGATCTGAGATATCATAGTAGAAAATGCTTTTTGGATAGTATGGGACTATTGAAAACCTCATCTGGAGATATAAATTCTGATATTCCTTCCAAAAAAAAAAAAGAAGAAAGAAAAGAAACAGACCTGCTATATATCTGACACTTTGCTTAGTGAATAGAATTAGGATTTTGGACACATATATCATTCTTTTTTTTTTTTTTAAGATTTATTTATTTGAGAGAGAGAGCTGAGCAGAGGGAGGGGCAGAGGAAGAGAGAGAATCTTAAGCAAGCTCCCCACTGCGAGTGGAGGCCAGACACCGGACAGACGCCAAGCTTGATCCCAGGACCCTGACAGCACAACTTGAGCTGAAATCAAGAGTCAGATGTCTAACCAACTGAGCCACCGAGGCACCCCCACACATCTCCTTCTTTAAACTTCATAACAACTTTAATAAAGTCAGTGTAATTATCTCAGATTTACCAGAGACACACCTGCGGCTACTGTGCTACCACTTTCTGAGCTCCCACCCCGGGCCAGGCATTGCACTGGTGGTTACGTACGCGGCATCAGGATTCATTCATATAACAGTCCTGATGTGGGAGTATAATAATGGAAACTGAGACACAGCGAAATCTCACTGCAAGTTAGATCCCTGAGCCTGGCAGGCTTTTCCCACAGCCTGCAAAATTGGTCTCTTGACTATACTTCCCATAGTGCTACTCTGTTAGATGTTTTTCCCAACCCAGGCAACCAGAGAAAGTATTCTTATTTCCTTATTTTACCTGATAACTTATGACTTCGTTTTCAATCATCTTAATGAAGTGCTAGAAGAGAGGAAAGCGCTGCAGAGTGGGGGTGGGGAGCAGGCGGAGAGAGGGATGCATTTGATTTCACGTGTTTTACTGCTAGGCTCCTGTTGCCATATTCTATACCTAAGCTAAATAAAGACTGCTTTTGTCGGGTGCCTTGTATGAGTGTTTCCCAAATGCACTCGTGCAATTTCATGCAATAAAAAAAAAATAAAAAGCCTATTCTAGTCCCAAATGTACTTAATTTAAATCCTCCAAGTAAACCGCTTGAGTGTTTCTCAGGAAGTAAAGAGGAGAACTTGGTTGAATTGGAGACAAAAAACCACTTTCTCTTCCACCTCCTGGTTCTCTGACCCTTCTGATGGAGACAAGAGAAGGGTCAGATAGAGTGCTGGAACCCGAAGACTCATAGTATAAATATCAACTGAATGAACTCAGGAATATATTTCTGTCTGTCCTGTGAAATCCTATCAACTGACAATTGTTGTGCTTATTATATGCCCTGCACTGTTCTGAGTCATTGCAGGCCTGACCTCACTAAATACTCACAGCAACTCTATAAAGCAGGTACTGACACTGTCCCCATTTTACAAGAGGGGAAAACCTGAAGCCTAGAGGTCACCTGGCAAGACTGACCAGTCTAATTTCACAGTCCGTGCAATTAGCCACCTTGCGCCACAAGCTCATCCAAGACAGACGGTCCATAGCCCCAGGATAATTTTCTCTCGCATAGAGTCTACGGGTTATTACAAACTCATTACAAACCCAACTCAAATGCAAGCTTGACTGGTCTGGAGAGCACCCCCTTGCCCATTCCTCCAGGTGAGACTAATCTTCCCGCGGATGCTTGCAAGATAGTTTTTCTCACTCTGCAGAAGGTGCTGGCATCATGCAGAGGGACTTCAGACTTGTTACACCCAGAGAAGACAGCACCACCCCAGGGACAAGTGGCTTTGTGGGTGGCAGGGCTCAGCTCAGAACTCAGATCTTCCTACTGATTTTCCTGCACTACAAAATTCCCAGACTGTCAACCCCTGAGGGCGCTGGGGGACTGAATCTATCCTTCTGTGTATCACCTACATCCCCGAGGTTCCTGGGGGCCGAGGCTTGGCATTTTACAAGCACCGTCTCCTGAAATCTCCTCATGCTTTCTGCTGAGAGAGCTCAGAGACATGCACAAGCTGCTCAAGGTCAACGATTAATCAGTGGAGAACTACAGAACTACCGTTCACATTCAGTCTGAATGTAAACCCCGCCGGCTTCGGCCCACAGAAGGTACTGCCTAGTACAAGTCCCCCAGGGGCCCCCAATAAATGTGTTTTGGATTGAACCAGCTCCCTTTTATGAACTACATCATTTCTAATATGAGTACAACAACCTCCAGTGAAGAAGAATCGTGGTGTTATATGGGGTTCCTAAAAACCTGCAATCTACAGGAGTGAGTGGTTTTAAATCTTAGTTTATTTCTGAAAAACACACATTAACCTGAAAAATGAGAACTTACAGAACATCCAAGGTTCTTTTTTTTTTTTTTTTTTACGAACATGTTTTGTTTTCCACTGAGACTTCATCACACTCAGGCCCACTTTCTGTGCTATCTCAAGACTGAGAACATGCCTCTTTTAGGACTCCTTTCCACAGCACCATTTTTCAAATATTTATATTTCCCCAACCAGACTGTGAGCTCCTTGAGAGCAGAGGATTTTTTATTCACTATTACAATGCCAGAGCCCTAAACGCTTGAAAGATGCTCACTGAATAGGTGAAAAGAAGAAGAATGGATGGATGGATGGATGGATGGATGGATGGATGGATGGATGAATAAATGAGCATTCACTGGGGCAGGGGTGTGGGAGGAATTGGGAGGAGAACTGGAAGGAGGAATTGTGGTTCTCCAAGTTGCTTTCATCATTGAAATCATCACAGACTATCAGAGCTACTTCCCCAGAAGATTTGTGGGGAACCAGGGCCAGATCCCAGGTATCCTGGTTCCCAAGGCTCCCCCTACTCCTCCACCTTTCCCGGTTACATTTTAGAGAAGGGACTCAAGACTGTGTCTTCAGAAAAATACCTGAACCCCTCCCTCCCCCATGTAAGAACACTCTGCTCACCTTTGTATCACAGTATCAAAGAACGCTTAGAGGCATTTGCCTACTATTTAAAAACCATAACTGCATAAAATCTAGCACAAGATCAGTGAACTGACACCCCTAATTTTGAGCAAGAAGATTGTGGGTACACTGCAGGACTGGAGTGGTACTCCTCCTCCTGTTTTTATTCTCTTGTCTTGTTTTCTTTCCTTCTCTCCAAAGCCAGGTAAACTGGGGAGCTCGAGGGCAATTCATGTCAGTGGATGGGCCTTCTACTTCCTCCCATCCTCTCCTCCCTCCTTTAAGGGCCCCTCTGTAAGATATGAGAAGTCATGAGGACCAAGGAGAGAGATGTTCTGTGCCAACAGTGGGAAGTGGTGACTTTTCTTTTTTAAACAACCCGCTCCTCTCTGATCTCAGCAGCCCTGCAGCTTGTGCAGAGCACAGGGGAGATTTCTTCTTTGACCAAATCCACTTTACTTGTGGATTGACAAATCCTTCCTGCCTTGGGCATTTTCAGACATGAGACCATTGTGACCTGAGTACCTAAGGACATTCCCCAATTGGGTAGAGACATTCTGTTGGAACCCATCAGTTCATAGAAAGATAACCTTTCTGGTGGCTAACAGTGAGTAATCTGGATTCAGACAACCTGAGTTCAAGTCCCTGCCCTGCCACTTCACAGGGATTGTTAACTTTAAACAAAGTATTTAACATCAATTTCTTTACCTTTAAAAGAAGAATAACAAGAAGACCTTTCTCTCATAAGGTCGTTGTGAGGTATAACCGAGATACTCCATGCAAAGTGCTTATTAGCGCAGTGCCTGGCATATATAAAATGATCAATAAATGCTAGCTACAAATATCACCACTTGTATTCTAAACAGGTCCTATGCTAGGCTCCTTGGGAGCCAAGAAGATACACAAGACAGTCCCTGTCCTCATACGCACGCACAGACACAAATTTTCATCACAACTGAGGAAATGTTCAGAGAATCCAAACAGAAATAAATATGTATTCCAAATAGGTGACCTATGAATATAAAGTTCAGAAAAAAAAAAAAAAGTAAAGAAAGAAAGGTCGTTTCATGTATGGCTCTCTCTCTGATTTGTCCAAAGCCCAGTTAGACCTACTTTCATGAGCACTTTTCAAAGCTGCTGATCATCTGAAACACTACTCAAGAAGAAAACTTTGATAAATGACAGCTATTTATGACTTTGGCATCGAGAAGGAACATGGAATGCCAGACAGGCCAGCTCCTTTTGCAGAGCCAAATCATTTCACCTCCTTTGGCCTCCTTTTCTCTGTAGTTCAAACCAGGAGCCTGAGCCAGGGCACAGGCTCTCAGGTACTAGGACAATAACATCCTATAATTTGATGAATTCCTTTATGACATCAGTGTTACAACCAACCCCAAATGCCACAAGGCCACCAGCTCTGCCTTCAGATCCACCTTGCAAGCCATCAGCAGTCCACAGTCCATTGGTTCTGGGCTGGGGGGCCCCTGTTTGAGGCACCCTATGTTATATGAATCTATCACAGTATCCAGTTGTTGCTTTTCAAAAGTATGATTTCACCTGCAAGGTATTTAAACCTACATAACAATGAGCTGTATTATAACAGAATTTTTTTCCTAATTATGTCAAATGTAGGGCATCGCTCTATTTGAAAAAGGAAAATTGCCCACCCACTGCAGAGCTTTCTTCTTAGCATATGCTATTTGGTTAACATCTTTCTCAAATGTGAACATTCCACATCACACTAGGGGCTCTGATTTAAAAAAACAAAACAAAACAAAAAACCTCTACAATTGCTAGCAAACCTTCTGACAGATACATCTAGCTTCTGTTCCCTGCTTTTTATTTTATTTTTTGTTTTGAAAAATTAGTCTTATTGCTCCAGCTGTAGGGATTTAGAGGTTATTATACAAACTACTTTACAAAATTGCTGTTTAAGTGGACAGCAGAGAACACACTGTTGATTGGATCTGGAGATGATTATTTTCAATATCTTTTATTTTATGAACCAACTGATTTTTTTCCCAATATCTACCTTTAGGAATTAACTTTCATTTACCCCCAACTCATTTCAGCATCCTGAATTTAGCAGTTCAGACAGACCTTGCAGGACACCAGCTATTTTTTCTGTCTGTCCTTCATATCCTTTTCTTTAGGAACTATCTGCTCCCAGACTCCACATGACTCTCCAGAGATTGTCAATCATAAGTTTCCAAGTGCCCAACAAGTGGGCTGGGTCCTGGCTGTTTACTCAGAGAATCCTAGATTCCTGAAAGCAGCACTAATGGGTATTCCCATCAATAAGCAGTCAGCCTCAGCAAGGTCAATCAGGGAGCTTTATGGAGCAGTTCTCCATAAAGAGAACTGGGTAAAGAGAGACATACTCTAGCTCAAAGGACTTATTAGTAAGCCTTCAGCTACTGGTGATCATCTTTGCCACACATGAGAGAACGTGCTTAAGAATGATGCTAACCAGGGATGCCTGAGTGGCTCAGCGGTTAAGCATCTGCCTTCAGCTCAGGTGGTGATCCCAAGGTCCTGGGATCAAGTTCTGCATTGGGCTCCCAGCAGGGAGCCTGCTTCTCCCTTTGCTATGTCTCTGCCTCTCTCTCTGTGTCTCTCATGAATATATAAATAAAATCTTTTTTTTTTTTTAAGATGCTAACCAAAAGACGGAAGGAGCTGGAGGGAGGGAAGGAAAGAGGGACAAAGAGAATCTTGGTGACATCATTTGAATCACTGGCTCTGCATAATCTATCTATACCATGCCTGCTGCCAGGCCAGCCCCTAAAGGTCCCTGGTATATAAGCAACTTCTTTAGCAGAAGTTGGTCTGACATGAGTTTCTACCAATAAAAGTAGAAGAGCCCTGACTTATCTTTTCCTGGGTTTCAGAACCATCTTCTGAGTTAGCAGGTGTGTTATCTTGGCCAAGCAGTTCACTGCCTCAGAGCCTCAGCTTCCTCTCTGTAAAATGGGGTAACAATATCCAACTCAAAAGATTGTTATAAAGAGTAAATCAGAAGGTCACCAGGATGGCTCAGCTGGTTAAGCAGCTGACTCTGGATTTTGGCTCAGGTCATGATCCTGGGGTCCTGGGATGGAGACCCACAGCGGGCTCCATGCTCAGCGGGAAGTCTGCTTGAGGATTCTCTCTCTCATTCTCCCTCTGCCCCTCCTCCATCCCCCAAATAAATAAATTTTTTTAAAAAGTAAGTTAGATAGTACACATAACAGAATGGGAGGGAAATATTTACAAATCATAAACTTGATAAGTATCCAAAATGTTATCTCTTGTAAGAGAGATTTATTCAACAATAAGAAGATAAATAACTGATTTTTAAAATAGGCAAGGGGGGGATCCCTGGGTGACTCAGTGGTTTAGCACCTGCCTTTGGCCCAGGGTGCAATCCTGGAGTCCCGGGATCGAGTCCCACGTTGGGCTCCCGGCATGGAGCCTGCTTCTCCCTCTCCCTCTCTATGTCTATCATAAATAAATAAATCTTTTAAAAATAAATAAATAAAATAAAATAGGCAAGGGACTTGAATACATGTTTCTCCAAAGAAGATATAAGCACATGAAGAGATGTTCCATGTTATTAATCACTAGGGAAATGCAAATCGAAACCACAGTGAGACACCACTCACACTCACTAGTGTGGCTATAATGAAAAAGATGTAAACTAACAAGTGTTGGAGAGGATGTAGAGAAACTGGCACCTCATATACTGCTGGTGGGAATGTAAAATGATGTAGCAGCTTTGGAAAATGATCCAGTAGGTCCTCAAAAGGTGAAACATAGGATTACCATGTGACCCAGCAATTCCACTCTTAGGTATTTACCCAAGAGAGATGAAAACACACATCCACACAAAAGCTTGTATATGAATGCCCATAGAAGCACTATTCGTAGTAGCCAAACAGTGCAAACAATCCACATGGCCCTGAATGGATAAACAAAATGTGGTATATCCATGGAATGGAATATTATTCAACCATCAAAAAGGAATAAAGTTCTGGTATGTGCTACAACATAGGGGAAACTTGAAAACACATTATGCTAGTAAAAGACACAAAGCCACAAATGATATGATTCTACTTATATGAAACATCCAGAAAAGCAGATCCATAGGCACAGCAGACAGAAAGCTGGTGGCTGACAGGGGCTGGTGGAAGGGAGGAAGGAAGAGTAACTGCCAGGTGATACAGGCTTTCTTTTAGGGAATAATGAAAATGTTTTGGAATTAGATCATGGTGATAGTTATACAACTTTGTGAACACAACTGACTTATACACCTTAAAAAGGTACATTTTACATTATGCGAATTATATCTCAATTTAACAAGCCATCATTATGCTGATGCAGTAGAAAGTACATCTTACTCTCCATTAATAATAATAACACCTATAGTGTGTGATGGCAGATGATGGCTGCATTTGTGATCATAGCACAGTGTGCAGAGAAGTTGGGTCATTGTGTTGTATACTTGAAACTAATGTAGCACTGTGTGTCAACTATATCGAGGTTTTTAAAAATTTAGGAAAAAGAATAACAATTATAACGGCTGTGATTCAGTATCTCCCATGGACAAGGCACTTGTTACACAAGATTTTGTTTAAATCTTCTGAAAATGGGATGCCTGGGCGGCTCAGCAGTTGAGCGTCTGCCTTCAGCCCAGGGCGTGATCCTGGGGTCCTGGGATCGAGTCCCACATTGGCTCCTTGCATGGAGCCTGCTTTTCCCTCTGCCTATGTCTCTGCCTTTCTCTGTGTGTCTCTCATGAATAAATAAATAAAATCTTTAAAAAAAAAATAAACCTTCTGAAAGCAAAGCAACTCTAAAATGTAGCGGTTTTTCTCCTCCTGTTCAGAGGAAGTGGTCTCACAACTAGTAGTGAGTGGAGAAGCTAAGATTCGAATACAAGTCCATCTGATTTCAAAGGACAAGTGCTTTCTGCTATACTATACTCTTTGACCAAATAGTAATTGGAGTGCCTTGCATGTGGCAGGGACCACTGGTTATGTGTGTCCCCTCTATCTGGTCTTTCTTTTTTTTTTTTAATTTTTATTTATTTATGATAGTCACACAGAGAGAGAGAGAGGCAGAGACATAGGCAGAGGGAGAAGCAGGCTCCATGCACCGGGAGCCTGATGTGGGATTCGATCCCGGGTCTCCAGGATCGCACCCTGGGCCAAAGGCAAGCGCCAAACCACCACGCCACCCAGGGATCCCTGGTCTTTCTTCAGTAACACAGCCCCATTTGATTCAGGTTAGTAATGTATTCAGCCAAAAGACCTATCTTCCTGCCTCAATTACGGCTGGTATGTCTGTGTGCCTAAGTCTAGCCAGTTAGATATAAGCTGAAGTGCTACGTAGGACTTTTGAGCTAATCTGGCCAGAAGAGGACTCCTGTTACCCTTCTCCTCTTCCTCCATCCTGCTGCCTGTAGTGAGAATGTGATGGCTGACACTCCAGCAACCATTTTGGAACACGAGGTAATATGAAGGCTGGCACAACCAGAGACAGAAAACAGCTTGGATCCCTGGTAACCACAGAGGCACCATCTGGCTTTGGACTGTCTCTAGACCTCTCTGGTCTGAGAGAGAGAAGGAAAAAAAAAAAAAAAGAACAACCTAATTGCTAATGTTATTTGGATTTTTGTTTATATGCAGTTGGAATCTAATCTTAACTTAAACAACAAGCCTGTGTACATGCTGAACCTACTAAGAATGCATTAAAATAGCTCATCTCAGAAGTGATCAAATTAGAAGTATTTTACCAGAGTCATCTTCCCCACCTTGTCCTCTTTTAGATTCTATATTCAGAGGCATAGAGATTCTATTGAATTATTCTGAAGGCAGTCACTATGGCCTACTTTATGGAGTTATAGAATCATTGAAAAGACTGGTCTCAATTTACTGAGTAAAGGCATTACATATTATAAGACCTTAAATTTCATCTCAGGAATTACTTCAGAAATACAGCCACAGAGGAGTCAACAGGCTCCCACAGAGTGGATTTCTGAAGAGGCAAATTTATTTACACAACCTTTGCACAATTTGGTTAAGAGAGAAGAGACAGGACAGATTCCAAATAGGAAGTAAGATGATAAAGCTCCAAGTCTTCTTTTGCTTCAAAATCAATTTTCTGCCCAATCGTTCCAAAGTAAGCATTCAAAATTCCAGAATTATTCTCCTTGCCAGGCAGACAAATGGTGGTGGCCTTTCACAGCTGAAACAGGATCACAGTTTTGTCGTTTGTTTGTTTTATTTCCATAAGACAGATTTGATATTTACTAGTCGATTTATTATTTATAACCCAACAGCAGGCTGGTATCATATTATTGGGTCAGGAATGGGTTTTCTTTGGTTATCCTTCTTTCTCAATAGGGTTCTTAAGAATTCCAGCTACAATGACGTAAGTGAAGAGATGGAGGAAGGAAACATTTTTCCACACTGTTCTTTTTTCTGCAGCTTAATATATCCAATTTTGTACACATTATGGATAGAGCTGTAACCCAAATATTCCTTATGAGGGCAAAAAAAATCTTTTATTATTTTGTGTTATAGGCAGTGTATCTGTGTATATTAATTTATATATATAAATTTGTTTAATATATACATTTATTTAATATATAAATTGAGTAAGTGAGAAGAGAGAATTCAGAGAAACTTTTTAGTTCTTTCTCCAGACCTGGATGGAACTTTTACCCTACTTTTTCCTTTTCTAAGAGGAAACGGTGTATGCATGTGGATGGATGGATGCACGTGCACACACACGCAGGCACACACACACACACACACACACACACCCTATCTGATTTCTTCTAGAACACAGGAATTGGGGAGGAAACCACACAGATCCCCAGAGAGTCAAATTCATTTCTACAAAATCCATGCACCAAAACTGATGCATTCTGATCACAGGAGCACCCCTATTTTCTCTTACTATAGACACAACTCTAGCAAGTTTGGTGAGCTGGCTTTTAGGCCTTCGGCAAACTGAGCAGAGCAGTTATGCTGGGAATAGCGAGAAGGGGCAACAAAGAAGGGGAAAAAATACCCAAAAACTGTAAAAATCTGCTAACACCCCCACTAAAAATAAACTCTACACCCTGTGTCTGCTAATGAGGACAAACCATTCTGCTCAACTGATGCCAGCCTCAAGAAAAGGTGACATTCCAAATGATGAACTTTTGTCATCAAGAGGAGTTTTAAGACATGATGCTATATTCTAGGCACCATGCCAGATGCAGGACTTTTAGCAGAGCTTTCAAGGGGCGCCTGGGTGGCTGAGTTGGGTAAGCATCTGCCTTTGGCTCAAGTTGTGATCCCAGGGTCCTGGGATTCGGCCCCACATTGGGCTCCCTGCTCAGTGGACATTTGCTTCTCCTTCTCCCTCTACTGATTACCTTGATTCTGTTCTATCTCTGTGTGTGTGTGTGTGTGTGTGTGTGTGTGTATGTGTGTGAAATAAATAAATAAAATCTTTAAAAAAAATAGAAGGGCTTTCAATCAGACCATCAAAAATAACATAAAATAGAAAGTATTTGGTGCTCAAAGGCTTTACAGAAAATGCAAATTTGTCAAAGAAAGTAGCCGCAGCTAAAGTGAGCATAGATTAAGAATCCAAAGAGGTGCCTGGGTGCCTCAATGGTTGAGCATCTGCCTTCAGGTCAGGTCATGATCCTAGGGTCCTGGGATCAAGTCCCATACCGGGTTTGCCGCGGGAAGGCTGCTTCCCTCTGCCTATGTCTCTGCCTCTTTCTCTGTGTTTCTCATGAATAAATAAATAAAATCTTAAAAAAAAGAAAAAGAAAAGAGTCAAAAGACCTGGAATCAAATCCTGACCCTACCATTTACAAGCTGTCTGGTACTGGGGAAAAGATTCGACTTTCCTCATCTCTACAATGGGGCCAACGACAACAACTTCAGAGATTGTTGTGAATACTGAATAAACTAATATATGTGAGAATACCATGCCTATATCTCACAAATGTCCATTCAATCCAAAGAACTGCCATTTTACTTTGTGTGTGAATCTTTGTCGGTTTCTACAAAAGTATTACTATTATTTGCTCTGATGATGTCAATCAAAATCAAAGAAGAAGATGAGCCAGCAATTTCATTCCTAGGTAAATACTAATAGAAATGCATACATATATATGTTCATGAAAAGACACATATGATAATGTTCCTAGAAGTATGGCATATATGAGGCACCTGGCTAGCTCACTCAAAAGAGCATGCAACAATCAATCATGAGGTCATGAGTTTGAGCCCCACGTTTGGTGTAGAGATAATCAGAAATAAAAAAATCTTAGGGGCTCCTGGGTGGCTCAGTTGGTTAAGCATCTGCCTTTGGCTCAGGTCATGATCCCGGAGTCCTGGGATGGAATTTATGTCGGGCTCCCTGCTCAGTGAGGAGTCTGCTTCTCCCTCTCCCACTGCCCCTCACCCCTGCTCATGTTCACTTTCTCTCTCTGTTCTCTCTCTCCCAAATAAATAAAGCCTTTAAAAAAATTAATGTAAAAATCCTAAAGATAAAAAGAAGTATGGCACATATAATAGTACATGGATAAAACCTCAGGAAGAAATGTGTAGTTTCAAGGTAACAAATCTCTAAGATCCTATAGTACATACACAGCTATGCTTCCACTCCCAGTCTTCACAGTCCAGCCTACCTAAGGTCCTGAAATGTATGCATTTTATGCATTTATCTTTCCACTGGTTCATATATTTTATAATATAATTTGACCTGTTCTCTGAGGAATATGATGGAATATAAATACATACGTAAACACATACTCACTTGCCTGCACGCGCACACGCACACACACACACACACACACACACAGAGATCTGGCTCAGGCTGGTTTTCACATTCTCTGATGCTAAAAGGGACCACGTCTCTGGCCAGAAAATGGTCCCGTGCTCAGGAAGCCTATGGCACCTCTGTCCCTTGGTCTTTCAGATCTTTGCCAAGGTGGATTCCAACACATGGATATTCATAGCAGGACTAACATCAACCCACTTGAGCAGGAAGGTGCTGAATAGTTTATGTAGGAAGGAAATGGATATGTTTATACTTATAATGTACCAGGCAAGGGACCTGGTGCTTTCAAATATTTCTCATTTCATCCTTAAGCACAACCTTGTAAAAGACAGCGTAACTGTACGGAGGTTTCAAAACCTACTCACTACCTACCTACCACCAGGTAGCTACTAAGCATTTGCCTCTGCACTGGAATCCAGTTGTGACTCCAGGATCACTTCTCTTTCAACCACACTACGGTTAGAAACCACTAGTCAGAAGAGACATGGATGTGCCATGGATCTGGGATGGATTTGGTCCGGGCAGTAGTTTGCGTCCTTGGTGCTTAAACCCCAGATCCTCCTATTACCACCCCGGACACTGCAAAGTTTGGGAATCATGGTGCCACGTAACTAAGTCTGCTCTTCAGAATGCAAAAAAGGCACGGAGTTCGGGTCAAGCTTCTGGTCCACTGTGGCTATGTTATTTTAGCATAATAGCTTTTTAACAACCCTATATATCTGCTGACTTGAATAAATGGCAGGTTTTACCCGACTCAACGAATCGGCTTCATCATTGCCTGGTTCTTTTTTTTTTTTTTTAATTTTAATGATGGGGTGATTTTATTAAGTTAATTTGCAGATAAAGAACATCACTGAAAAACTCTCTCAACAAGTACTTGCATGGCCAGATGTGCTTTCTTTTTCTTTGAAGAAGTTTCAACATTAATACACACTCAATTCATTGATCTGTGCTCATTGCCTGGTTCTTACTGGGGAAGCATAGCAGATGTTAAAGTCGAGCTGACCTGAGTTTGAGTCCTCATCCTCATCGGGCCATGGTGTCTGGCTTCCATGGGAGGTACCCAATCCCCTAACCCCGGAAAACAGCAGAAACCAGAGGCATCTTGGCTTCTTTTCATACAAAAAGGAGAACAGAGCCACAGCGATTTACCCCTTAAGGATAGAGCCATAACTGTTCACAGAGCCCCCATCTGCTAGGCATCTGGGATTACATGTTCAAGGCAAAATGTAAAAGAGGCTTCTCCTACAAAGAATCATGTGAGGCTCCCTTAGGGTCTGTCCCTAAGCAGCATCGATCCCCACTGAACCTAAGACTGGTTGCCTTACTTCCTCTGCTTGCATTTTTACTGCCCGTTTTGTTTCCTAAGGGCTCCATTTTGGTGGTCTCAGCTAGGGACCTTCCCTGGTAGGTACTTGGAGATCAATAGGTACAAAGGACCTAGACCAATGTCAAGGGTGGTTTATGGTTATTGACTAGTGGTTAGCCTCAGGGTTCTAAGCCCTTCGATGCTATGGTCCTCAGGCTATAATGCACCCTCCCCGGTTAACATGCGGGTGGCTGCCATAGGCTGGCCCATGGCCAGGGCACTGGAGAAACTGGGAAGAGAGGCCCCAGTGGGCTCTGGTTATGGCTGGGGGTAGGAGAGGGAAGACAAGTAATATACTCACAAAAGACAAAGAAATGAGGTCTCCTCCCTCTGGTTTCACTGGAGAGGATTTTGCAAAATGTAACAGAAAGAGTGGGCTAGGTAGAGCCCTACCAGAAAAAAAAAAAAAAAAAAACAGAGGGAGAAGGATGGGAAGACCCATTATTGCCAACCCACCATTACTCAGAGCTTTGCCTCTGTTATATCTCCTTTAATTCTTACACAACCCCGTGATATCAGATGATCCCGGTTTTACAGATGAGGAAGTTGAGACACAGAGAAGTTTAATACTTGGCCCCTGTCCTAACAAGCAGGTCTGTGGGACTCCAAAGCCAGTCCTGGTTTTCAGCATCATGTGTCAACAGCTTTACCCCTGCAGATGTGTCTGAGAAACAAATGGGAAGACAGAAATTTCTTCTTGATCTGATGTCCTTAGAGAGAGGGGATCATGTACTCCTTCCTCTTTCCTCTTCAGAGACACAAACACATTCACACCACACACAAATTGGAAAAAAAAAAAAAAAGAATAGTCAAGTTGGATTTACAGTTTCCCTTTTGGGTCCTAGCACCCAGCAATCTGGGTTCTGAGATATACCTCCTATGGTAACTCGGGTTGTTCTTCTCTCCCTCTCTCTGGTTGGGTGCTCTTCTTCAATGATTCAATCCAGAAGCATGGGGCGGAGGGCCTCCCGACCAGGAAGCACTGGGCCCGCTCTTCCTGCCCTCACCTCAGGAATCCAGGCAAAGGCTGAACGCCCAGGCCCAATTATCTCCATGACTGTGGCTGCGTGCAGCCTGTGTGAGGTCAGCACAGCATTCACTACCTTCTTATATTTTGAAAAAGTCTTATTTTCCACTTTCATATCCAAGTTCAAATGGGGTAAAGGGATGTGAAGAGTTTCCTGAAAGCCACTGAAAAGAATCAGATGTCTCAGAGTTGGGAAGACTTTGCCATTCTCATTCCCACCACCAACCTCAGAGATAACACAGACAAACATCCCCCCCCACACACACTCAGAAATAAAACGGATAGGGGCGCCTGGGTGGCTCAGCTGGTTAAGCGCCTGACTCTTGGTTTTGGCTCAGGTCATGATCTCAAGGCTCTTTGAGATCGAGCCCCACGTCAGGCTCTATGCTTAGCATGGAGTTGGCTGGAGAGTCTCTCTCTCTCTGCCCCTCCCCCCCACATGCACCTGTGCTCTCACTCTCTCTAAAAACAAATAAATCGTCAAAAAAAAAAAAAAGAAGACAGGCATACTCAGAAACAACATGGACACAGACACACACATACATACTCTCATAAGTAACATGGACAGACAGAGGCATGCACACACACCCAGAAATAACACAGGTAAGTGCACATATACACCCAGAAGTAATACACACACACACACACACACACACACACATATATATATATAGAAGTAACACAGACACATACACACACACACACTCAGAAATAACAAGGACATATACCCACACACTTAGAATCCTGAGTCCACAGGATCGAGAAGCAGAAGTTTCAGAAGCAGCCTTTTTTACGACAGACCAGTTGCTCATTATTTACACACGCCAAGCGCCTAGCCTGCTGGCTTCTGTGCAAGGTGCCACGGGCATACGTAGGATCAAGGCCAAGCCAGCCCTCGAGGAGCCTACAGTCAATGAGAGAGCGTGCCAGAGGTCCGCCAGGGCCACTCGCTACCCTTCCCTGTCCTCCTCTGGCCTCCAAGGGCCTGATTTGCTCTGAACACATCACAGGGCTCCTTAGTCCTCTGGCCTCCAGTTGGGTTCTGCCAATGAGAATGTCTGGAAGGCAACAGGGGGAAGAACACGCTGGGAGGCAGGTGTTTCCCTCCTCTCTGGGCTCCCACCCTCTCGGATGCCGGCTGGGGGTCCTCTGCACACAGACTCTGGCTCTGGCTTCCCAGAGGCAGCCTGTCCCTCAGCCTTCATAGGAGCCTGGAGTGCCCCACCATCCCTTGCGATTTCCCTACCCCCCCGCCCACACTTTTCAAATGAGTCCTTTATTAAACTCTGCTCAAATTATCCTATTTTTGAGTGTGCCATCTGCTTCCTGCTGGGACCCGGACTGATCCAGGGAGGCAGAGTAAACAGACAATTGCTGTAAAAGGCAGAACAATAAAAAATATTGTTTCCCAGTGGAGAACAAAAGCACCGGGGTCTGATTGCTGGGGTTGCACATCTTGGCCCCACCACTTACTATCTCTGTTAGCCTCATTAATCCTCACTTCTACTTCTGAGAAATGGGGTCAACACTAGGGCCTACTTCATAGGGCACTTATGAGATGATATAAGTAGGGTGCTTAGTACTGCATCTGGCACTTCATAAGTGCTGACTGATACCAAGCAGCGATTCTTAGAATTAACCGTGCAGTCCTTTCAATTTAGTTAAGTGCCCAATATGTAGCTTGTTGAATGGCTGACGTGCTAGGAGAAATAGGTACAGGGGACACAGAAAAATGACAGGGCAATGGTAAAGAGAGAATCAGGAGGGACTGCCTGGAGGAGGTGTTGCTGAGCTGCCTCTTGGAGGAGGAGATAGCTGGGAGGATGGTTGACAAGGGTGGTCCAGTAGAGGAAACAAGCATGTGAAGGCCTGATGAGCACAGCAGATGGGGGGTAGTGCAAACAGCTCAGTGGCTATGGGAGCAAAGGATGACTGTGGGCAGTTTAATAGCTGAGGCCAGAGGGGTAGGCAGGGCTACCAGGGAAAGCCTTGGATGTCAGGCTAAGGAGCTGGTCTTTTTTTTTTTCTTTTTTGTTAAAGATTTTATTTATGTATTCATGAGAGAGACAGAGAGAGGCAGAGACACAGGCAGAGGGAAAAGCAGGCTCCATGCAGGGAGCCCAACGTGGGACTTGATCCGAGGACTCCAGGATCACACCCTGGGCCGAAGCTGGTGGGTTTGATGGCGAGAAGGTTCCACCAGGGTACAATGCTGGCCCCGGACCAGGCCACAACAGGAGCACACGGTCAGTGCTTTGCATGCTTGATGAAGCAGAGATGCACACCAGTGGTTCTATACAGCAAGACCTGTCACCTTCCTGGCTCCCTCCCTCCTTCCTAAACGCACACTAACAGATACCACGCCACCATCCGGGCAACTTGCCAGCCACGGGTCTCCACACATTTCCTCACCTGATCTCATTCATACGATGGCCCACAGTGGCATAATGAAAATACGTTTGGTCCTGGTCCCTAGTTTCTGGCACAGAGTTCCTGACACCCCTGGAATCCGCAGAGCACTAACAGTGTCTCTGGTAAGCTGCAGAGATAACTCACGGGTAGGGGGCTAAATAGCTCATAGCTTAATAGGATGGTCATCAGGAAGATCTCCAGGCAGGGATGAGGGGTTGGAGACCGTTCAACCCCCAATGGCCAACGATCTAATCAATCGTCCCCATATAATGAAACCTCCACTAAAACCCTAACACAATGGGGATCAGGGAGGTTCTGGACTGGTGAACCCATCAATGTACCAGGGGAGCAGGGAGCCCTCCGAAGGGATGGAAGCTCTGTGTACCCCCAACCCCAATACCTTGCCCTAGGCACACCTTTTCCATTTGGCTGTCCCTACATTGTATCCTTTATCATAAACTGGAACTAGTTAAGTTCAGTGAGCCATTCTAGCAAATTCTAGAACTCGAGGAGGGGGTCATGGAAACTCCAAATTTACAACCTTTTAGTCAGAAGCAGCCCTGCGACTTGGAGTGGGAGCAGTCTAGTGGGACCGAGCCCTTCATCTGTGGGGTCTGTGCTAAATCCAGGCACATGGTGTCAGAATTGAATTGAGTTGTTGGACACGCAGTCGGAGTCGGAGAATTGGAAAGTTGCCTGAGGTCAGGAGTGGTAGAAAAAAAAGAAGTCATTCTCATACACACTGTACTTCGTGGCATGTGCTGGACACCCCTCTCCGCTGTCCGGATGTGAGCCAGTCCCAGGTCCCACTGCCAGACTGGCAAAGGAGGACAGTGCTCTCTGGGCAGCTCCATCCTCATTGACTCAGCTGCTGACTCAACTGTCCCTCTGGGTGTGGCAACTGGAGGCACCGGGAAGCAGTATGACACCACGCCCCAGGCCTGGCAAGTGGCCTTGCTCCTTGGCCTCTGGCTCAGAGGTCCAGTGGTGGGGGAAGACTGGCCCAGAAGCCCATCCCCCTGCCACCCACACCCCACCCGCTATGGCCGTAACCAGTGATGTGCTGGAGAGATGATCCTTCTCCTTCTCTTGAGCACCTAGGTGTTGGGCATCCCTCATCTCTTGGATTCCCCCACAATCAGAGCCTGAGACAAAGATTTAAGGGAATGATCCCAGGTTGACGAGTGAGGAGATAAGACGGAGGAGGGAAGGAAGCCAATGCGGTGCCTTAAAGAGCAGGTTATCACCAAGGGCAACAGGCTCCCAGCCTCTGGGGACCTCTGGGAAAGGTTACAGAGCACACTTCAGAGCTGTGTACCTGCAGCCAAGGGAAGTCGATGGAGCATTTGTCCACCAGCTGAGGGCTGCCCCGGGAGAGCTGACTCCTAGCACCTGCTGCATGTAAAGGGAACCTCGAGAGGCACAGCCCAGGGCGCTCAGCACATCGGGACCAGCCTGTGCCAAGGAGATCCAGGTGGAGCACCGATGCTGCTCCTGAGGACTCCACACCGGGAAAACCACCGCCGACCAGGTGCGCTGAGTCCTCGTGGAGGGAAGCAGACAAGGCAAGAGGCAATGATAACAGGCGGTACAAGCCATGGCTGCAGGTGCTTCGAGGGCACTGCTGTTCAACAGAAATACAATGCAACACAGGCCGCGCATATAACTTTAGCTTTTCAATCATCATATTAGGAGTCAAAAGAGGGGTGCCTGGGTGGCTCAGTCAGTTAAGCATCTGCCTCCGGTTCAGGTCTTGATCCCCAGGTTCTGGGATCGAGCCCCACACTGGGCTCCGTGCTCTGTGGGGAGCCTGCTTCTCCCTCTGCCTCCCCACTGCTCATGTGTGTGCTCTCTCTCTTTCTCAAATAAATGAATAAAATCTTTAAAAAAAAAGAGGTGAAATTCATTTAAAAAACCATTATTCAACCCAACATATTCAAAATATTATTTTAATATGTCATCAATAGAAAAACTATCAGTGACACAGTTGACATCCTTTATTTCTCATTCAAAGTCTTTGAAAGCTGGCCTGTTTTATCCTTGCAGGACACCTCCAGGGCTCTGGAGCCACACGCAGCCGGCAGCTGCCGTACTGACCGCACAGTGTTTGGCACCAGTGAGGATCCCGGACCCAGGGCCGGACAAGGAACGGCAGCGATGCTTTCCCAAGGCACTTAGACTAAACTCCAAGCCCCTTACGTGGTCTCAAGGCCCTACCTGACCCAGCCCCTGCCCATCTCCCCGACCTGACCGTCCCCACCTTCATCCTCTCCTCCCACACCACGGCCCCACTTCCAGTTGTCACTCCTGGAACATGCCCCTGTAGACTCTTTCACATGCCGTCCCCTCCCTTGGATTTCCAGCACCCCAACCTCCTCCTGTTGGCTTCTTGCCATCCCTCATGCCACAGTCCATGGGGCCCCTGCTCCCACCCTGCTCCCCACACCAGTTTACTTTCTTAGATTATACACCCTCAGAAATTAACTCCTTCGTTAATATTATTTACTGATTTTATGGTCTCTACGCTATCTGTGGAATCCCTGGTAACTAGAACAGTATCTGGAAAAATAGAGAGTACTTAATTTAAATATCTCTGGGATTGGGGCACCTGGGTGGCTCAGTAGTTGAGCATCTGCCTTCGGCTCAGGTCATGACCCTGGGGTCCTTGGATCAAGTCCCGCATCAGGTTCCCCGCAGGGAGCCTGCTTCTCCCTCTGCCTATGTCTCTGCCTCTCTCTGTGTGTCTCTCATGAATAAATAAAATCTAAAAATAAATAAATAAATAAATAAATAAGCAAATAAATAAGCAAATAAAATCTTAAAAAAATAAAAATAAATATTTGTGGAATAAACAAACAAATGACTCTCAAATAGAGGAGACACAGCAGAGAGGAAGGACCACAGTAATTCCGACATGGGCACTGTGATTTGTCCTCTCTTGTCTTCCCAGGACTCAGTGCTGCCACCCCACAGAGCTTGTTCCAAAATGGAAAAGCAATGACAAGGGAAAGGGGCCAGGGGTGGGCAGTGGTGGTGGCTTCAGAAGAGCAGGGGCTTGGGGGCTGAATGGGAGTGTGCAGGGCGGGCAAGGCAGCCCCAGCGGAGGGAACAGCACATGCAAAGTCACAGAGGCACAGAAGAGGCAGCACACCTCAACTCTCACCTTCTCTACTGGTGTCCCCCCTTTACTAAACAAGCTTTGCAGGGTGCCTGCGTGGCTCTGTCGGTTGAGCATCTGCCTCTTGACTTTAGCTCAAGTCATGATCTCAGGATCCTGGGATCAAGCCCTGCATCATCCCAGGAAGTCTGCTTGAGAATTCTCTTTCTCTTCCTCTCCCTCTGCCCCTCCCCCTGCTTGCATGCACGTTCTTTCTCTCTCTCTCAAATAAATAAATCTTAAAACAAAACAAAAACACACGGGTTTGCAAGGCCTCTTCATTCAGTCTTCCTGGAAATAGCATCCCATTCTCAATCTGGTGCTCACTCCATCCTTGCCCAATCTGGCAGGTGGGATGCTGGCTTCTCCAACCCTCCCTGAGCTCCTGCCACCAGGAGGAGCCCTTGTTGGCTGGTAGCATGGGCCTGATGTCAGTGAGCCTGAGACCTATTATCCATATCACTGACTGCCTTTCGGGAAAGTGAAACTTGCTTTACAGTAAACAAGAAGCCAGGAGACTGTGAGCCTCAAATCACTAGGGTCCAGCAAGAAGAAAGCCTGCCTGTGAATGAAGCCAGCAGAGAGGAGGGCAAAGCCAAGAGGACCAATGATGTGCCAGGCACTGTGCCAGCTGCTTTCATGCACTGGCTCATTTAATCCTCACTGCAGGAGGAAACTGAGGCTCAGAGGAGTTAGTGGCTCGTCCAAGGCCACACAGCAAGGACTCCCCTGCTAGACAGGAGAGTCTCTTAATGTCTGCATATATAGTCCAGTAGGATGAAGGGAGCAAGTTCAACCCCAGGAGTATCCCTGGATCCAGCAATGCCTGAAACCAGCCCTAGCAGTGGGCTTTTCTTTCTGTTCACGGCTTGCCACCGACAGATGCTCAACTGATACAGAACACTATGTCTCCCAGAGAGGTGGGAAGACTTACCCAGATCTCCCCATCAGTCTGGGGACCACAGGAGCACCCAGGTCTCCCGACTCCCCTCCAGAACTGGCCGCCTGCCCTTCCTACAGCTCCTGGTGAAGACCGCCCTTCATGTACTGCTTGAATTCATCTGAACTTTCATTTGAACCCCTGCAAAGGGGGAGCCAGAGTCCTTTAGGATTACATGTGTTCTCTCCAGGTTCCATCAGTTGCTTTATCCCCCAAATAAGATCACGGCAATCCAACAGCAATCAAAGGCTCAAACCAGATGGGACATTCTGAGGTGAAATGAAATGACCTCAAGTTACCGGCAGGGAAGGTCTTCTCAGATTAAAATAAACACACACGCATCAGACGTGCTAGAAAGAAGGGGAATCACAACTCCTCAGGGCAACATCAAAGTTGTTCACATTGCTATTGTAATTTATGACCTAGTCTGCAGATAAGCCTTCATTCTGTGTTATAATTGTCACCCTCCGTCTCCTGCTGCTCAGAGAGCCCCACTGCAAGGCAGAGGGGGCAAAGCAGGACATTGGGAGTCAGAAGAAAGTGGGCTTCTGAGAGGGTGGAGCCTGTTATCTTCTGGGGCACTTGGGCAAGTCATCCTCTCACATATCACATCCCTCACTGGCTCCCCAGAGCCTGGTCATTCATTTACTAGGCACTGTTCTAGAAGCTATGGACAGTGGTAGGTAAAACTGCAATGGTCCTCACCCTCGTGGCAGTTATAATCTAGTGAGAAAGACTGAAAGCAAGACGGTCACACACACGCACACAGAACACATGGGGTTCCATGGAGGTGCACTGTGATGAAGCTAGCCAAGTTGGGAGCTGGTGTCAGGGAAGGATTCCCCAGGGAAGAGCCCTTTGAGCTGGGACTTGGATGAGCAGGAGTTAACTAGGAAAAGGAGGAAGAGAGGAGGGGAGCATTGGGAGTGTCCTCGCCAAGGGCAGCATCTGGAAGGCCCCAGGAACGGAGAGAATAGAGGTCCTTAGGGAGCCAAACAGAAGCTGAGTCTGGTTGGAGAGCAGACAAGGAGGGGTGAGCACAGAGATGTGGTGAAGCGGCGACAGGCCACGCCAGGGAGGGGGACAGGGGTAGACGAAGGTTGAGACTTATCTGAGGATAAGGAAGCCACAGGCAGGGGCTTCCGGAGCGTCACAGCCCCTGCCCAGGAAGCCTTCACTGCCCCCAAACCTGCTTCTGCTTCTGCCCATCTCCTGACCCTTGGATCCAACTCTCAACCCATCAGACCCCTGCCTGCCAGGTGGAGAATGTTCTCATGCAACGGGCACAAGATCTGGGGGCTGCTGTGCCAGGCACCAGGGGCAGAGACCCCAGACCCACATTTCAGAGGAGATTTGCCTCAAGGTCCAAATGGGATGAGCTGAACAAAGGAGCTAAGAGTAGAGGATGGGGAACATGGGGCTGATGCTCACCACACTACAACTAATGGCCTGGAGTGCTTCCAGATGCTGCTATGCTTGAGCTTCATTTAAAGGAGCCAAAGCAGAACACAGACTCTTAGGCACCCTCTAAGGAAGCTGACGAGAACTTGCTGGCTCTCTCCATCTCCATCTCCACATCGGTTAGTGATGTGGGCACTTGTGATGTTTGCCTCCCTGGTATCCAGCACCGCTTCTTCAGGTGACTGTACTCCAAGTTTCCCCTGGGGAAGCCACCCCTTCCCGGTTCCCATGGAGCTGACCTCCCCCAGCTCTGGATGGCCAGGTGACGGGGACCTGTCCAATCACCCTAGATGTCCAAGGTAACTGGGACACGTGACCCAAGTTGGACCAACGGGAGTGGATTCAGAGATTCTGCTGGGACTTCAAGAGGAAAAGCTCTATCTACTGGGGTTGTCAGACCAGCAATCATAGGACAGCTCCCGGAACCCACAACGTGCAGAACTCGAGAAGGAAGCCAGCACAGGGAATGGGCCACTGAGACATGAGGGAGGCAGGGAGAGATTCAGTGGTGATGCAGGGGGATCCAAATCTTTGAAGCCAACCATTCCTGGCACCAGATTTTAGCCCTTAACCCCTCCTCTCTCATGTGAGCAAATAAATCCCTTTATTGTGTAAGCCGGTCTGAGTTGGGATCTCATCATCCAAAACCAAGTTGGTACCAGTACACACGTGGCACATATTCCCTCATGCACAGCCTGCCCACACCCCATCCTCGGGCCTGGAGAGGATGGAGCGGCCATCGGTCATCACACCTGCCACAGGTCTGAGTCCAGAGCCCGGCACACCAAAGACACATAACCACAGGTCACAGCTTGCAGAGAAAATCCATCCCCAATCTCTTCTCTGACCAAACTCACCATTTGGAAACTTCTGACAACTAGACTTCACTCCGGAGAAGCTGCTAGAAGTGGACTCCCCTGGGCCACGGTTTGTGGCTTGGGCATCTAAGCGTCAATCATCTTGCAGCTGATGAAAAGGGCGCAGTGATGAAGACCAGGGCAGAGGTTGCGGTCACTGCAGCCAGCTGTGTTCCTAACCTGTCTGCACTTATTTGCAAGCCTCCACCTGCAGTTCTGCTGCCAAGCCAAAAACACTCACTCCACACTTCAGCTTGGCAGGAGCGTTTCCGCTTTGCAAGCTATGGTGTTCTTGCCACGCTTATCAGTTTTCAGGAAAACCTGTGCTGTTTATGAGTACCAAACCCCAAATATTTGCAGAAAACCCCTTTCTGGCACTCCAGTAACCCACACAATGCGTTCCACATCTCATTCTTTTTTTTTTTCTTTAAGCAGAGAAAATTCTGTAAAATGCATCAGCTCATAGCTTTCATTTTAATCCAAAACCAAATCAGTTGGGTATCTATGGCTGTTGCTCTCCCTAAGATTATCTTTGTAAGGTCTAACATTACGGATGACCCAGCAAAGAGTAATATGAAAATAGAGTCCAAGGTCCATAAAAAAGCCCAGGTCTCATTCAATTTGCAATCACTTGTATACACCTCGGCTGTGAAAGGGTTCTTCAAGTAACGAACCTAGAATTGGCACTGCATGTTGATGATCGACTTGGGAGCCACAGATTTGATTTCAACAACAATGTTTTATTTTTTGGTTTTTTTTTTTTTTTTCTTAGAGGAGGAGGGTAGGGCAGGGGGAGAGAGAGAATCTTAAGTAGGCTCTATGTACAGCGTGGAGCCCGCTGAGGGGCTTGATCTCACAACCTTGAGATCATGACCTGAGCTGAAATCAAGAGTCGGATGCTCAACCAACTGAGCCACCCAGGCACCCCAACAACCATCTGTATTTACTGAAGATTTACTATGTATTTATTGAACGTCTACTATGTGCCAGGCTCTGTGCCAAGCAGCCATCAGTATTGTCTGCTGGGAGCTGGTGGTCTTGGCAGGGAAGGGGGCAGACATACCCAAGTAAACCAATAATTCCAGATTGTTACAGTGCTAGGAAGAAAACATACAGGGTGCAGCCAGAGAGAATGTGGTGGTGAGGAAAGATGTGTCTGAGAAATAGTTATTTATTTAAAAAAAAAAAAAAAGGTTTTATTTGAGAGAGAATGAGAAAGAAAAAGAGCATGAAGCAGGGGCAGAGAGGGAGAAGCAGGTTCCCCTTAGAGCAGGGAGCCGGACATGGGACTCGACCCCAGGACCCTGAGACCATGACCTGAGATGAAGGCAAATATTTAACCGACTAAGCTCCCCAAGAGTCTCAAGAAACAGCATTTAGGCTGAGACTATAGGACAACAACTTGTCACTCTTATAAGAAGCAGGGAGGTTGGGGGACAGGGGATGTGGGGAGATGGGCTCTGGAGGCAGAGAAACAGCACGAGGCAGAGTCCTGAGACCAGCCAGCGCTGGCTGAGGGTGAGAACAGACACCTGTTGAGAAAATGGGGCCTTTGTAAGGAATCTGGATTTCATTTTAAGTAAAATGGACAGGGGCATGGGGGCCACTGATGGGTGTTAAGCAGGGGCAAAGCATGATCTCGTGCAGGAGCAGTGGAAATAATCCATGTTGGACATATCAATCTTGAGGTGCCAGCTAGACTTCCAAATGGAGATATAATCAGGCATTTGGGATCATCAAGTCTGGAACTCAGAGGCCAGGGTCAGCAGGAGATAGAGTCTGGAGGAACAGAATTAGTCAGCATACGCGGGGGGGGGGGGGGGGGGGGGTCTCCAAAAACACTGCGAGGTTGGTTGGAGCCAGGGAGCCCTACTGAGAGACTGAAAGAGAGGGCAGAGTCCCAGGAAGAAATCCAAGTGGGCTTGGTGCCATGGAAGCCCAAAGAAAACAGAGTTTTCGAGGCGGGGTGGGGTGGCCAGCTGGGGCAAATGCCTCCTGGAAGCTCAGCCGACTTGGAGAATAATTCTGAAGCTTTAAGATCTGAGGCAGGGCCTCATCTTTTTAAAAGGCTTTCCTTTGGGCCAAGGGATGACATAGTGGCGGAGTGCCGTGGAAGCAGAAAGTCCCGGCTCTGGGGCCAGACTCCCTGCACCTGCTCGGCACTTCCGCCGTTCTGCAGCCACACGGCCTTCACCAACGTCCCGGACCTCCCTGAGCATCACCTTGTCTTCACAATGGCAATCACACTATGAGTTAATAAGCAGCAAGTGCTTAAGAGAACAGATCACCTGGCTCAGTGTTAGGATTTTCTTGCTGCCGTTGCTGTAAGAATGAACGCTAAGGGCCCCTGGGTGGCTCAGTGGTGGGGTGTCTGCTTTTGGCTCAGGGCGTGATCCCGGGGTCCTGGGATCGAGTCCCACATCAGCCTCCCTGCATGGAGCCTGCTTCTCCCTCTGCCTATGTCTCTGCCTGCCTCTCTGTGTCTCTCATGAATAAATAAAATCTTAAAAAAAAAAAAAAAAAAAGAATGAACGCTAAGTACCAAGTGCTGGGCTTTGCACGCACAGTTGATCCTTGAACGATCCGGGTTTGAACTATGTGGGTTTTTTCTGAGACATACGGTACAAGCACTGTGAATATATTCCCTCTTCCTTATGATTTCCTTACTAATATTTTCTTCCCTCTAGCTTACTTTATTGTAAGAATACAGTACGCACTACATAGGATGTACGAAATCTATGTGCTCATCAACTGTTTCTGTGATCAGTAAGGCTTTTTTCTGGTGAACAGCAGGTCAGGGGTAGTTACGTTTTGGGAGGAATCTGAAGTTACGTGCAGATTTTTGACAGCATGAGAAGTCAGCGCCCCTGACCCCTGCATTGCTCAAGGGTCAACTGTATTATCTCATGTGGCAGATATTGTGACCCGTTTGCAGATGGGGGAAGTTGCCTAGGACCGCCCAGTAAGTTCCTGAGGGTGGACTTGGCATTCACATCCAGGGCCGGCTCGGTGCTCTTAATCACTGCTCTGCAACTCCTCCTGTGATGCCAAGATGGGTGGTTGACGTTTAGTACAAGGAAGAACACGGCCCATAATGTGTTCATTATGTGCTATGGGCTGAATGTCTACACCACCACCACCACCTCCAAAAAAGATTTATATGCTGAGTTCCTAGCCCCCAATGCAATGGAATTAGCTGGTGGGATCTTTGGGAGGTTAGGTCATAGGGTGGAGCCCTCATAAATAGGATTAGCGCCCTTATCAGAGACCCCAGACGGCGCCCTTGCCCCTACCACCACGTGAGGACGCCATGGAAAGACAACCATCTAGGAACCAGGGAATGGGCTCCCACCGGGCTTGGAATCTGCCAGCAACCTTGATCTTAGACTTGCCAGCCTCCATAAGTATGAGAAATAAATGTCTGTTGCCGAAGCCCCTCGGTCTGTGTGGTACTTCTGTTCCAGTAGCTGAAACTAAGACATTGTGTTTCTGCTTCAACTGCCGTTTCCAGCAGGAACTATTGGTTTTAAATTGGTTCTGAAATGCACATGGTTATTAGAAAACCACATCTTACTCAGCATTTCCCAGGGTTTCAGATTAATGATGTGATGAGGCCGTGCTAGACGAGATGGTCTGAACTGTGCTACAAGAAGCTTCCTCCGGGGAGGGTGAAGCGTGGTCCTGCACGTGCTGGAGCTCCAGCTCTCACCCCTCCTCTGCTCCCATGTGGTGTATACGGTGAGCCCTCTCTTAAGTTTTCACATGAAGAAAATATTCGGAAGATTCAAAAGTTTGAAAACTCAAGACTTGGCATTTCTCAAACTGCACCTGCATCAGAATCACTTGTTGTGGTTGTTAAATGACAGAAGTCTTGGCCTCACTACCAACTTAAGCAATCAGAAACACTAGAGGGAATTTGCGCTTTAAGCAGCTCCCCAGGTAACTCACGTGCATACTCAAGTCTGAGAACCACGTAAGAATCTCTAACTGTCCGGTCTGACACACGAGCCATTAGCCACTTATGGCTAATTTCTTTTCTTTTCTTTTTCTTTTTTTTTTTTTTTGGCTAATTTCAATTTAAATGTAAATTCATTAAGATTAAGTAAACTTTAAAAATTCCCTCTCCTGGTGGCACTAAGCACATTCTTTTTTAAAGATTTTATTTATTCATGAGAGACATACGGAGAGAGGGGCAGAGACACAGGCAGAGGGAGAAGCAGGCTCCATGCAGGGAGCCCCATGCAGGACTTGGTCCTGGGACTCCGGGATCACGCCCTGGGCCAAAGGCAGGTGCCAAACCACTGAGCCACCCAGGCATCCTGCACTAAGCACATTTTAAGTGCTCAGCAGCCACATGTTGCTAAATGGACACCGCAGACACAGAACATCCATCATTACAGAAAGTTCTGCTGCACAATCCAAACACCTAGACCTCTAAGTCTGCTTGAATAATGTATCTCATGCGTGTTACAGCAAGGCACTAAATTCAGTCATCATTTCCTACCACTTTTAACTGTATTAAGGCATCATATGCTACCTACAGATACATTATTATACCTCCCATATTGGACAGAAATTTGCTGCCTTACACCTATTTCCCCCGACACACTTCGAGAGCCTGGAAGGCAAGAATCACGCATGTATTATTTAGGTCTGTATACTTAGTGCCTAGAACGTAAATAAATGCTTGGGAATTCCTTAATTGGTCCACGTAACATAAATGAAATATGAAGCTGACGATGATTTGTCCTTGCTAAAAGCATTCACCAGCAGCACGTCCATTATGATGGCTAGTATTACAAACCCAGAAAATGACAAGTGTTGGCAAAGATGTGGAGAAAAAGGAATCCTTGTGCACTATGAGTGGGAATGTAAAGTGCTGTAGTCGTGGAAAATGGTATGGCAGTTCCTCAAAAAAAAAAAAAAAAGAAAGAAAGAAAGAAAAAGAAACCTAAAGTTACCATAAGATCCAGCAAATCTAAACTTCTGGGTATATATACCCAAAAGATTTGAAAGCAGAGTCTTGAAGAGAGACCCATATACCCACGTTCACAGAAGCATGATTCATAATAGTCAAAAGATCGGAGCAACCTAAGTGCCCATCGATGAGGGAATCGATAAACCGTGGTACCTCCATAACAATGGAATATGAGCCAACCTTAAAAAGGGAGTCTGACATATACTACAACGTGGATGAATCTTGAAGACACTATGCTATGATAAGTGAGGCACAAAAAGACCCAATACCATATGATTCCCCTTTTAGGGGGTACCTAGAGGAGTCCAATTCATGCAAACAGAATAATAGCTGCCAGGGCTCAGGGGAAAGGGCATATGGGAAATTGTCATTTAACGGGGGCAGAGTTTCAGTTGTGCAAAATGAAAAGAGTTCTGGAGATGGACAGTGGTGATGGCTGCCCAACAACATGAATATATTTTTAAAGATTTTATTTATTTGAGAGAGAGAGAGAGCAAGAAAGCACAAGCAGGGAAAGGGGTAGAGGGAGAGGGAGAAGCAGACTCCCCGCTGAGTAGAGACCTTGGGACCATGACCTGAGCTGAAGGCAAACACCCAACCGACTGAGCCACGCAGGCAGCCCAACATGAATATATTTAATACCATTTAAAAATTATTAAGATGGTAAATTTTCTAGGGGTGGTGGAAGGGGAGGGGGGCGGGGGGTGGGGGTGAATGGGTGATGGGCACTGAGGGGGGCACTTGACGGGATGAGCACTGGGTGTTATTCTGTATGTTGGTAAACTGAACACCAATAAAAAATAAATTTATTTTTTAAAAAAAGATGGTAAATTTTATGTTATGTGCATTTCAGCACAACTAAAAATATTTTAAATAAATTATTTATGTATATGTATGTGTGTGTATATAAATAATATACATATGTATGTATGTATTTAAAAGCATTTACCGGGACGCCTGGATGGCTCAGTGGTTGAGCATCTGTCTTCGGCTCAGGGAGTGATCCTGGGGTCCTGGGATCAAGTCCTGCATCGGGCTCACTGTGGGGAGCCTGCTTCTCCCTCTGCCTATGTCTCTCCCTGTCTGTGTCTCACATGAATAAATAAATAATAAACCTTTAAAATAAAATAAAATAAAATAAAATAAAATAAAATAAAATAAAATAAAAGCACTCACCAATACCAACCAGAGGAAACACATCAGCCTCACGCGCTTAGAGAAAAAGGCTTTAGAAGAAAGCTGTTCACAGTCTATGCACTGCACCACAGGTGAGTGCTGGCAGCAGGGGGAGGGAGATGCAAAGGTGAAACACAGAGGGAGGCTTTGTCAAAAGCCTGACCTGGAATCACACCTCCTCAGGGGTGCTTTTGTGACAATCCCAGGATGAAAGGATCCCTCTGGGTTCTCTAGAATTGTTCTACCATTCAGAGGCCTCAACAATAGCTCTCTGCACCTAGCTGACCATCAGAACTTTCTGCAAAGACTTCACCCTGGGAGAGTGAAGTCTGATCCATACATCTTGGGGGTCTTTATTTTTACAGGTTTCTGCAGAGGGGCCAGAGCTGGGAGCCCCATTCTGCAGAACCTATATTAGCCTTATATTATGCTTTATCTTTTAATGCGCCTCCTGTTTCCATCTTCTCATCTGGTTTGCAAACTTCTTGAGGGAGGGAACTGTGCTTTATCTCAATCCTAAGAATCAAAATCACTTGTGGAACTATTTTTTAAGACTACAGATGCCTGGGACCTACCACACATTTCTTAAGTCAGCATCTCCAAGCATCTGTATTCTTTTAAAAAGCCCTTAGAAGGGATTCCGAGCACACTCGGAGACCGAGACCTACTGTTCTGTGGGCTAAGAGTGCTTGATCTAGATGTTGCTCCACATTTGTTGAGTGATTGACAGATAACCTTTGCATAAGTATCTAGAAGGGAAACTGTGTGTGTTTCATCTGTGTTACTGATTCTTAGTATTTTATTTTATTTTTTATTTTTATTTTTTAAATTTTATTTATTTATTCATGAGAGACACAGAGAAAGAGAGAGAGGCAGAGACATAGGCAGAGGGAGAAGCAGGCTCCATGCAGGAAGCCCCATGTGGGATTCAATCCTGGGACTCCGGGATCACACCCTGAGCCAAAGGCAGATGCTCAACCGCTGAGCCACCCAGGCGTCCCTGATTCTTAGTATTTTATTATGGATATTTTGCACATGATTTAAACCAGACGGTAAATAAAAACAACAATTAACAGCTGGCAGGCACCTAACAGGGTCAGGGTGCTCATCATGTGCTTTCTACGTATGAACCCACTGAATTCTCCATCCATGTCTAAAGAAGGTACTGTGAATTGTCTCCACAGATGAGGAAACCAAAGCACAGAGGAATTAAGTCATTGCCTAAAAATTAAAGTTTTTTTTTTAACATGACATTTAGATTACAAGCATTCTCCTAACTCTAGAAAAGTGATCATAATTCTAATGGCTACAATCGTTTTCAGTGTTTTACTCTAATTTTTTTTTAATCATTTTGTCCTAATTTGTTAGTTCATTTCTCATTATAGGACAGGTTTTTATCTTGTTTGCAGCTGTTTACCATTTTAAATGCACACCTTTGTGCAAGGGCGGTATTTTCCGTATTTCCAAAAAGCCTTTCCTTAGGAGAGATTACGGGGAAATGTTCTGATGGTGAATGGCATGAAATACTGAACAAAAGTCTCCTTTGAGGGGAATGTGCTGAGTGAGGGGGCAAGCCCACTCTCAGGAAGGTGCTATATGCCTTGGCACAGCCCCCACCAGCGAGCACCAAATATCTACGATGGGCCAGGTGCTCTCGTCAACATTTTACATATAGATTTGATCCCATCTGGTCCTCACAAGATCACTAGGGTGAGGTATAGATGGGATGCCTGAGGCAGAGAAAGGTGAAGAAATGTAGCCAGGCTCACAAAACCAGCAAGAGCAGAGCCAGGATAGGAACTCACAGTTCTCACCACCACCTGAAAGCCAAGGAATCATGTCCCCATGATTGCTTCATCAGCCACCCCATGAAACAAAAACATATGAGAATGGCAGGAAAGGGCCCTGCCTGTCACCTGGGACCACACAAGAACACCTCCCCGTAAGTGCACCATGAAAAGGTCTGCTTCATTTCCCTGGCACATATTCCAGAATCACTTGCTCAGAGCAACACAGACTTGCTGACCTCTGGGTGCGCACCTTCTAGATGCAGAGAGGAAATGAAGAAGGGGAAGATAATGACACTTTCTCCAGGTCCCCTCATACGTGCTTTGCATCGTGATATATGTTTGTCATAAGCTGAACCATGTACCTCCTTCACCCAGTGTTAACATCCTGGAGTCAGGTGCCCAGGCACGTAAGTTTATTTGGGTCTTTGCAGATATAATTAAAATATAAATTAAGATGACATCACAATGGAGTAGGGCAGGCCCTTATTCCAATATGACTGGTGTCCTCATAAGAGAGAAGAGAGACCCACAGAGCAGGTTACGTGACAACCAAAGCAGAGACCAGAGGCTGTGGCTACCCAAGCCAAAGGACCCCCGAGCCTTGCCAGCACATACCAGGAGCTGAGAAGAGGCAAGGGAAGGTGCTCCCTTGTGGGTTTCAGTGACAGCGGAGCCCTGCCACACCTCGATCTCAGACTTCCAGCCTCCAGAACCGTGAGACAAGAAACTTCTATTGTTTTAATCACCAGGGCTGGAGTACTTTGTTACAGCACCCATAGAGAGGAACACAGCATGGTCCACTCTTTCAGCTCCAGCAAGACAGAAGCTATATCTTGTTCATCTTGGCATCCCAGCTACTGGAGCAGTCCCTGGCACATAGTAGGTGCTCAGAATGTGTTTGCTGAGTGAGCAAGTGAAAAAATTAATAAAGTATACACTCAGTAGGAGAAGGAACTGTGTCTTTTATTTCTACTAAGAGACAAGAGCAACTTAGGTGCTCAATAAGCTCCGGAAGGCTTTGCAGCGGGTCCTATTCATCTATGAGCCCGGGACTCAGCCTAGGGCTTGGCACATAGTAGCTGCTCAATAAATTTTGAAGGAGGGGAGGAAAAAAAGTGAAGGGAAGGAGGGCAAGCATCACGATCAAAAACACAATTTCCCAGTCCTCGTCCGGGTGACACCTTCCTCCCTTTATGCGTCTAACCAAGGAATGGCCAATGCCACGAAGTCACCAGTGACTTTCAAGCAGCCTCCATGATGCTGACAGGGCTTTCACAGTGAACTTGAATGTTGTTTTTCCAAAATGTGTTTTTCTTTTACATTTAGAAATCATAATGCTTCCCAACCCTTCCAACAATGTTAGAAATTCAGCTCAGAGTTGAGAGGTCAGCGCTTCTGTGTTCAGCCCGAGGGACACATTTCCCGTCCATGTGCAGCCTTCATTCCTGACCCCTGCCCTGTGGCCAAAAAGGGGCATCAGCTGGGCTCAGGGAAATTCGATTTGGGCTGACAGCTGGCGACATGATAATAACAGGGCGTCTGCCATGACCCTTTGGAAAAGCAAAGGAGGGCGGGGGTGAAGGGGGGTCACAGACGTTTCTCTGGGCCTTGGCTTAGGAGGGTCTAGAGTTTCCACTGGTTAGTATCTACATATGGAGAAAAACCCTGGAAATAAGGCCAAACTGATTTCTACTGCTGGCTCAGAATCCAATCCCACTTCCAGTTGCTGTCCTGGTGATATTTGGGATGAAAAAAAGGAAACACATTGTTCTTTATTCCCCTGGACATGAGCCTTCCCAGGGGTGGCACGTGCACAGTGGTGAGGTGTGATTTTAGTCATTCGTTCACACACACACACACACACACACACACACACACACACACACGTTAATAACCAAACAAACCAAGCAGGAGGTCCCCAAATTTAGGTCTCAATACACGTAAAAGTCTCTGCAGGGTTCCCCTACTGAGCTCCAAACTCTAACTCCTCTGTGCTCCAGGTGACACCAAGCGTAGAGCGACAACTTGCCCAGACAAACAAGAAAAAAGAAAAGCTGACCCCTTCTCAGGGCCGGTGAGCGGAGAACAGAGGGAAATGCTTCCTGCTTTCGGATGTAGCCCTCATGTGCCCGGCTTACCCACGGATGCTGGAGCTCCTCTCCCTCCCCGAGGCGTCTGTTGAGATGGAGACCTATGTTATGTTAGCAGACACAGATCTGCATGGGGGGGTGGGGGGAGTTGACATGTCCCTCCTGTGGCCCCAGAGGGTCCCCCACTCAGCCTAACCCTGTGGCTGTCATTCTGTATGGGATTTACCACTTTTCTTTTCCCCTGAGCAGAGAGCCCCATGAGGAGCTAGTTGTGCCTGCTGCTTGCACCTTTGTACCCCACGCACCCTGACCTGGGTCCTGGCACCTAAATCATAAGCAGTTGATCCACCTGTTATACAAAAGAGCCAACAAACAAATAAAAAGAAGCAAAGGTGGTGGGTCTTATGTTACAGTTAAGAAAGTACAGGCTTTTTGAAATCAGGCAGGTGTGGGTTTCACTCCTATCTACCGCCTACCTGCTCCATGATACGTTTTTATTGAGATACAGTATAAATACTTTATCGGTGTCACAGGTGTGCCATTCAAGGAGTTTTTATACCTGGGTCACCAGCACCCAGATCGGGGGACAGAACATTTGCAGAACCCCAGCAGGGGCCCCGTGCCCCACTTTCCCGTCACTGTCCTACCCACCCGACGGGAAGCCACTACCCCGCCAGCTGCAGGACGCCTGACACGTTTCCTACCCTCGCTGACTCTTATCTTCACATCGGGAAAAGGATACTTACCCCACTGTGAGGATAACATGTTTAAAATGTGTGTACAGTGTCTGCCACGCACCAGTGGTATGTACAGTAGTAACAGTCGTAGTCACAGAAGTACTAGGAGCAACAGTACCAGCAGCAGGAACGGAAGTGGAAGTAGCCGGCGAGGTAGTCAGGACAGGTAGTAGAAACAGTCATGGTGGTAACAGAGATAGTGGTGTTAATAGTAGAAGCGGTAGAGGCAGTGGCCGCTAACAGCTAGACAGCACTTATGTTCCATGCGCTGTTCCAAGGGCTCCACCTTAACTCATCGAATGCTCAAGGCAACCCTCCTAAGGATGCACAAAATACGATTTTACTGAAGCACACCACGGTTAAGTAGCTTTCCCGAGGTCATGTAACTATTGGAACCATGGACCGGGGTGTCAAACACCAGCAGTCTGGCCACAGGGCCCCTCCTCTTCCAAGCGATCTTTCAAGAACTTTTTGCTTGGCAAAACTAAGTTTGTCCTCTAGCATCTGCTCTCTTCTTTGTCTAGAAGAACAACTCTCCATTTTGGTAAGCACATGGTCTCATAGATTAAAGACCACATTTCCCAGCCTTCCTGCAGCTGTGCCAAGACTAAATTCCGGCCAATAGACGTAGAAGCAGCAGATACGATACCCAGAAGCATCCTTATAGGGAAAGAGCCTGCCTTTCTTCTTTTCTTGCTTTCTTCCTGCTGGTAAATGTGATGGCTGGAGCGGCGGCAGCTAGAGTGGACCGTGAGGTGACTTGGGATTGGAGGCCCACAAGGTAGAGAAACAAGAGCAAGTGCCTGGGTCTCCCATAGACTGCTGTGGCAGCCCTGTACGACTTGTGCCTGAACTTTCAGGTAAGAGGGAAATAGACCTCTATCTCCTTTAAGCCAATGTTCACTTAGATTTTACATCATTCATAGCAAAACCTGATTGTAAATAATGCACTGGGTTTTGCAAGTATAATTAATGTTACCTGAAAAGACACCTGCGGAACTACCACTTTTGTGTTGGACTCTTGATTTAAAAAAAAAAAACAAAATACAACATAACTTCAGCTATTCCTCTAGCAGACAAACTAGGAAAATAAGCAAACGAAGCATCAGTTACCCTGAAAGGTAGTAACAGTTCCTTGTCAGTTCATGTGGGGGTCATGTTAAAGCCTCTCAGGTTGGCCTCCCTGCCTCTAGCCTCTCTCATCCACTCAGGACACTTTTGCTTGTCTAATTATACTTAAAAACGATTTCCATCCTAAAACTTGAAATAATTACAACGCTCTATACGTGCCTACTTTTCAAAAGACACTTCATTGACTATTTTTTTCTAGCCCGCTCACAAAAAATATAAAACATAAATATTGTGATTTCCCTTTCAGAGGTAAAAGAAAAAAAAAAAAAAAGGAAGAGACAGAGAAGGTCAGTGACTTGCCTGAGGTCACACAGCAAGTTGGTGGCAAAGCCAAAATTTTACTTGTCCCTCCAGCACCCATGCTCTTTCCACCACACGAAGCTGATTTCTGGGGAACGCAGACCACAGCAGACTGACCCTAGGTCAAGTTACCCTGGCAAGTTTAAGATTCTCAAGACTCTATGATTTTTCTCTGCCTCTTCTTGGCCAGTGTAATTTTTCTGTCCTCCTCTAATACAAACCGCCACCCACTGAGGCCAGACTCTGTGGACTCTATCACATGCCCCTACACCAGGCCACCCAGGAGCAAAATGGGGCAGATTTTCCTGGAATCGGGAAAAACGGACTTCAGATTCAGCTGGGCATGTTCTCCATCTGTAAAATGAGTGTAGTAATTCCTCCCCAGTGGGATTGTTGCGTGGATTGAATGAAGTCATGTTTCTAAGCATCGCTCAGCTAAAATAGCACCTACTGTGGACGGTGTCCTCCTTGCTGCTACTCCTGGCTTCATTCTGGCACCACCACCCTGCCACCTTGCCTCCCGCACGAAGGACACAGGCGAGGTGATGGGAAGCACTTTGAAAAGTCTACCGCCCTACACATGTGTTTGCCACTAACGCACACCCACGGTGTCTTTGTCAGGTTGCAACAAGCAGTTTGATCAAATTCTGAATTACCTCCCCCCGCACCGCCCCCCCCCCCCGCATCCCACTGCCCCCCCCCCAAGAACCCCTCCGCATTTCCCAGGCTGGGCTCTCCAGACAGGATGGGCCGAGGCCACTCACCGATTCCATAGTGAATCTCTCGACGAAAAACTGGAGAGCCTGGAGGCTGAAGATCTCATGTCTCAGCCGTCACATCAGAGAATTACCTGGATGGGGGCAGGAGAAAAGGTGACACGCGTCATCCAGAGGGATTGGAGAGAAGACATGGTCTCAGGCCAAGGTGATTTCACCTGGGGGCCGGCATCCTGCTTAGGATGTTCTCATAGCACCGAGTGGCCGTCCGGGCATGGGAAGGAAGGCAGCCAGCAAAGCGGGGCCTTCGTGATCCACCTTGGGGCCGGTGTCTCTATCCTCGGATCTGTGCAAGTGTTCAGGGATCCGTCGTGCGTTCTATTTCTAGCTCTACAGTCGAGAGCAATTTACAAGTCATTAACTCCTCTAAACATGAAATCAAAGTGTGCTCCCAGGTGCGACAGACAGACAGACCCATGCCGCTGGGTGCATGGAGGCGGGGGGGGGGGGGTTGGGGTGGAGGTGTTCCCCCACTGCTGGCCAAGGGGACCACCCCGGAAGGAGGTAGAGCTATGAATATCCATATTTCAGGACAGCCCCTCTGAACCTGAGAGAGGATTTTAATTAATTCACGCATACCAAAGCGTAATTGCGGAGTGCACAGAGCACAGGAAGTCTGGGATAAAAGGTGTTATGTAAGGGAACAGCTTCAATATTTGCAGAATGGAGGGGAAATAGAGGTGGGGAGTGAAAACAAGATAAGCCAAGGGAGCTGCTGGGTCCTTCTCCAGTGATCCCTAGCTCAGCATGGTCCCTCCATCTGGGGCCAAAACCCAGGGACACTCTTGACCGTCATCTTCCTATCCCCATATCCGATCCATCCCAAGTCCTGTCTCATTTATTCCCTAAAGATCTCTCAACCTCTATTCTCCCACCAACACAGCCCTGGGCCAAGCCTCCACCCTTCCCACCTCGGCCCCCTTCCTGGTCTCCTCTCATCACCATTTCTCCCTCTGAAATCTGGTCCCCCATACTGCAGGCAGAACCTTCACTTTCCTTTTTTACCTTTTATTTTGTTTAAGGTTTTATTTATTTATTCATGAGAAACAGAGAGAGGCAGAGACACAGGCAGAGGGAGAAGCAGGCTCCATGCAGGGAGCCTGATGAGGGACTCGATCCCAGGACCACGAACTGAGCCAAAGACAGATGTTCAACCACTGAACCACCCAGGTGCCCCCCTTTCGTTTATTGTGGGGAATTTTATAGATACAAAAGTAGAAAAGAGTGTCCTATATCCCACATACCCTCGGACCAGCCCCGATCACCATCAACTTACAATCAATCTTTCCTCTCCCCACCTTACTGTCTCGAAGCAAATAATCTTAACCATTTCGGTCATACATAGAAGAGTATGTATCTGTAAAACCAGGTCTTTTACAAAAATACAAACTGCAATACCATTACCACACCTAGGAAGATTGTGTAATTCCTTGACATCACCAAATATCCAATGTTCAGATTTCTAAGAGTCTCATAAATGTCAAAAATGCTTTCTTAAACAACTTCTTTTAAATTCCAGATCCAAATAAGCTCTATGCTTTACAATTGGCTGATATGCAGAACGAAAAATTTGAAACACCAGTCTGATTGTGTCACACACACATACACCCCCCCACCTCTCGACCCCCA